>NC_057806.1:348528546-348888994 GCF_018294505.1 Triticum aestivum
TGTTACTCCACCGACGTACTCCTTCCTCCTATATATACCTACGTACCCCCAAACGATCAGATATGGAGCTAAAACCCTAATTCCACCGCCGTAACTTTCTGTATCCACGAGATCCTATCTTGGGGCCTGTTTTGGAGCTCCGCCGGAGGGGGCATCGGTCACGGAGGGCTTCTACATCAACACCATAGCCCCTCCAATGAAGTGTGAGTAGTTTACTTCAGACCTACGGGTCCATAGTTAGTAGCTAGATGGCTTCTTCTCTCTTTTTGGATCACAATACAATGTCCTCCCCCTCTCTTGTGGAGATCTATTCGATGTAATCTTCTTTTTGCAGTGTCCTTTCCCAGTGACAGTAGGGGCAGCAGGGCACGTATTGTATTGTTGCCATCGAGGATAACAAGATGGGGTTTTCTTCATATTTCATGAGTCTATCCCTCTACATCATGTCATCTTGCTTAAGGCGTTACTCTGTTTTTAACTTAATACTCTAGATGCATGCTGGATAGTGGTCGATGCGTGGAGTAATAGTAGTAGATGCGAGCAGGAGTCGGTCTACTTGTCTCGGACGTGATGCCTATATACATGATCATACCTAGATATTATCATAACTATGCTCAATTCTGTCAATTGCTCAACAGTAATTTGTTCACCCACCGTAGAATACTTATGCTCTTGAGAGAAACCACTAGTGAAACCTATGGCCCCCGGGTCTATCTTCATCATATTAATCTCCTACTACTTAGTTATTTCCTTTGCTATTTACTTTGCCTTTATTTTACTTTGCATCTTTATCATAAAAATACCAAAAATATTATCTTATCATATCTATCAGATCTCACTCTAGTAAGTGGCCTTATAGGGATTGACAACCCCTATTTGCGTTGGTTGCGAGGATTTATTTGTTTTGTGCAGGTACGAGGGACTCGCGCGTAGCCTCCTACTGGATTGATACCTTGGTTATCAAAAACTAAGGGAAATACTTACGCTACTTTGCTGCATCATCCCTTCCTCTTCGGGGAAAACCAACGCAGTGCTCAAGAGGTAGCAAGAAGGATTTCTGGCGCCGTTGCCGGGGAGGTCTACGCAAAAGTCAACATACCAAGTACCCATCACATACCCTTATCTCCTGCATTACATTATTTGCCATTTGCCTCTCATTTTCCTCTCCCCCACTTCACCCTTGCCGTTTTATTCACCCTCTCTCTCTATTCTCCCTCTCTTTCTCTATTTGCCTCTTTTTGCTCGCTTGCTTTTTCTTTGCTTGTGTGTTAGTTTGCTTGCGTGTCACGATGGCTCAAGATAATACTAAATTGTGTGACTTCACCAATACCAACAATAATTATTTTATTAGCACTCCGATTGCTCCTCTTACCGATGTTGAATCTTGTGAAATTAATACTGCTTTGTTGAATCTTGTCATGAAAGATCCGTTTTCCGGCCTTCCTAGTGAAGATGCCGCTACCCATCTAAATAGCTTCGTTGATTTGTGTGACATGCAAAAGAAGAAAGATGTGGATAATGATATTGTTAAATTGAAGCTATTTCCTTTCTCGCTTAGAGATCGTGCTAAAGCTTGGTTTTTGTCTTTTCCTAAAAATAGTATTGATTCATGGAACAAGTGCAAAGATGCTTTTATCTCTAAGTATTTTCCTCCCGCTAAGATCATCTCTCTTAGAAACGATATTATGAATTTTAAGCAACTTGATCATGAACATGTTGCACAAGCTTGGGAGAGAATGAAATTAATGATACGTAATTGCCCTACTCATGGCTTAAATTTGTGGATGATTGTTCAAAAAAATTATGCCGGGTTGAATTTTGCTTCTAGAAATCTTTTAGATTCGGCCGCGGGAGGCACTTTTATGGAAATCACTTTAGGAAAAAGCTACTAAACTCCTAGATAATATTATAGTTAATTATTCTTAATGGCATACTGAAAGATCTACTAATAAAAAGGTGCATGCGATAGAAGAAATTAATGTTTTGAGTGGAAAGATGGATGAACTTATGAAATTATTTGCTAATAAGAGTGTTTCTTCTAATCCTAATGATATGCCCTTGTCTACTTTGATTGAGAATAATAATGAATCTATGGATGTGAATTTTGTTGGTAGGAACAATTTTGGTAACAACGCGTATAGAGGAAATTTCAACCCTAGGCCTTATCCTAGTAATTCCTCTAATAATTATTGTAATTCCTACAACAATTCTTATGGAAATTATAATAAGGTCCCTCTGATTTTGAATCTAATATTAAAGAATTCATTACTTCGCAGAAGAATTTCAATGCTATGATTGAAGAAAAATTGCTTAAGATTGATGATTTGGCTAGGAACGTTGATAGAATTTCTCTTGATGTTGATTCTTTGAAACTCAGATCTATTCCACCTAAGCATTATATCAATGAGTCTCTCAAAGCCATGAGAATTTACATTGATGAGTGCAAATAAAGAACCGCTAGGATGCGTGCTAAGAAAGATGCCTTTATAAGAGCGTGTTCTTCTAGTTCCTATGAAAATAAAGATGAAGATCTAAAAGTTATTGATGTGTCCCCTATTAAATCTTTGTTTTTCAATATGAATCTTGATAATGATGGGACTGAATATGATCCACCTTTACCTAGAAGGCATTCCAAGAATTCGGAATTTGTTGATCTTGATGCTAAATTTGATAAAAGTGGGATTGAAGAAATTAAAACCCTAGATGTTGCTAAACCCACTATTATGGATTTCAAGGAATTTAACTATGAAAATTGCTCTTTGATTGATTGTATTTCCTAGTTGCAATCCGTGTTAAATTCTCCTCACGCTTATAGTGAAAATAAAGCGTTTACTCAACATATCGTTGATGCCTTGATGAAATCTTATGAAGAAAAACTTGAATTGGAAGTTTCTATCCCTAGAAAACTTTATGATGAGTGGGAACCGACTATTAAAATTAAAATTAAAGATCATGAATGCTATGCTTTATGTGATTTGGGTGCTAGTGTTTCCACGATTCCAAAGACATTGTGTGATTTGTTAGGTTTCCGTGATTTTGATGATTGCTCTCTAAACTTGCACCTTTCGGATTCCACTATTAAGAATCCTATGGGAAGAATTAATGATGTTCTTATTGTTGAAAATAGGAATTATGTGCGCATAGGTTTTATTGTTCTTGACATAGATTGCAATCCTTCATGTCCTATTATTCTTGGTAGACCTTTCCTTAGAACGATTGGTGCAACTATTGATATGAAGGAAGGAAATATTAGATTCCAATTTCCATTAAGGAAAGACATGGAACACTTTCCTAGAAAGAAAATTAAATTACCTTATGAATCTATTATGAGATCCACTTATGGATTGCCTACCAAAGATGGCAATACCTAGATCTATTCTTGCTTGTTATGCCTAGCTAGGGGCATTAAACGATAGCGCTTGTTGGGAGGCAACCCAATTTTATTTTTGTTCCTTGATTTTTGATCATGTTTAGTAATAAATAATTTATCTAGCCTCTGTTTTGGTTGTGTTTTTTGTGTTTAATTAGTGTTTGTGCCAAGTAGAACCGTTGGGAAGACTTGGGGAAAGTCTTGTTGAACTTGTTGTAAAAACAGAAACTTTAGCGCTCACGAGAACTGCTGTCATTTTTATTTGGAAAGTGCTATTTAGTTAATTCTTTTTTAATATGATTAATAGATAAATTCCTCAAGTCCAGCAAATTATTTTAGAATTTTTGGGGTTCCAGATCTTGCGCTAGATACAGATTACTACAGACTGTTCTGTTTTTGACAGATTCTGTTTTTCGTGTGTTGTTTGCTTATTTTGATGAATCTATGGCTAGTAAAATAGTTTATAAACCATAGAGAAGTTGGAATACAGTAGGTATAACACCAATATAAATAAAGAATGAGTTCATTACAGTACCTTGAAGTGGTCTTTTATTTTCTTTCGCTAACGGAGCTCACGAGATTTTCTACTTTAAGTTTTGTGTTGTGAAGTTTTCAAGTTTTGGGTAAAGATTTGTTGGATTATGGAACAAGGAGTGGCAAGAGCCTAATATTGGGTATGACCATGGCACCCCCAAGATAATCTAGGGAAACCTAAAATCCAAAGCTTGGGGATGCCCCGGAAGGCATCCCCTCTTTCGTCTACTTCTATCGGTAACTTTACTTGGAGCTATATTTTTATTCGCCGCATGATATGTGTTTTGCTTGGAGCATCTTGTATTATTTGAGTCTTTGCTTTTTAGTTTACCACAATCATACTTGCTGTACACACCTTTTGAGAGAGCCATACATGATTTGGAATTTGTTAGAATACTCTATGTGCTTCGCTTATATCTTTTGAGTTATATAGTTTTGCTCTAGTACTTCACTTATATCTTTTAGAGCACGTTGGTGGATTTGTTTTATAGAAACTATTGATCTCTCATGCTTCACTTAGATTATTTTGAGAGTCTTAATAGCATGGTAATTTGCTTAAAATCCTAATGTGCTAGGTATTCAAAGTTAGTAAAATTTTCTTAAGAGTGTTTTGAATACTAAGAGAAGTTTGATGCTTGATGATTGTTTTGAGATATGGAGGTAATAATATCAAAGTCGTGCTAGTTGAGTAGTTGTGAAATTGATAAATACTTGTGTTGAAGTTTGCAAGTCCCGTAGCATGCACGTATGGTAAACGTTATGCAACAAATTTGAAACATGAGGTGATTTTTGATTGTCTTCCTTATGAGTGGCGGTCGGGGATGAGCGATGGTCTTTTCCTACCAATCTATCCCCCTAGGAGCATGCGCATAGTACCAAGGTTTTTGATGACTTGTAGATTTTTGCAATAAGTATGTGAGTTCTTTATGACTAATGTTGCGTCCATGGATTATACGCACTCTCACCCTTCCATCCTTGCTAGCCTCTTCGGTACCGTGCATTGCCTTTTCTCACATTGAGAGTTGGCGCAAACTTCGCCGGTGCATCCAAACCCCGTGATATGATACGCTCTTTCACACATAAACATCCTTATATCTTCCTCAAAACAGCCACCATACCTACCTATTATGGCATTTCCATAGCAATTCCGAGATATATTGCCATGCAACTTTCCATCATGACACATTCATTATTGTCATATTGCTTAGCATGATCATGTAGTTGACATAGTATTTGTGGCAAAGCCACCGTTCATAATTCTTTCATACATGTCACTCTTGGTCCATTGCATATCCCGGTACACCGCCGGAGGCATTCATATAGAGTCATCTTTGTTCTAGTATCGAGTTGTAATCATTGAGTTGTAAATAAATAGAGGTGTGATGATCATCATTTTCTAGAGCATTGTCCCAAGTGAGGAATATAAAAAAAAGAGAAAGGCCATAAAAAAGAGAAAGGCCATAAAAAAGAGAAGGCCCAAAAAAGAGAAAGAAAAATGAGAGAAAAAGAGAGAAGGGACAATGTTACTATCATTTGCCACACTCGTGCTTCAAAGTAGCACCATAATCTTCATGATAGAGAGTCTCTTGTTTTGTCACTTTCATATACTAGTGGGAATTTTCATTATAGAACTTGGCTTGTATATTCCAACAATGGGCCTCCTCAAGTGCCCTAGGTCTTCGTGAGCAAGCAAGTTGGATGCACACCCACTAGTTTCTTTTGTTGAGCTTTCATACATTTATAGCTCTAGTGCATCCGTTGCATGGCAATCCCTACTCCTTGCATTAACATCAATCTGTGGGCATCTCCATAGCCCATTGATTAGCCTCATTGATGTGATACTTTCTCCTTTTTTGTCTTCTCCACATAACCCCCCTCATTATATTCTATTCCACCCATAGTGCTATGTCCATGGCTCGCGCTCATATATTGCGTGAAAGTTTATAGGTTTGAGATTACTAAAGTATGAAACAATTGCTTGTCTTGTCATCGGGGTTGTGCATGATGAGAGCATTCTTGTGTGACGAAAATGAAACATGACTAACTATATGATTTTGTAGGGATGAACTTTCTTTGGCCATGTTATTTTGAGAAGACATAATTGCTTAGTTAGTATGCTTGAAGTATTATTATTTTTATGTCAATATGAACTTTTGTCTTGAATCTTTTGGATCTGAATATTCATACCACAACTGAGAAGAATTACATTAAAATTATGCCAAGTAGCACTCCGCATCAAAAATTTTGTTTTTATCATTTACCTACTCGAGGACGAGCAGGAATTAAGCTTGGGGATGCTTGATATGTCTCCAACGTATCTATAATTTTTGATTGCTCCATGCTATATTATCTACTATTTTGGACATTATTGGGCTTTATTATCCACTTTTATATTATTTTTGGGACTAACCTATTAACCGGAGGCCCGACCCAGAATTTCTGTTTTTTTGCCTATTTTAGGGTTTCGAAGAAAAGGAATATCAAACGGAGTCCAAACAGAATGAAACCTTTGGGAACGTGATTTTCTCAACGAACAAGACCTGGGAGACTTGGACCCTACGTCAAGAAAGAAAAGAGGAGGCCACGAGGTAGGGGGCGCGCCTATCCCCCCCCAGGCGCGCCCTCCACCCTCGTGGCCCCCCTATTGCTCCACTGACGTACTCCTTCCTCCTATATATACCTACGTACCCCCAAATGATCAGATACGGAGCCAAAACCCTAATTCCACCGCCGTAACTTTCTGTATCCACGAGATCCCATCTTGGGGCCTGTTCCGGAGCTCCGCCGGAGGGGGCATCGGTCATGGAGGGCTTCTACATCAACACCATAGCCCCTCCTATGAAGTGTGAGTAGTTTACTTCAGACCTACGGGTCCATAGTTAGTAGCTAGATGGCTTCTTCTCTCTTTTTGGATCTCAATACAATGTTCTCCCCCTCTCTTGTGGAGAACTATTCGATGTAATCTTCTTTTTGTGGTGTGTTTGTTGAGACCGATGAATTGTGGGTTTATGATCAAGTCTATCTATAAATAATATTTGAATCTTCTCTGAATTCTTTTATGTATGATTGGTTATCTTTGCAAGTCTCTTCGAATTATCAGTTTGGTTTGGCTTACTAGATTGATCTTTCTTGCAATGGGATAAGTGCTTAGCTTTGGGTTCAATCTTGCGGTGTCCTTTCCCAGTGACAGTAGGGGCAGCAAGGCATGTATTGTATTGTTGCCATCGAGGATAACAAGATGGGTTTTTCTTCATATTGCATGAGTCTATCCCTCTACATCATGTCATCTTGCTTAAGGCGTTACACTGTTTTTAACTTAATACTCTAGATGCATGATGGATAGCGGTCGATGAGTGGAGTAATAGTAGTAGATGCAGGCATGAGTCGGTCTACTTGTCTCGGACGTGATGCTTATATACATGATCGTACCTAGATATTCTCATAACTATGCTTAATTCTGTCAATTGCTCAATAGTAATTTGTTCACCCACCGTAGAATACTTATGCTCTTGAGAGAAGCCACTAGTGAAACCTATGGCCCCCGGGTTTATCTTCATCATATTAATCTCCTACTACTTTGTTATTTCCTTTGCTATTTACTTTGCCTTTATTTTACTTTGCATCTTTATCATAAAAATACCAAAAATATTATCTTATCATATCTATCAGATCTCACTCTCGTAAGTGGCCTTATAGGGATTGACAACCCTTATTTGCGTTGGTTGCGAGGATTTATTTGTTTTGTGCAGGTACGAGGGACTCGCGCGTAGCCTCCTACTGGATTGATACCTTGGTTCTCAAAAACTGAGGGAAATACTTACGCTACTTTGTTGCATCATCCCTTCCTCTTCGGGGAAAACCAACGCAGTGCTATAGAGGTAGCAGTAAACGGCACGGTTGGGTTACCCACGCTCGTGTTGATGAGAATCCCGTAATAAGGAGACATGATCTCTGCTTTGACAAGACGTGCCAATGACAACCGCGTCTCGAAACGTGGGGTGAAAAATGGTTCGAAATTATGATCGGACAGGCATGATGTCACATTACTAAAGTTGTCAGCAGATTGGACTCGTGTGTTATTATATTCTCTCTATGGTTATGTGCGGTGTGTGTTACAGGTCCAGACATGATCCATTCGTCTGGAGACTATTCAGGAGTTCGGAAGGAGGAACCTGCCTTGCAATGCCGAAGACAGCACAATGCGCCGGATACCTTGTCATTGAAGCCAGGTTCAAGGGCTACTGAGGGAGTCCTGGACTAAGGGGTCCTCGGGCGTCCGACCTGCTATCTATGGACTGGACTGATGGGCTATGAAGATATGAAGACCGAAGACTGTACCCGTGTCCGGATAAGACTCTCCTTGGCGTGGAAGGCAAGCTTGGCAAACAACTATGAAGATTCCATCTTATGTAACCGACTCTATGTAACCCTAGATTCTCCTGGTGTCTATATAAACCGGAGGGTGTAGTCCGGAAAGGATATACTCAATATCGTAGTCATACAGGCTAGACTTCTAGGGTTTAGCCATTACGATCTCATGGTAGATCAACTCTTGTAATACTCATATTCATCAAGATCAATCAAGTAGGAAGTAGGGTATTACCTGCATAGAGAGGGCCCGAACCTAGGTAAACATCGTGTCCCCTGTCTCCTGTTACCATCAACCTTAGACGCACAGTTCGGGACCCCCTACCCAAGATCCGCTGGTTTTGACACCGACACCCGCCGACGCGGAACACCAAAGCAAACGGAAAGGAAATCACGGAATCTCAAACAAATATTACGAGACATACAGTTTTTCGAATACCAAACACAAGTTTAAATGCCTCCACGAGGCATGGTTCATGTTGCAAAAGCAAAGCAGGAAAAGGAGCTGCCAGCAAGCCATCTCGTCATCCCTGGACGTTGTCGTCACTTGCAAAAGGTGCCCCTTCAACGGCGACATTTCCCTCACCAGCGCTGCCCGCCGGAGTTGCAGGTTCGACGGCGCTGCTAGTCGGGGGCGCATGGTTGAAGGCACGGAACTTTTTCAGCAAGGCCTCCACCTGGCTCTTCACGGCTTCGGTAGCGGCTGCGCGGCGCTCGTCATCCACGGGCTCGAGCAGCTCGTCAAGGTCGGTGTCAGGATCGCGAAGATGGAGGTGGCTGAAGACGCGCATCAGTGCAGCAGAGGAGAGCGCACAGGCTTCCCCCTCCACCAAGGGGTCGATCCCGTCGATGACGTCTTCAAGCACCGCGACAAGATGCGGAAGCAGCTGGGCAGGGCCCTCATCATCTGTAGCCAGCGACTCCTCCAAGCCCTTCTCGTAGAGTGCCCGCAGCGCCACGCGGGACTTCTCTTCAAGGGGCCTGAAGGCCACGCGGTCCTCAGCCACGACCTTCACCTTGGCTTCCAGTTCGGCCTTCTGTCTTCATCTCCTGCTCCAGCTTCTCCAAGCAGCTGCGCTCCGTGGCCTGTGTCCTCGCCAACTTCTCCAGCTCGGTGTCGCGACCTCTGACAGCGTCCTCATGGGCCTTCATCTTCTCCTCCTCCGCCTTGCGGTCTCGAGCCTCGGCCGCGCGCTCGTTGCGCATGGCCTCCAGCTCGGCTTCCAGCGACCGGCAACGATCCTGGGCGGCCCCGGCGGCCTTCAGCGCCACCTCGCGGGCGGCCGCGGCTTGGGCAGGGACTTGCTTGTCCTTCTCGAAAGCCGCCACGGCCTGGCTCAGTGCCTCCCTGACAAACGCGTCGGACTGTAGCCAACCAGAGATCGGTTCAAGGCACCCCGCCACCAGTCGGCGGTCAGCACCTTGGAGGTCGCCCCGAAGCCGCGCTAGCGTGGAAAGGGCCTCCTCCAAGGCGTCGGGCGGAGCGGAAGGATCTCGGGCCAGCGATTCAACCAAAGGAGGAGGCTGCACCGTCGCCATGACCTGCGAGCTGGAGACGACAGGAAGTGGAGATGGGGGATCCTGAACCTTGGCCGCGTCAACGGGTGAGCTGGGGATAGGCGCCTCCGGAGCCGGCTTGGCCGAGGAGATCGCCTTCTCCTGAGGCTTTTCCACTAGGCCTCGCGAGGATGACCAAGTGGGAGAAGTGTGGGTGCCATCGCCGCCCTTCTGCGTTGGAGGAGGTGCGGCCGTGCCAGGCTGCTGGGTCCCCGAGGATGTGGCCGCCCCCTCCCTCTTCTTCTTCGACCATGGTGTTATCCTAGCAGCACAAGAAGGAAACGTCAGGAAGCCGCAACGGAAGCAGGAGCAAGGGCAAGGTCATGACAGGACACTCACTGGTCCATGGCGGCGTAGTCCCGCCTGAAGGAAATATGCCCTAGAGGCAATAATAAAGTTATTATTTATTTCCTTATATCATGGTAAATATTTATTATTCATGCTAGAATTGTATTAATCGGAAACATGATACGTGTGTGAACACATAGACAAACAGAGTGTCACTAGTATGCCTCTACTTGACTAGCTCGATGATCAAAGATGGTTATGTTTCCTAGCCATAGACAAAGAGTTGTCATTTGATTAATGGGATCACATCATTAGGAGAATGATGTGATTGACTTCACCCATTCTGTTAGCTTATCACTTGATCGTTTAGTTTGTTGCTATTGCTTTCTTCATGACTTATACATGTTCCTATGACTATGAGATTATGCAACTCCTGTTTACTGGAGGAACACTTTGTGTGCTACCAAACGTCACAAGGTAACTGGGTGATTATAAAGGTGCTCTACAGGTGTCTCCGAAGGTACTTGTTGGGTTGGCGTATTTCGAGATTAGGATTTGTCACTCCGATTGTCGGAGAGGTATCTCAGGGCCCACTTGGTAATACACATCACTTAAGCCTTGCAAGCATTGCAACTAATGAGTTAGTTGCGGGATGATGTATTACGGAACGAGTAAAGAGACTTGCCGGTAACGAGATTGAACTAGGTATTGAGATACCGACGATCGAATCTCGGGCAAGTAACATACCGATGATAAAGGGAACAACGTATGTTGTTATGCGGTTTCACCGATAAAGATCTTCGTAGAATATGTAGGAGCCAATATGAGCATCCAGGTTCCGCTATTGGTTATTGACCGGAGACATGTCTCGGTCATGTCTACATAGTTCTCGAACCCGTAGGGTCCGCACGCTTAAAGTTCGACGACGTTATATTATGAGTTTATGTGTTTTGATGTAGCGAAGGTAGTTCGGAGTCCCGGATGAGGTCGGGGACATGACGAGGAGTCTCGAAATTGTCAAGACGTAAAGATTGATATATTGGACGACTATATTCGGACATCAAAAAGGTTCCAAGTGGTTCGGGTATTTTTCGGAGTACCGGGGAGTTACGGGAATACGGGGGAAGAAGTATATGGGCCTTATTGGGCTTTATGGGAGAGAGAGAGAGAGAGGCAGGTCGCGCGCCCCCCAAGTGACTATTCCAAATTGGACTAGGGGGAGGGGCGGTGCCCCCTCCTTCCTTCTCTTCCCTCTTACCCTTCCTTGTCTCCTACTCCTACTACTTGGAAGGGGAGGAATCCTACTCCCGGTGGGAGTAGGACTCCTCCAAAGCGCACCATAGGGGTCGGCCCTCTCCCCCTCCTCCACTCCTTTATATACGTGGCCAGGGGGCACCCCATAGAGAGAACAATTGATCCCTTGGATCTCTTAGCCGTGTGCGGTGCCCCCCTCCACCATAATCCACCTCGATCATATCGTAGTGGTGCTTAGGCGAAGCCCTGTGTCAGTAGAACATCATCATCGTCACCACGCCGTCGTGCTGACGGAACTCTCCCTCAAAGCTCGGCTGGATTGGAGTTCGAGGGACATCATCGAGTTGAACATGCGCAGAACTCGGAGGTGCCGTGTGTTCGGTGCTTGATCGGTCGGATTGTGAAGACGTACGACTACATCAACCGCGTTGTGCTAACGCTTCCGCTTTCGGTCTACGAGGGTACGTGGACAACACTCTCCCCTCTTGTTGCTATGCATCACCATGATCTTGCGTGTGCGTAGGAATTTTTTTGAAATTACTACGTTCCCCAACAGTGGTATCAGAGCCAGGTTTATGCGTAGATGTTATATGCACGAGTAGAACACAAGTGAGTTGTGGGCGATACAAGTCATACTGCTTACCAGCATGTCATATTTTGGTTCGGCAGTATTGTTGGATGAAGCGGCCCGGACTGACATTACGCGTACACTTACGCGAGACTGGTTCTACCGCCGTGCTTTGCACACAGGTGGCTGGCGGGTGTCAGTTTCTCCAACTTTAGTTGAACCGAGTGGGACTACGCCCGGTCCTTGAGAAGGTTAAAATAGCACTAACTTGACAAACTATCGGTGTGGTTTTGATGCGTAGGTAAGGACGGTTCTTGCTCGGCCCATAGCAGCCACGTAAAACTTGCAACAACAAAGTAGAGGACGTCTAACTTGTTTTTGCAAGGCATGTTGTGATGTGATATGGTCAAGGCATGATGCTATATTTTATTGTATGAGATGATCATGTTTTGTAACCGAGTTATTGGCAACTGGCAGGAGCCATATGGTTGTCGCTTTATTGTATGCAATGCAATCGCCCTGTAATGCTTTACTTTATCACTAAGCGGTAGCGATAGTCGTAGAAGCATAAGTTGGCGAGACGACAACAATGCTATGATGGAGATCAAAGTGTCGCGCCGGTGACAATGGTGATCATGACGGTGCTTCGGAGATGAAGATCACAAGCACAAGATGATGATGATGGCCATATCATATCACTTATATTGATTGCATGTGATGTTTATCTTTTATGCATCTTATCTTTCTTTGATTGCTGGTAGCATTATAAGATGATCTCTCACTAAATTATCAAGGTATAAGTGTTCTCCCTGAGTATGCACCGTTGCGTAAGTTCTTTGTGCCGAGACACCACGTGATGATCGGGTGTGATAGGCTCTACGTTCAAATACAACGGGTGCAAAACAGTTGCACACGCGGAATACTCAGGTTAAACTTGATGAGCCTAGCATATGCAGATATGGCCTCAGAACACTAGGACCGAAAGGTCGAGCGTGAATCATATAGTAGATATGATCAACATAGTGATGTTCACCATTGAAAACTACTCCATTTCACGTGATGATCGGTTATGGTTTAGTTGATTTGGATCACGTGATCACTTAGATGATTAGAGGGATGTCTATCTAAGTGGGAGTTCTTAAGTAATATGATTAATTGAACTTTAATTTATCATGAACTTAGTCCTGGTAGTATTAGCATATCTATGTTGTAGATCAATAGCTGGCATTTAGCTCCTCTGTTTTATTTTTGATATGTTCCTGGAGAAAACTAAGTTGAAAAATGTTAGTAGCAATGATGCGGATTGGATCCGTGATCTGAGGATTATCCTCATTGCTGCACAGAAGAATTATGTCCATGATGCACCGCTAGGTGACAGACCTATTGCAGGAGCAGATGCAGACGTCATGAATGTTTGGCTAGCTCAGTATGATGACTACTTGATATTTTAGTGCACCATGCTTAACAGCTTAGAATCGGGACTTCAAAGACGTTTTGAACGTCATGGATCATATGAGATGTTCCAGGAGTTGAAGTTAATATTTCAAGCAAATACCCGAGTTGAGAGATATGAAGTCTCCAACAAGTTCTATAGCTAAAAGATGGAGGAGAATAGCTCAAGCAGTGAGCATGTGTTCAGATTGTCTGGGTACTACAATCGCTTGAATCAAGTGTGAGTTAATCTTCCAGATAAAATAGTGATTGACAGAATTCTCTAGTCACCATCACCAAGTTAGTAGAACTTTGTGATGAACTATAGTATGCAAGGGATGACGAAAATGATTCCCGAGCTTTTCATGATGATGAAATCGATGAAGGTAGAAATCAAGAAAGAGCATCAAGTGTTGATGATTAACAAGACCACTAGTTTCAAGAAAAGGGCAAAGGGAAAGAAAGGGAACTTCAAGAAGAACAGCAAGCAAGTTGCTGCTCAAGTGAAGAAGCCCAAGTCTAGACCTAAGCCTGAGACTAAGTGCTTCTACTGGAAAGGGACTGGTCACTGGAAGCAGAACTGCCCCAAGTATTTGGCGGATAAGAAGGATGGAGAAGTGAACAGTGCTATATTTGATATACATGTTATTGATGTGTACTTTACTAGTGTTTATAGCAACCCCTCAGTATTTGATATTGGTTCAGTTGCTAAGAGGAGTAACTCGAAATGGGAGTTGCAGAATGAACAGATACTAGTTAAGGGTGAAGTGACGATGTGTGTTGGAAGTGGTTCCAAGATTGATATGATCATCATCGCACACTCCCTATACTTTCGGGATTAGTGTTATTTGGTGTTTGCGTTGAGCTTGAATATGATTTGATCATGTTTATTGCAAAACGGTTATTCATTTAAGTTAGAGAATAATTGTTGTTCTATTTACATGAATAAAACCTTCTATGATCATACACCCAATGAAAATGGTTCGTTCGATCTCGATCGTAGTGATACACATATTCATAATATTGAAGCCAAAAGATGCAAAGTTAATAATGATAGTGCAACTTATTTGGGGCACTGTCGTTTAGGTCATATTGGTGCAAAGCGCATGAAGAAACTCCATGTTGATGGGCTTTTGGAATCACTTGATTATGAATCATTTTGATTCTTGCAAACCATGCCTCATGGGCAAGATGACTAGGACTCCGTTCTCCGGAACAATGGAGCAAGCAACTGACTTATTGGAAATAATACATATTGATGTATGCAGTCCGATGGATGTTGAGGCTTGCGGCAGGTATCGTTATTTTCTGACCTTCACAGATGATTTGAGCATATATGGGTATATCTACTTGATGAAACATAAGTATGAAACATTTGAAAAGTTCAAAGAACTTCAGGGTGAAGTGGAAAATCATCGTGACAAGAAAATAAAGTTTCTACAATCTGATCGCAGAGACAAATATTTGAGTTACGAGTTTGGTCTTCAATTAAAACAATGTGGAATAGTTTCACAAAATCATGCCACATGGAACACCATAGCATAATGGTGTGTCTGAACGTCATAACCGTACTATTATTGGATATAGTGCAATCTATGATGTTTCTTACCGATTAACCACTATAGTTTTGGGGTTATGCATTAGAGATAGCTGCATTCACGGTTAAAAGGGCACCATCTAAATCCGTTGAGACGACACCGTATGAACTGTGGTTTGGCAAGAAACCAAAGTTATCGTTTCTTAAAGTTTGGGGTTGCGATGCTTATAAGAAAAAGTTTCATCCTGATAAGTTCAAACCCAAATCGAAGAAATGTGTCTTCATAGGATACCTAAAGGAGACAGTTGGATACACCTTCTATCACAGATCCGAAGGCAAGACATTCGTTGCTGAGAATGGATCCTTTCTAGAGAAGGAGTTTCTCTCGAAAGAAGTGAGTGGGAGGAAAGTAGAACTTGATGAGGTAACTGTACCTGCTCCCTTATTGGAAAGTAGATCATCACAGAAATTTGTTTCTATGACTCCTACACCAATTAGTGAGGAAGCTAGTGATGATGATCATGTAACTTCAGATCAAGTTACTACCGAACCTTGTAGGTCAACTAGAGTGAGATCCGCACCAGAGTGGTACGGTAATCCTGTTCTGGAGGTCATGTTAATTGACCATGATGAACCTACGAACTATGAGGAAGTGATGATGAGCCCAGATTCCGCGAAATGGCTTGAGGCCATGAAATCTGAGATTGGATCCATGTATGAGAACAAAGTATGGACTTTGATTAACTTGCCCAATGATCAGTGAGTCATTAAGAATAAATGTATCTTCAAGAGGAAGACAGACGCTGATAGTAGTGTTACTATCTACAAAGCTCGAATTGTCGCAAAGTGTTTTCGACAAGTTAAAGGTGTTGACTACGATGAGATTTTCTCACTCACGTCGATGCTTAAAAGTCTGTCCGAATCATGTTAGCAGTTGCCGCATTTTATGAAATCTGGCAAATGGATGTCAAAATTGTATTCCTTCATGGATTTCTTAAAAAGAAGAGTTGTATATGATGCAACTAGAAGGTTTTGTCGACCCTAAAGGTGCTAACAGAGTGATCAAGCTCCAACGATCCATCTATGGACTGGTGCAAGCATCTCGGAGTTGGAATATATGCTTTGATAAAGTGATCAAAGTATATGGTTTTATACAGACTTGCGGTGAAGCCTGTATTTACAAGAAAGTGAGTGGGAGCACTACAACATTTCTAATAAGTATATGTGAATGACATATTGTTGATCGGAAAGAATGTAGAAATTTTCTGGAAAGCATAAAGGAGTTTTTGAAAGGAGTTTTTCAAAGAAAGACCTCGATGAAGCTGCTTACACATTGAGCATCAAGATCTATAGAGATAGATCAAGACGCTTGATAAGTTATTTCAATGAGTACATACCTGTGACGCCCGGATAAGTATGCTACAGTAAACCTACGCTAATGATGCCACGTCATCTCTGTTAGAGTTGCTAACCTCGCGTTAGATCAAAATGTTTCGAAATCAAATTTGAATTTTAGGCAAACAATAAAAGTTTTCAAATATTAAAACCAAATTGTTCGGGTTGTGCCAAATAGTGCATAAGTAATTATGATGGAGAAACTAAACTTTTATAAAGTGTTTAACTACTCTAAAAAAATAAGACAGTAGCAAAAACAACTAATTAAATGCCTTTTACAATTAATAAAATACTAAACTATTTTATTTTGTCACCAAACCTTTTGTGGCATTGGGGTATTTTGAAACACTAATTTAGGTACTACTTATATATTTTATAAAACAAAAATATATAGAAAATAAAATAGAAAACTAATAAACATAAAATAAATAAAAACAAAAAAACTTAAACAAAAAATAAAGAAATCGAAAGCCCCTGGCCCGACTGGGCCTCGGCCCAGTTGGTTGGCCCACCTAATGGCCTATATGGCCCCCTTCCCCTCCCCATGACCTAACCGGCCACCACTCTCCCCCTCCACCCACGGTTCTGGATCGGGTCCAGACCCCACTCCTCCCCCCCCCCTCGATCTGAATCGGGAGGCAGCGACCCCGTCATCCTCGACGTGCCGAACGTGCCACCCATCCCCTCATGACCCGACGCCGCCGTGCACCGCTGCCTCGCCCTCATCCGCGCCGCCGCCACCGGAGCCCCGTCGTTCGTCGGACGTCCCCATCCTCCTCCTCAACCCCCGCTGCCCGAACCCCTACACCACCCCGTGAGCCCCCCCCCTCTTTCCTTCTTTCCCCACAGTCACCGCCGCTCACGTGCGCGCCCGCCCGCGCTCGCACGTGGCCTCGCCTTGCTGCTACTCCCCGTAGCCTCTGCCGCCTGCTCGCCTCACCCGCACACCCGCTGCCCACCCCCGCTTGACGTGCCCCATGGCCTCGTCTGCATCCCCCCCCCCCGACGCCGATTGGCCGCCCCTGCTCGTCCAATGCGTGCGTGCCCGCGTGGGGATGCACTCGCGACCGCCCGCTGCTACCGTTGCCACCTGCTGTAGCCGCCGCCCGTAGCCGCTCCGGCACAGCCCCGTCTGTGTCGCGCCCCCCACTGTTGCTCGTCGTGACCCACAATCGACGTTGCTGCTGCTGTTTCTTGCCCTCCGCTCACACTGCCGCCGCCCCCTTCCTCTGCCTATGGCCTCGCTCATGCCCAATCGCGCCTTGGCCGCGCCCTGGCCGAGCCCGCACACGCGTGACCGCACCTGCCCGTGTCCTCCGCTCTGCTCCGCCCTCCTGCTCCTCGCGCTCTGACCGCCGCTCGTGCTCACCGCTGCGTGGCCACGCTCACGCGCGCCCCTGGCCGTGCCCCTGCGCCGCCTGGGTGTGCATCCACCGTGGTTTGGCCGCGTCCGCCCATGCTGCTGTTGGCTATTGCCGTTGCCGCTTCTGCAGCTGGCGCTACTACTTTCTGCTCCCGTTGCTGCCGCTACTTCCTGTTGCTGCCTCTGCTTTCCCCTGCTCCCCTCGCCCTAGTCCTGCACCTCCGTCACCTCCCCTGGCCGGTGTCGTGGGCGCCGGCGACCGCGCCGTGGTCTCGCCCTAGGCCAATGCCCGGGCTCCCTATCGGGCGCTCGTGGCCGTGCCCCTACGCCCGAAACCCAGCGCCCGCTAGGCCCTCGGGGCCTATGACAAGGGGGGCCCACCCCAGAACGGTTAAAAAATGAGATAACAAAAAAATAAGAATAAAATTAATTAATTAATTAATTAATTTAGTTAATCCTAATTAGGTTAACCTAATCACTAATTAAAACTAATTAACCTGTTTAGTTAATCTCAGTCAATGACAGTGGGACCCACATGTCAGTTTGACCGGTCAACGGTCATAGTTGACTGCTGACGTCATGCTGATGTCATGATGACGTCAGTAGACTTTGGATAATGTTGAATTAAAATAATTAAATAAATCCAAAAAATGATTTAAATCTTTTAAAATTAATATAAAATAAACCGTAGCTCAGATGGAAAATTTTTGTACATGAAAGTTGCTCAGAACGATGAGACCAACCAGGATACGCAGCCCGGTCCGCCACGCATCCCTAGCATAGTGAACACGCAACTTTCCCCCTCCGGTTCATCTGTCCGAAAACGCGAAACACCGGGGATATTTTCCCGGATGTTTCCCCCCTTCACCGGTACCACCTCATACCGTGTTAGGGCACCCCTAGCACCGCTACTTGTAATGTCATGCATCGCTATGCATATGTTTGCTTAATATTTATTGTTTCTCCCCCCTCTTCTCTCGCTAGACACCGAGACCGACGCCGTTGTTACCCAGTACGACTACGGTGTTGATGACCTCTCTCTCTTGCCAGAGCAACCAGGCAAGCCCCCCCCCCTTGATCACCAGATATCGCCTACTCTCCTCTATACTGCTTGCATTAGAGTAGTGTAGCATGCTACTGCTTCCCGTTAATCCTATTCTGTTGCATAGCCTGTCATTGTTGCTACAACTGTTGATACCTTACCTGCAATCCTAAATGCTTAGTATAGGATGCTAGATTATCATCAGTGGCCCTACATTCTTGTCAGTCTGCCATGCTATACTATCGGGCCATGATCACGTCGGGTGTTGATCACGGGTATATAGTATACATACATACTATACATGTTGTGACTAAAGTCAGGTCGGCTCATAGAGTACCCGCAAGTGATTCCGATGTGGGGGCTGAAGGGGCGGGTGCTTCCACCCAGGTAGTGGTGGGCCTAGGTTCTTGACGGCCCCCGACTGTTACTTTGAGGCGGAGCGACAAGGCAGGCGGAGACCACCTAGGTGAGAGGTGGGCCTGGCCCTGGTCGGCGTTCGCGGTTACTTCAAAATAACAATCGTAACGAGATCTGGGTATTTGATCTGAGTCTGGCTACTGGCCTATATGCACTAACCAACTACGCGGGAACAGTTATGGGCACTCGACGTCGTGGTATCAGCCAAAGCCTTCGTGACGTCAGGGACTGAGCGACGCGCGTCGGGTTGACCTGAAACGCCTGCTCTTGTATAAGGGAGGCTAGGTCTGCTCACCAGCCGCGTACGCAACGTGCAGGTGTGCAATGGGCGATGGGCCCAGACCCCTGCGCGCATAGGATTTAGACCGGTGTGTTGACCTCTTTGTTGTGCCTAGGTAGGGTTGCGACGTGTTGATCTTCCGAGGCCGGGCATGACCCAAGAAAGTGTGTCCGGCCAAAGGGGATCGAGCATGTTGGGAAATGTGGTGCACCCCTGCAGGGAAGTTAATATATTCGAATAGTCGTGATCTTTGGTGACAGGACGACTTGGAGTTGTACCTTGACCTTATGACAACTAGAACCAGATACTTAATAAAACACACCCTTCCAAGTGCCAGATACAACCGGTGATCGCTCTCTAACAGGGCGACGAGGAGAGGATCGCCGGGTAGGGATATGCTATGTGATGCTACTTGGTGAACTTACCTTCTGCTCTCTTCTACATGCTGCAAGATGGAGGTGGCCATAAGCGTAGTCTTCGATAGGACTAGCTATCCCCCTCTTATTTCGGCATTCTGCAGTTCAGTCCACATATGATACCCTTATTCCATTTGATACCAATGCATACATATGTAGTGTAGCTCCTTGCTTGCGAGTACTTTGGATGAGTACTCATGGTTGCTTTGCTCCCCCTTTTCCCCCTTCCTATACCCGATTGCTGTGACCAGACGATGGAGCCCAAGAGCCAGACGCCACCGTCGATGACGACTCCTACTACACTGGAGGTGCCTACTACTATGTGCAGGCCGCTGACGACGACCAGGAGTAGTTTAGGAGGATCCCAGGCAGGAGGCATGCGCCTCTTTCGATCTGTATCCCAGTTTGTGCTAGCCTTCTTAAGGCAAACTTGTTTAACTTATGTCTGTACTCAGATATTGTTGCTTCCGCTGACTCGTCTGTGATCGAGCTCTTGTATTCGAGCCCTCGAGGCCCTTGGCTTGTAATATGATGCTTGTATGACTTATTTTATTTGTAGAGTTGTGTTGTGATATCTTCCCGTGAGTCCCTGATCTTGATCATACACGTTTGCGTGTATGATTAGTGTACGGTCAAATCGGGGGCGTCACAATACCTTGACAAGATTTTGAAGTAGTTCAAAATGGAACAGTCAAAGGAGTTCTTGCATGTGTTGCAAGGTGTGAAGTTGAGTAAAGACTCAAAACCCGACCACAACAGAAAATAGAAAGAGAATGTTAAGTCATTCCCTATGCCTCAGTCATAGGTTCTATAAAGTATGCTATGTTGTTTACCAGTCCTATTGTATACCTTAGCATCTTTCTGGCAAGGGAGTACAATAGTGATCTAGGAGTAGATCACTGGACAGCGGTTAAAATTATCCTTAGAGGACTAAGGAAATATTTCTCGGTTATGGAGGTGATAAAAGAGTTCATCGTAAAGAGTTACGTTGATGCAAGCTTTTTACATCAATCTAGATGACTCTAAGTCTCAATCTGGATACATATTGAAAGTGGGAGCAATTAGCTAGAGTAGCTCCGGGCAGAGCATTGTAGACATAGAAATTTGCGAAATACATACGGATCTGAATGTTGTACACTCGTAGACTAAACTTCTCTCACAAGCAAAACATGATCACTCTTTGGGTGTTAATCACATAGCGATGTGAACTAGATTATAGACTCTAGTAAACCCTTTGGGTATTAGTCACATGGAGATGTGAACTAGATTATTGACTCTAGTGCAAGTGGGAGACTGAAGGAAATATGCTCTAGAGGCAATAATAAAGTTATTATTTATTTCCTTATATCATGATAAATGTTTATTATGCATGCTAGAATTGTATTAACCGGAAACATGATACATGTGTGAATACATAGACAAACAGAGTGTCACTAGTATGCCTCTACTTGACTAGCTCGTTGATCAAAGATGGTTATGTTTCCTAGCCATAGACAAAGAGTTGTCATTTGATTAATGGGATCACATCATTAGGAGAATGATGTGATTGACTTGACCCATTCCGTTAGCTTAGCACTTGATCGTTTAGTTTGTTGCTATTGCTTTCTTCATGACTTATACATGTTCCTATGACTAAGAGATTATGCAAGTCCCGTTTACCAGAGGAACACTTTGTGTGCTACCAAACGTCACAACGTAACTGAGTGATTATAAAGGTGCTCTACAGGTGTCTCCGAAGGTACTTGTTGGGTTGGCGTATTTCGAGATTAGGATTTGTCACTCCGATTGTGGGATGATGTATTACGGAACGAGTAAAGAGACTTGCCGGTAACGAGATTGAACTAGGTATTGAGATACCGACGATCGAAACTCGGGCAAGTAACATACCGATGACAAAGGGAACAATGTATGTTGTTATGCGTTTGACCGATAAAGATCTTCGTAGAATATGTAGGAGCCAATATGAGCATCCAGGTTCCGCTATTGGTTATTGACCGGAGACGTGTCTCGGTCATGTCTACATAGCTCTCGAACCCATAGGGTCCGCACGCTTAAAGTTCGATGACGGTTATATTATGAGTTTATGCGTTTTGATGTACCGAAGGTAGATCGGAGTCCCGGATGAGATCAGGGACATGACGAGGAGTCTCAAAATGGTCGAGACGTAAAGATCAATATATTGGACGACTATATTCAGACATCCGAAAGGTTCCGAGTGGTTCGGGTATTTTTTGGAGTACCGAGGAGTTACGGGAATACGGGGGAAGAAGTATATGGGCCTTATTGGGCTTTATGGGGGAGAGAGAGGCAGGCCACGCGCCCCCAACGACTAGTCCATATTGGACTAGGGGGAGGGGCGGCGCCCCCTCCTTCCTTCTCTTCCCTCTTCCCCTTCCTTGTCTCCTACTCCTACTACTTGGAAGGGGAGGAATCCTACTCCCGTTGGGAGTAGGACTCCTCCAGGGCGCGCCATAGGGGCCGACCCTCTTCCCCTCCTCCACTCCTTTATATACCTAGTCAGGGGGCACCCCATAGAGAGAACAATTTATCCCTTGGATCTCTTAGCCGTGTGTGGTGGCCCCCTCCACCATAATCCACCTCGGTCATATCGTAGCAGTGCTTAGGCGAAGCCCTGTGTCGGTAGAACATCATCATCGTCACCACACCGTCGTGCTGACGGAACTCTCCCTCAAAGCTCGGCTGGATCGGAGTTCGAGGGACGTCATCGAGTTGAACGTGCGCGGAACTCGGAGGTGTCGTGCGTTCGGTGCTTGATCGGTCGGATCGTGAAGACCTACGACTACATCAACCAAATTGTGCTAACGCTTCCGCTTTCGGTCTACGAGGGTACGTGGACAACACTCTCCCCTTTCGTTGCTATGCATCACCATGATCTTGCGTGTGCGTAGGATTTTTTTTGAAATTACTACGTTCCCCAACACCGCTGCCTCTTCAGAGGTGCGGAGCCGGGGGGGCCTCGCAGCCTGAGGTGCAGGCGCGCGGGCCCCGGAAATCGGCGAGGCCATGGTGGCCCGGGCGGCGGTGAGGCAGGGGCGTCGCCTCAAGAGATCAGCGACGATCTGCTCTTCGTCACGACACCAGGTGTCAGCCTCCTTGAGGGGGATACCCTGGACCTCGTGTAACCCCAGCAGGGGGCATGACTTCCCTCACTGGGTGGTCATCAACATCGTAGTCGTCAGGCAAGGCGCGGAGGAGATCGGCCTTGCGTGCGGGGGGGGGGGGGGGGGGGTCTCCCCAGATCCCTCCAGGGTGGCCACTGAGTCCTCCTCCTCCTCCTCGCCAAAATCGTTGGAGTGCACCACCACTGGAGTCGTCATCGCCAGGGCCTCTAAGGGCACTGGCGGCACAAGACCACGACCATCAAAGACAGGCAGGGCGGCGGCAATATTCGCCCCATCCGGACGGCGGTACAAGGGAACGGAGGTGTCCGGCGGGTACCCCTGGTCGTCCCCAACCAAGGAGCGGAGGGCCGTGCCCAGCTCCACGTCAGACAAGGCCTTCGGGCGCAGGCGGAGGTCGTCACCCCCGTCCACGAGCTTCCACAAGGGGCGTGGGCGTGACTGGAGCGGAGCCACGCGCTGCGCCATGAACTCCTTGACGATCATGGCCCTCGTTAGCTTCGCCACCCTTGGATCGACAGGCTTCAGGTCGGCGGTCATCCTCTCCAGCACCAACTCCGCCCGAGGGTCATCGAGCTTCGTGCGGAACCACCCGTCATGAGACGTGGGCATCGCTGTCGGTAGCACCAGCTGGGGGTGAGAGCACTTGGCATCCATCAGGACCCACTTGCTCCTGAAGCCCTCGGCCTTCTTCCCGGCCTTTGAGATCGCATTGGTCTTTTTGGCTGCGACGAAGTTGGCACACCCCGAGCAGGGGCCGTCCTTGATCCGGAGATAGAAGAAGTGGCACATCAGCGCCACAGACGGCATCAGCCCAACATACGCCTCGCAATAGAAGGCGAAGATCGATAGAAGGAGGATGGAGTTGGGATGAAGGTGGAGGGCGTGAAGCTTGTAGTGTCTGAGGATGGAGTAGAAGAAGTCGGAGAAGGGGGGAATCAACCCCGCAACAACGTTGCTCATGAAGAAGGGACAAAAGGTGCTACCCGAGGGCTCCGGCTCGGCGGAGCCAGCCCGAAGCGCGGTTTTCCTCTTCTCATCACCCACCGCCATCATCAGGCGCGTGGCGGCAAGGTTCTTCTCCGAAACACTTGGCGCGCTCAACATAGGCTCGTACCAGGATGGCGGAGCGGCAACCCGAGCTTTGTTGGGTGCCATTGGTGGCGGGTCCGGAGGAGGATTTGGGCGGATCTGGAGTCCTTGGGAGCGAGGAGTAAGAAAGGGGATCTGAAGCAAGAGGAAGGGGAGCAGTGAAGGCAGCGCAGCCCACGCCAGCCTTTTGTCAGTCGAGCAGTTGCCGAGGCGGCATGGGGAAGCGAAGACGCCCATGTCCCATCAGTCGCCACGCATCAATCAAGGCCACAGGCGATTGGGGCCCGCAATGCTCCGTGATTGCCCCTTGGCTTCACCTCGAAGCCAAGTCCGAGCGCGCCTTGGGCCCGGGGGCTACTGTCGGCGTTCTGGGAACGGGGGTCCCCAGACTTGCCTGCCTGCAGCCCGCGACGTGGCTCCTCTAGCGGCCAGGTACGACCCTGTCACATCCCTAGTTCTGGCCTGACCTATGCTTGCTTCCATGTGTGCATCATGTTTAAATTCAAATGAAATTTGAGTTGAGGAATTTTCAAAAGCCTCAGGAAACCTCTAAAAATAACCAACATTTAAATCTTCTCAAATGAGTCCAAGAAAATGTTCCTGTTATTCCATAGAAATACTAGTAAGAGGTAAAATTCAAACCAATATTTTTGGAGTCACAGAGATATTTATTTTGGCCATTTGAATTAATCCAATAACTATTTGCTTTGGATTTATATTTAATATATATTAAATATGACTCCAATAATTCTGGAAGTTTGTGAGTGGCTTTGTATATATTTTAGCAAGCCACATAAAAACCTACAGAATTTATAAAAAATGATTTAGTGTCTAAAACTAAATCAAAACAAACTGCGGAAAATAGAAAACAGAATTAAATAGAAATAAGAGAGAAAGGCCAGGAGGCCACTTACCTGGCTGGGCCGGCCCACCTGGCCCGTGCCAGTCACCCTCCTCCTTGCGCCAGAAGGACGTCGGCGTGTCGACACGCGCGCGCCCGAACTCCACCTCCTGCTTCCACCTCCTCCTGCCTCTCCGCTCGCTTCCCCGACCCCCTGGAGATGCCACGCACCTCCCTGGCGCCACGTCCACTTCTCCCTCCGTCCCTACCCCCCTCTGCTCTCTCTCCCTCCCACGACCGAACGGAGCCCGTCGCCGCCAACCAGCGCTCGCACGGCCGCAGCCATCCCGAAGCCTCTCCGACACGCCCTCGAGCCCCGCCGGTCCTCCCTCGTCCTCCTCGTCGTCTCACGCGACCAGAAGAGCCCCGGAACGCCGCCCCCGACGTTTTCCCCCTCCTCGGCCGCCGGAGATCCGCCTCGCCGTCCCGCTTGCTCCGACGCTTCCCCGGCCCCATCGTCTGCACCGGCCAACTCCCTGTGAGCTCCTCTTCCTTCTCCTCCTCTCTGTTCTCTCGTTTGCACGCTGTAGTTGCCGCCTTGCCAAAGACCGAAACCCGCCACCGCCCGCGCTCGTCGCCGGCGAAGCCTCGGTGACCTTTTGGTCCCGTGCGTGCACCCGTTGTGCTTGCAACGTTCCGTAGAGCAGAACTAGCGTGACAGCCGGCTCGTTTGCAAGCCACAGCGCCAACCCCGCACCCACCCGTAGCTCCGGCCGCCGCCTAAGTGGTCGCCGCCGTTGACCCCGGCCTCCCTGTGCCCAGCTGCGTGCGCCCCTAGATGCGCGGGAGCACGGGCTCCCTCTTGGTGCCCTCAGCGCGACTAGCCGCGGGCTGTAGCACCGTCCCGAGCAACTTCGGCGAGGTCTCGCCGACGCCGTCGTCGCCGGCGTCACTTGCTGACGTGGCTTGCTTAATTAACCACTAACCACCGCACCGTGTCACAAACAGCCGGGCCCCACCGTCTAACTAACCGGCTAACTAAAATAGATTAAGTTTAATCTAATTGCAGTGGCCCCACGCGTCAGTTTTGACCGCGCTGACGTGGCCGTTGACCGGGCCCACACGTCAGCGGCATTAACCAGCCCCAGTCACTGACCAGTGGACCCCACTGGTCAGGTTTGACCCGGACCAGCCCCTGTTGACCTGCTGACGTCATGATGAAGTCAGGCTGACGCAGTAATGTTTTCTGGATTTATTTTAATTCAGAAAATTCCAGAAAATTGTATAAACTTCTAAAATTCATAGAAAATCAACCGTAACTCCAAATGAGATAAATTATATATGAAAAATGATCAGAAAAATCCAATCTATCCATCTGTACTATTTTCGTGCATGTTAGAACAACTTATGCCTACTGTTCAGGACAATTCAATTAAATGGCATTTAAATAACCACATGTGGAGTTTGAATTTGAATCTTGGATTCAAACCAACTTCATTTAATCTAGTTTAGTTGCATTAGCACAAATCACATCATATTGCCATGTCACATTCATGCATCATATTGTCGCATTGCATTGATTGTGTTCTTCCTTGTTTGCCGGTAATTGTCCCCTCTCGATAGACGTGTACCGGCGATGTGATCGATGACACCGATGAAGAGCTATATTATCTTCAGAAGTGCCAGGCAAGCAAAAACCCCTTGTTCATTCCGATAAAATCCCACTCTCCCGCTCCTGCTCTCTTTTACTGCATTAGGACAACAACGACATGTTTGTTACTTGCTGCGGTAGCTGAACCCCTTTATCCTTTGCATGACCTGTCATTGCCACAGTAAATAGATGAAACCCACTAGCATGAGTAGGAGTTGTTTGAGCCCTGTTGTGCCTACTCATTCATGCTTGTTTGTCATGCCTGCTACTGCTTAGAGTTGAGTCAGGTCTGATTCATCGGGGATGAATCGGAGGTGTGTAAACATGTCCTACTGTTGAGAGCTAAGTGTGTGAACACGATTTGGTAAAGGTAGCGGTGAGAGGCCATGTAGGAGTACATGGTGGGTTGTCTCATTGCAGCCGTCCTCAGGAACTGAGTTCTGTGTTTGTGATCCATGATCAGTTACTACCACACATTGGGCTCCGGGCGCTCCAAGCCCTCTCGACTTATTAATCAACTTGATCTCTGTCCAGGAGTTGCAACTAGTTTCTGGTGTTTGTAGGTAGTGTTAGTAGTCTACCAAGTGGCACCCGGTACAGGTGGGCTTGGGACAGACTAGGCACAGTGGCACGGTGTACCAAGCGTAGATCCACCCGTCGAGGTGGGCTTGGGAACCCTGCACACATCGTTTGGGGCCGTGAGCGACACCCCGGCCGGATCTCCTTGCGGATGGAACCCGAATAGGCGATAAACCTGGACGAGAGACTTGTGTGGTTAGTCAGGTCGTGGCCGACTCCCTCGCCGGCTTCCGCTTGAAGGTTGCCGAGTACATGACGTGTACAGGCGGTAAGTGGCGAGAGCGTGTGTGAAGAAGTACACCCCTGCAGGGTTAATATGATCTATTCGAATAGCCGTGTCCGCGGTAAAGGACTTCTGGGTTGCCTGTACAGTTCATAGACAAGTGAAAGTGGATACTCTAAAATACGCAAGATAAGCGTGAGTGCTATGGATGGCGTTCTCGTAGGGAGACGGGAGCGGATCCATAGTGGTGTATTGATATGGTGAATATGTGGACTCGTGTGCGCCACCTCAAAGAGTTACTTGCAGTCGTAGTTCAGGATAGCCACCGAGTCAAAGCTGGCTTGCTGCAGTTAAACCCCACCACCCCCTTGTTGATAATGATGCATATGTAGATAGATCTGATGTAAGTCTTGCTGGGTACATTTGTACTCACGTTGCTTAATTTATGTTTTTGCAGAGAGACTTCAGTCTCGCTAGTAGTACCTCGTGGACTTCGACGTTTAGCTTGTTACCTCAGCTACGATCTTGTGCCCTCGGCAGGATCTGGTAGATAGTCAGGCTTCTCAGCCTTTTTCATTTCTAGATGTCTGTACTCAGACATGTTAAGCTTCCGCATGTGCTTTGACTTGTATGCTCTGATTGTTGGGTCATGAGACCCATGTTTGTAATATCTCGCTCCTCGGAGCCTATTGAATAAATACTTGAGTCGTAGAGTCATGTTGTGATGCCATGTTGTATTGCACATATCGAGCATATTGTGTGTATGTTATTGAAATGCTTGGTATGTGTGGGATCTGACAACCTAGTTGTTTATCCTTGGTAGCCTCTCTTACCGGGAAATGTCTCCTAGTGTTTCCACTGAGCCATGGTAGCTTGCTACTGCTCCGGAACACTTAGGCTGGCCGGCATGTGTCCTTCTTCGTTCCTGTGTCTGTCCCTTCGGGGAAATGTCACGCGATGAATTCCGGAGTCCTGTTAGCCCGCTGCAGCCCGGTTCACCGGAGTCCTGCTAGCCTAGTGCTACAGCCTGGATTCACTCGTTGATGACCGACACGTTCGTTGTTGGGTCATGTATGCCTGTCCCTGTAAGTTAGTGCCACTTTGGGTTCACGACTAGCCATGTCAGCCCGGGTTCTTTGTCATATGGATGCTAGCGGCACTATCATATACGTGAGCCAAAAGGCGCAAACGGTCCCGGGCCAGGTAAGGTGGCACCCGTAGGAATACCGTGCGTGAGGCCGCAAAGTGATATGATGTGTTACATGCTAGATCGATGTGACTTAGGATCGGGGTCCTGACAGCTTTGGTATCAAAGCTTGACCGCCTGTAGGATTACCAAGCCAAACTGGTCGAAGTTGCGTCTAGAAATGCTTTAGTTATGTAAGGGAATTGATTGTGGGATGGAACGTAAGGCTCTTTTTACTCCTTATACCTCATGGCCCTCTGATTCGAGTCATCCTCTTCTCTTCTACGGGGACTAAGAACTAGGCCTTCTCATCTATCTATCAGGATGATGTGTTACCAATCTGTAGACTTATAGGATTGTTGGATTCAAGCCTCAGTTCAGTTCCTACTATCTTCTGTATGTTAACTGTTGATCTTGAAACCTTGATATTGTGCTTCTGAGTGGTTATGCCACCATTTTTGTAGCATGTCTCCAATCCTTCGAGCATTTACAGCCGTTGTGCTATCCGAGTCATCCCAGGTTTCTAAATAATCTGATGCAATTGCAAAATCCTTTCCCTCTGATTTCGATGACCTTTCTGGCCAGGTTAACCACACTAATCAGTGAGTTGAGGTACTCTATTGCCTCGACGTATATGTTGGAGCTATTATATTGACCCTAGGTGTCTTAGGGGGATCACCTAGTAATCCAGCCATGCTTTGTGTTCCCAGTGTGATGATTCTGGCCATCATTCTCGAAAGCATCCCGTGATGCCACTTAGTAGTAGGTATTCTATTCCTGGGTTTTGAACCCGAGATTCACCCTACTTACTTCATGTTGATAGTAATTGCTAGCTCCCTTAGGTTATTAGTAACCTTTGCGATAGTCCTTGAAGTCCGTGGTATCTTCTTCTTCCAAATACCATGAACTACTTATGGCAGAAGTTCCTCATTGAACTGAACAATCACAACCAGAGTGCTCTTGATGAGTTCTCCATTATATATTGTGGCTCTGCTAGTTCTACCTTTCTGCATGGGTTATCCGGAAGAAATATGTTGAACGTCGTTCGACATGCTAAACCATGCATCCACAACTCAGAAAATCGTATGTTCCTTTGAGTTGTCCCTCTTTAGTTGTCTTCTGACCCTCGTCTATCAATTGATAGTCAAGATTATGTGTGCATTCGTTCATCGATGCCTATTACTCTTGTGGTCTGTCAAGCCATTCTATTCCGGAATGACTAGGAGGAACAAACTCCAGTACCTCATCCATATTTAGGATTGGGTCAAAGTAGTTGTGTTCCACAGATCAAGTTGCAATCCAGCTTCTGGTCTGTTCTACCTTGAGGTATTACCATCTTTATATCAGGAATATCATTGGAATTGCACACCCTCTTATGAATTCTTGTTGCAGTGATACTTCTTGCCATCATTATTCATTTCTCGGCTTCCGTGTTATTGCAACCGGAATGCCGACGGGTGAACTATGATGTGTGAAATCGGTACCCTTAGCAACTAGTTGCTTGGTAATAAATGGACAATATTCTCATTCTTAGCATGTTGGTTATTGAATCACCATTCTAAGATAGATTGTGCTACCTAGTCCTTATTTCCGGGTACACTCTTCAATCAATGAGTTGGGATCGTATCGGTCCCTTGCTCTTTTGATCATATCGTCTTGCCCTAAAAAGCAAGATTGTTCTCGAGTTTAGTAGCATATCGGTGGTTCGTGATTTTCCGAATATCTTCTCGGTAGTATCACCAGATTGTCACCTGACTGTTATGTTGAGCTTGTGATCAAGTTGGTTTATCCTGTAAACCACCCTTTCTCCAAGAATCTGTGTTGGGTACCCCCGAGCTAGTTGGCTAAGCTAAACAACAACTTGGAGAGTTGGAAGATGGAAGCTTGTCCGATTTAGTTCATCTTAAGGGATATCTTGTGTGTGTGTGTGTGTGTGTGTTGAAGATAGATGATATCTTTATTGGTTGATCCTCGTGATCAATTTTTGGATCTATTATCTTACCCAAACCTTTGATTTGAGTATGGGCTGTCGTCAAATCAAATCAAAACCAACGATATTCGTAATCTTGTCTTACTCGTGGTTGTTCCTCGAGCATACACCATTATATCTTTCGGGTCTGACCAATGCTACCACCTTGTTCACATAATTGTGGAATTCCACTAATATGGAAACCTGGATGAGTTGTTGTTGAGCCCATTGACAACATCCTTATCTCCTCCATGATTTTGTTGAACATTAAGCTAGTGTTGGAAACTTGTGTAAGCATTATCTTCATGACTCGTTCGTGAAGCATATGTTTGGACAAAGGAAGTGAGTCCCTCTAATTCATGTGCACTTGATGCAAGTTGCCGCCATGAATTTGAGAAGGCTTGTTTTACCTCCTTTGGAATCATCCCAAGTCAGTCATGCACGTGCGAAGAATTCTGTGGTCCGTTAGACTGATCATCTTCATTCCATATGTATATCCTAGCACACCAAGCCACTGATTGGTTTGTTCAAGGAGAAGAAGTTCCTTCATCAGAGCTAATCATATGACTTATGCAAGGACTTTGTTATCCACGGTGATGGTTCCCAACCAGAACTCGGTAGTGTTTTATTGTAAGACTACCACGTGGTCATGTTTGTCCAGGACAGCGTGTTCACATGTGCGTAGCAGAACCAGCTCATGTTTTGGAGTTTGCTATCGTAGTTCATTTTTGGAGAATCTCGCAACGTCATCTCGTCGATTTGTGTTGCAAACTTTCATTTTCTTCCTAGACTCGATGAGTCTGGAATATCCTGACACCAACCAGATCTGAATCTCAGGCAGTTATGATGGTTGGAACATTTCCCAAGAACTATAATATTGGTCCCTCGATAACCGGTAAGGTGGATGTCGTGGCCAACACACCTAGCCGGAAGACCTATTATTGTAGTATCTTGTTTGCAGAAGTTGGCCACCTCCCCATAAGGATTTCGTAGGATCTACTCCCTAGTTGTTCCTTATGGATTTTTGTGTTCCTGAAGTCCGACCTTTACTTGATGTTCTAGATACCAAACCATTTCAATGAATGGGATACGCTAGCACATCAAGGAGAACATTAGAAGCGGAGTGCTAAATGTCTCTCGGTCGATCATCCAGATTTTGTTTCCTTGGCCTCGCTAAGGTGAAATCTGAGAAGGTGTTATCTTCCTTTGCATCTGCATCATCCATCATTAGCCATCATGGTAGTATGTTGTGTTGCCAGGATCTTTGACACGGATGTTGGTAAAACCTTGATGATTGTGGAAATGCTCAAGTTCTTGAGAGCACGCACAAGCGCTACGTGTTATCATCGGCACTAACTGGGATTGCTCTCAGCTTCCTCGGTTATGCTATAACTTCTCAAACAGTGGACTCACTCTCTACTGTTGAGCTTCTTCCCAGTTACTAAAATCATCCCTTGTGTTGTTTTCAACAAGGTAATCCACATCATCCATTCTAATCCGGTTATGCCATTCTACCAAACCCCTCCAAACGATCGCTCGAGAATTGCCTTAGGCTGGTATAAAGAGTTTCAATGATCTTTGAATCAAAGGTAATTCTTTTTGCCACTTAAGGGGATATTTCTACGAGTCACCATCCCTAAGGTGCCCCATTATGGTATCATGGCAATTCAATTCCTCGCTACGTTGACAACCGATCACCACATTTTTAAGTCTGGAATTGTTGTCTACCTAGCGAGCCCTCGTCATCTGTCTCACTCCATTTCCTCAGATGTATGCTTCGTGTCTCAGCTCAAGAGATGTTGCTATGACTCACTTTGTGAGCTGATCCTAAGTTGATTGATCTTCGAGAAGATCGATTCTTCCGAGTTGTCCTTTTCCTCTTGCTGTCATGCTAGTTGGAGTTCTCAGAGCAAGACGACGGGACAAAGATGGTGATCGAATCAACGCTTTTATGAAGTGCACCCTGGATCGTGAAGATTATACTAGTTTGTGTTTCCTCTTCATCTTACCCTACGCTTGAATCTCGAGACGAGATTCTTGTTTAGTGGGGGTGAGTTGTCACATCCCTAGTTCTGGCCTGACCTATGCTTGCTTCCATGTGTGCATCATGTTTAAATTCAAATGAAATTTGAGTTGAGGAATTTTCAAAAGCCTCAGGAAACCTCTAAAAATAACCAACATTTAAATCTTCTCAAATGAGTCCAAGAAAATGTTCCTGTTATTCATAGAAATACTGGTAAGAGGTAAAATTCAAACCAATATTTTTGGAGTCACAGAGATATTTATTTTGGCCATTTGAATTAATCCAATAACTATTTGCTTTGGACTTATATTTAATATATATTAAATATGACTCCAATAATTCTGGAAGTTTGTGAGTGGCTTTGTATATATTTTAGCAAGCCACATAAAAACCTACAGAATTTATAAAAAATGATTTAGTGTCTAAAACTAAATCAAAACAAACTGCGGAAAATAGAAAACAGAATTAAATAGAAATAAGAGAGAAAGGCCAGGAGGCCACTTACCTGGCTGGGCCGGCCCACCTGGCCCGTGCCAGTCACCCTCCTCCTTGCGCCAGAAGGACGTCGGCGTGTCGACGCGCGCGCGCCCGAACTCCACCTCCTGCTTCCACCTCCTCCTGCCTCTCCGCTCGCTTCCCCGACCCCCTGGAGATGCCACGCACCTCCCTGGCGCCACGTCCACTTCTCCCTCCGTCCCTATCCCCCTCTGCTCTCTCTCCCTCCCGCGACCGAACGGAGCCCGTCGCCGCCAACCAGCGCTCGCGCGGCCGCAGCCATCCCGAAGCCTCTCTGACACGCCCTCGAGCTCCGCCGGTCCTCCCTCGTCCTCCTCGTCGTCTCACGCGACCAGAAGAGCCCCGGAACGCCGCCCCCGACGTTTTCCCCCTCCTCAGCCGCCGGAGATCCGCCTCGCCGTCCCGCTCGCTCCGACGCTTCCCCGGCCCCGTCGTCTGCACCGGCCAACTCCCCGTGAGCTCCTCTTCCTTCTCCCCCTCTCTGTTCTCTCGTTTGCACACCGTAGTTGCCGCCTTGCCAATGACCGAAAGCCGCCGCCGCCCGCGCTCGTCGCCGGCGAAGCCTCGGTGACCTTTTGGTCCCGTGCGTGCGCCCGTTGCGCTCGCAACGTTCCGTAGAGCAGAACTAGCGTGACAGCCGGCTCGTTTGCAAGCCGCAGCGCCAACCCCGCACCCACCCGTAGCTCCGGCCGCCGCCTAAGTGGTCGCCGGCCGTCGACCCCGGCCTCCCTGTGCCCAGCTGTGTGCGCCCCTAGATGCGCGGGAGCACGGGCTCCCTCTTGGTGCCCTCAGCGCGACCAGCCGCGGGCTGTAGCGCCGTCCCGAGCAACTCCGGCGAGGTCTCACCGACGCCGTCGTCACCGGCGTCACTTGCTGATGTGGCTGGCTTAATTAACCACTAACCACCGCACCGTGTCAGAGACAGCCGGGCCCCACCATCTAACTAACCGGCTAACTAAAATAGATTAAGTTTAATCTAATTGCAGTGGCCCCACGCGTCAGTTTTGACCGCGCTGACGTGGCCGTTGACCGGGCCCACACGTCAGCGGCACTAACCAGCCCCAGTCACTGACCAGTGGACCCCACTGGTCAGGTTTGACCCGGACCAGCCCCTGTTGACCTGCTGACGTCATGATGAAGTCAGGCTGACGCAGTAATGTTTTCTGGATTTATTTTTTAATTCCAGAAAATTGTATAAACTTCTAAAATTCATAGAAAATCAACCGTAACTCCAAATGAGATAAATTATATATGAAAAATGATCAAAAAAATCCAATCTATCCGTCTGTACTATTTTCATGCATGTTAGAACAACTTATGCCTACTGTTCAGGACAATTCAATTAAATGGCATTTAAATAACCACATGTGGAGTTTGAATTTGAATCTTGGATTCAAACCAACTTCATTTAATCTGGTTTAGTTGCATTAGCACAAATCACATCATATTGCCATGTCACATTCATGCATCATATTGTCGCATTGCATTGATTGTGTTCTTCCTTGTTTGCCGGTATTTGTCCCCTCTCGATAGACGTGTACCGGCGATGTGATCGATGACACCGATGAAGAGCTATATTATCTTCAGAAGTGCCAGGCAAGCAAAACCCCCTTGTTCATTCCGATACAATCCCACTCTCTCGCTCCTGCTCTCTTTTACTGCATTAGGACAACAACGATCATATTGTTACTTGCTGCGGTAGCTGAACCCCTTTATCCTTTGCATGACCTGTCATTGCCACAGTAAATAGATGAAACCCACTAGCATGAGTAGGAGTTGTTTGAGCCCTGTTGTGCCTACTCATTCATGCTTGTTTGTCATGCCTGCTACTGCTTAGAGTTGAGTCAGGTCTGATTCATCGGGGATGAATCAGAGGTGTGTGAACATGTCCTACTGTTGAGAGCTAAGTGTGTGAACACGATTTGGTAAAGGTAGCGGTGAGAGGCCATGTAGGAGTACATGGTGGGTTGTCTCATTGCAGCCGTCCTCAGGAACTGAGTTCTGTGTTTGTGATCCATGACCAGTTACTACCACACATTGGGTTCCGGGTAACTCGACCCCTCTCGACTTATTAATCAACATGATCTCTGTCCAGGAGTTGCAACTAGTTTCTGGTGTTTGTAGGTAGTGTTAGTAGTCTACCAAGTGGCACCCGGTACAGGTGGGCTTGGGACAGACTAGGCACAGTGGCACGGTGTACCAAGTGGCATCCCGGATGGTGGGCTTGGGAACCCTGCTCACATCATTTGGGGCCGTGAGCGACACCCCGGCCGGATCTCCTTGCGGATGGAACCCGAATAGGCGATAAACCTGGACGAGAGACTTGTGTGGTTAGTCAGGTCGTGGCCGACTCCCTCGCCAGGCTTCCGCTTGAAGGTTGCCGAGATACACGAGGTGTACATGGCGGTAAGTGGCGAGAGCGTGTGTGAAGAAGTACACCCCTGCAGGGTTAATATGATCTATTCGAATAGCCGTGTCTGCGGTAAAGGACTTCTGGGTTGCCTGTACAGTTCATAGACAAGTGAAAGTGGATACCCTAAAATACGCAAGATAAGCGTGAGTGCTATGGATGGCGTTCTCGTAGGGAGACGGGAGCGGATCCATAGTGGTGTATTGATATGGTGAATATGTGGACTCGTGTGCGCCACCTCAAAGAGTTACTCGCAGTCGTAGTTCAGGATAGCCACCGAGTCAAAGCTGGCTTGCTGCAGTTAAACCCCACCACCCCCTTGTTGATAATGATGCATATGTAGATAGATCTGATGTAAGTCTTGCTGGGTACATTTGTACTCACGTTGCTTAATTTATGTTTTTGCAGAGAGACTTCAGTCTCGCTAGTAGTACCTCGTGGACTTCGACGTTTAGCTTGTTACCTCAGCTACGATCTTGTGCCCTCGGCAGGATCTGGTAGATAGTCAGGCTTCTCAGCCTTTTTCATTTCTAGATGTCTGTACTCAGACATGTTAAGCTTCCGCATGTGCTTTGACTTGTATGCTCTGATTGTTGGGTCATGAGACCCATGTTTGTAATATCTCGCTCCTCGGAGCCTATTGAATAAATACTTGAGTCGTAGAGTCATGTTGTGATGCCATGTTGTATTGCACATATCGAGCATATTGTGTGTATGTTATTGAAATGCTTGGTATGTGTGGGATCTGACAACCTAGTTGTTTATCCTTGGTAGCCTCTCTTACCGGGAAATGTCTCCTAGTGTTTCCACTGAGCCATGGTAGCTTGCTACTGCTCCGGAACACTTAGGCTGGCCGGCATGTGTCCTTCTTCGTTCCTGTGTCTGTCCCCTCGGGGAAATGTCACGCGATGAATTCCGGAGTCCTGTTAGCCCGCTGCAGCCCGGTTCACCGGAGTCCTGCTAGCCCAGTGCTACAGCCTGGATTCACTCGTTGATGACCGACACGTTCGTTGTTGGGTCATGTATGCCTATCCCTGTAAGTTAGTGCCACTTTGGGTTCACGACTAGCCATGTCAGCCCGGGTTCTTTGTCATATGGATGCTAGCGGCACTATCATATACGTGAGCCAAAAGGCGCAAACGGTCCCGGGCCAGGTAAGGTGGCACCCGTAGGAATACCGTGCGTGAGGCCGCAAAGTGATATGATGTGTTACATGCTAGATCGATGTGACTCAGGATTGGGGTCCTGACAGACCCATCTTCACCAGCAAACACTCAAGACCCTTGCGAGGGGCAAAGCCTCGCGAGGTGGACGACACAAGACCTCCTTAGGGGCAGCCTCGCTAGGCTGGCTCACCAGGAGCGGAGAGATCAAGGTCAGGGGCACCTTGTGAGGTTCCCATGACGTGAGCCATGACGACCAAGGCTAGGCGGGTGCCAGGCGGGCGCCAGCGGGTGCAGAGCACCAGTTGCCTCTTTGGTGCTAAAGAAGCAGGTGCAGGCGAGGAGTCCCGAGGCATCAGGCAAAGGTTTCCATATCGGTGCACCAAGACCAGCAGGACAGAGGTCATCGCGGAGCACACGACGGTGTCACCACGAGAGCCTTTGGCAGGCGAAGACCACCTTTCGTCAGGATAGCTTGTACTAGCTGTCCCCCTTCAAATTGGCCATTGTGAGATCCCTTCCCGCCTAATATTTGGGAAGAGGACCAGGGCCTCTATAAATAGGACTAGCCACCACCATAGGAAAGGGACGGATCATTCAGATCATCCTCAACCACACAAGCTTACCGAGCTCAAGAACACCTCTCCTCAGGAGGTTATTCTTCCCTTGCACTTGTTCATCCTCAGCCTACAAGGCAATCCATCACACCACATTGGAGTAGGGTATTACACCACATCGGTGGCCCAAACCAGTATAAATCCTTGTGTCCCTTGTTCTTCGAGTTCGATGAGCTGAGCCTTGAGATCGTGGTGGGTGAGTGAGCTAGGGGGAGGGAGAGATCTTCGTGCGCACCCCAGAGTTTGAACCTTAAGGGTTTTGCCGGAACCCGAAATCCGACAGCCTTTGATCTCCATCTTTGAGGCGCGGCATGATCACCTTCGTCACCGGCATGACACCATGATCTCCAACATCATGATCTCCATCATCATGTCTTCATGAAGTTGTCTCGCCAACTATTACTTCTACTACTATGGCTAACGGTTAGCAATAAAGTAAAGTAATTACATGGCGTTTTTCATTGACACGCAGGTCATACAATAAATTAAGACAACTCCTATGGCTCCTGCTGGTTGTCATACTCATCGACATGCAAGTCGTGATTCCTATTACAAGAACATGATCAATCTCATACATCATATATATATAATTCATCACATCCTTTTGGCCATATCACATCACATAGCATACCATGCAAAAACAAGTTAGACATCCTCTAATTGTTGTTGCATGTTTTACGTGGCTGATATGGGTTTCTAGCAAGAATGTTTCTTACCTACGCAAAAGGCACAACGGTAATATGTCAATTGCTATTTACCCTTCATAAGGACCCTCTTCATCAAATCCGATCCAACTAAAGTGGGAGAGACAGACACCCGCTAGCCACCTTATGCATCAAGTGCACGTCTGTCGGTGGAACCAGTCTCACGTAAGAGTACGTGTAAGGTCGGTCTGGGCCGCTTCATCCCACAATGGAGCCGAATCAAGATAAGACTAGTAACAGTAAGCAAATTGACCAAATCATCGCCCACAACTACTTTGTGTTCTACTCGTGCATAGAATCTACGCATAGACCTAGCTCATGATGCCAATATTGGGGAACGTAGTAATAATTCAAAATTTTCCTACGTGTCACCAAGATCGATCAATCTAGGAGATGCTAGCAACGAGAGAGAGGGAGTGCATCTTCATACCCTTGAAGATCGCTAAGCGGAAGCGTTACAAGAACGCAGTTGATGGAGTCGTACTCGCGGCGATTCAAATCGCGGAAGATCCGATCCAAGCGCCGAACGGACGGCGCCTCCGCATTCAACACATGTACAACCCGGGGACATCTCCTCCTTCTTGATCCAGCAAGGGGAGAGGAGAAGTTGAGGGAGAACTCCGGCAGCACGACGACGTGGTGGTGGTGGTGGAGCTCGTGGTTCTCAGGTAGAGCTTCGCTAAGCGCTACGGAGGAGGAGGAGGTGTTGGAGGAGGGAGAGGGCTGCGCCAGGGAAAGGGTGTGGCTGCCCTCTCTCTCCCTCACTATATATAGGGGAAGGGGGAGGAGGAGGCGCCCTAGGGTTTCCCTAGGGGAGGGTCGGCGGCCATAGGGGAAACCCTAGATGGTTTTCGGCACCCCCACCCCTAGGAAACTTGCCCCCCAAGCCGGGAGGGGTGGCTGCCCTAGGGGAGGCACCCCCACCTCTTCAGGTTACATGAGATGGGGTGGGAGGGGCGCACAGCCCCTTAGTGGGCTGGTGTGCCCCCTCCCCTTGGCCCATAAGCCCCCCCCTAACGCTTGTCGGGGCCTCCGAAACTCCTTTTGGTCATGCTGGTCGTCACCCGGTACTCCCAGAACAATTCTGGACTCCAATACCCTTCGTCCAATATATCAATCTTCACCTCTGGCCATTCTGGAGTTCCTCGTCACATCCGGGATCTCATCCGGGACTCCGAACAACCTTCGGTAACCACATACTATTCCCATTACAACTCTAGCCTCACCGAACCTTAAGTGTGTAGACCCTACGGGTTCGGGAACCATGCAGACATGACCGAGACATCTCTCCGACCAATAACCAATAGCGGGATCTGGATACCCATGTTGGCTCCCACATGTTTCACGATGATCTCATCGGATGAACCACGATGTCGAGGATTTAATCAATCCCGTATACAATTCCCTTCCTCCAACGATATGTTACTTGCCCGAGATTCGATCGTCAGTATCCCCATACCTCATTCAATCTCATTACCGGCAAGTCTTTTTACTCATTCCGTAACACATAATCCCATGGCTAACTCCTTAGTCACATTGAGCTCATTATGATGATGCATTACCGAGTGGGCCCAGAGATACCTCTTCGTCATACGGAGTGACAAATCCCAGTCTCGATTTGTGCCAACCCAACAGACACTTTCGGAGATACCTGTAGTGCACCTTTATAGCCACCCAGTTACATTGTGACGTTTGATACACCCAAAGCACTCCTACGGTATCCGGGAGTTGCACAATCTCAAGGTCTAAGGAAATGATACTTGACATTAGAAAAGCTCTAGCAAACAAACTACACGATCTTGTGCTATGCTTAAGATTAGGTCTTGTCCATCACATCATTCTCCTAATGATATGATCCCGTTATCAACGACATCCAATGTCCATGGTCAGGAAACCATAACCATCTATTGATCAACGAGCTAGTCAACTAGAGGCTTACTAGGGACATGTTGTGGTCTATGTATTCACACATGTATCACGGTTTCCGGTTAATACAATTATAGAATGAACAATAGACAATTATCATGAACAAGGAAATATAATAATAACCATTTTATTATTGCCTCTAGGGCATATTTCCAACAATAGCCTTGTGGCCTTACAACTTAAGTGTAATAATTTGTTGCTTAAAAATAAATTGGTAATAAAGAAACATTTATAAACAATTGAAAAGATATACTTTTTATTTATGCGGATACATGCATTGGATCATCATGAATTGACAGTGTACAACTGAAGTTGATGAACCTAGTGGCCACTTATTCTGATTTAAGCAATAGTACACCTAATTATAGGAAGAAAGCAGAGTAGTTCTTGAGATTCTTGCATGTGTGATTAACATTGTCCCGCATGGTGGAAAAATGGCATTATTGCAAAGGTTAAACTTGTACAATCAGCCTAGTGAGAAAAGAACTATTAGACTAAAGGACTAATAGGATGGCTCGAAGAATTTTCAGCTCTATCCATATATGGGAATAATACAAATGGAAGTTTCCTTAAGGAAAGAAAAGGTTTTTTGTGCAATTTGCCTTAGTTTATAGCTAATCTTTTTGAAGAAATACATTGCATGGACGAATCTAGGGGATCAAATTATTATGGTATGTACTACAAATAGAAGTTGCATGCTTATCCAATGTATCTACTTAAATCAGATATTGAAGTTTCATGTGAACAACAAAATTAACATAGAAGACTAAAAGATGTGTGTGCTCATTCAGTGTAAATAAGAACATTAAGATATGAGTGTGAATAGCAAGATAACTAAGAAAAAATGAAGCAATGTTGATCCTTGCCGATAAAACCTCGACCTCTCGAGTCAGAGGATAACCTGGAAAATTCAAGCCATCAGATCAGGGATAATAAGAAGCATGAGAAGATGAAAACTGGGAGGAGACACCTATTCCAGGGTGCACGCTGGTAGGAGAGACAACGAATTGAGCGGGTGTGCACATCAGATGATGAGCGCATTATATACAAACTATGAATTGCTAGCCAGGGGTATACAAACTACGAATTGGTGGCCAGGGCTGATGTATAGGTGTCCCAAGCTTGGTGGCTCCTCCACCTCATGTGTCAATTTAAAGAGATGAATGAACATGGAGCTGAACCAATGGACATGTAAAGCAGTTTCAACAGAGGGATTTAATTGTTGCGGAGAACTGTTTCAGATAAAGGTGGAAGGAGACGAAGAGAAAAAGATGTGTAACTTGTTAATAACATTCATTACTATTTACTTGGATACCAATGTGCACTTGTGTTTATTAGAAATCATAATTAAAAGCGAAGTGGGGAAGATGAGAAACAAGTGTAGGACGCACCAAGGGAGTGATGGAGACACGAAGCGCTGCAGTGGGATCCTTTCTGGCTCAATCGTCGGTCAGTTACGGCTAGAACAGAAGGTACGGGAGGATTGATTTCGACGGTTGTGTACGCTTAATGTGACCTTTTTTATAAGAATGAAATACTGAGGACAAATCAAATGCTAAAGAACAGAGTACAACCCCATCACGGACACACATGAGCAAGACTTCCAACCGAAATGAATGAGCTCAGTTTGCCAAAAGAATGGCTACCAGTGTGTCAGGTGCAGTGACTCAACATCCCTAGCTATGTATTGAACCAAGCAAAACAAAATTTAGATATGAATCAAAAATCAACAATAGAAAAATAATTAAAATTGAAGATTATTTATTCGGTCAAGCAAAAATAATCTATGTATTAACAAAATACACAAAAATTCAGATGAAGGCATGTGCTCATTCAGTGGGCTATGTAGGTTGGTGTGAGCAAAGCAAAAATACTGAAGAAAAATAGGAGGACGGGACCTTGAACTGCAGAAGTGTTGTTGTAGTAGTCTGTAGGTCACGTCGTTGACCCAAGGTGTGCTTCTCTATCCCTAGCTAATCCCAGTGGAACCATGGTCGCGACAGCTCATCTGGTCCGAGGCCGACAACAAGTGGAGGCACCGGACGGGAGACACGGTGTACGCGCATGCATTGCTCGAGGATGCGCGCTTCAGACCATGGCGGCAACGAGGTGGCGGGGGGAGGGGCGGTTGGTAGACCGGATAACTGCTCCTTCCTGATGCCGTCCACTGGTACTGGGGTGAGAAAGGGGTGGTCGCATCCACCAAGTCATCCAGTTGGATCCCACAGGAACCAAGGCGCGCCATAGGGATGGCCGCGTTTGGTGCCGTCGGCACCGCGAGGAGTAAACGAAGCGCCACCGCGAGGAAGATCCATAGTGGAGGAACCAGATGAGGAAGTGGCTCCAACCACCTGCGAGGGAGGCCAGCGACGGGAGGAGCCGGAGTAGAAAAATCACGGGGAGCTTCTTCGGGTCTGACCAGGGGCGTGGGCAGCAGAGAATGATTAGAAAAGATTTGTTTTCTTTCGGGGAAAAATATTTGAGAAGGTGGGTGAGGGAGTCCTGGATTAGGGGGTATCCGGACAGCCGGATTATATCCTTTGGCCAGACTGTTGGACTATGAAGATACAAGATTGAAGACTTCGTCCCGTGTCCGGATGGGACTCTACTTGGCGTGGAAGGCAAGCTAGGCAATACGGATATGTATATCTCCTCCTTTGTAACCGACCTTGTGTAACCCTAGCCTCCTCCGGTGTCTATATAAACCGGAGGGTTTTAGTCCGTAGGACAACATACAATCATACCATAGGCTAGCTTCTAGGGTTTAGCCTCTCCGATCTTGTGGTAGATCAACTCTTGTACTACTCATATTATCAAGAACAATCAAGCAGGACGTAGGGTTTTACCTCCATCAAGAGGGCCCGAAGGTGGGTAAAACATCGTGTCTCCTGCCTCCTGTTACCATCCGCCTTAGACGCACAGTTCGGGACCCCCTACCCGAGATTCGCCGGTTTTGACACCGACAGTGGGCTTGAGTGGCACTGCATGAGGTGTGACATGGCTGATTGTAGTTGGATGCTGATGTGACTATGTTGCATGTTGAGATAAATCAAGTATTGAAGGTGAACTTCTTAAGTATATAGGATATCATCAAGCGTTGAACGGAAGGATCTCTACTCCTAATGGACGAGTTGGTGAATCGTCTCCGCGGTTTATTTTCGCTGGTTTTTTCGTCTCTCCTCCCACCACCCCCTCCCACCCTGGTCCGCGGTTTATTTTCGCTGGTTTTTTCGTCTCTCCTCCCACCACCCCTCCCACCCTAGTCCATTGGTTTATTTTTCCCTCCACTATTTATTACAACAAGAACTTTCCTAACGTATAACAAATCACGGATCTAACTTCCTTAAATTATGCAAATCAATCGATTCTTTTTATTAGTTCAATTTGTCTTAGGAAACAAATAACAAATTTTCAGAAAACAAATAATACATTTTAATCTAACTTCCTTAAATTATGCAAATCAATCGATTCCTTTTATTGGTTCAATTTGTCTTAGGAAACAAATAACAGTTTTTCAGGAAACAAATAATACATTTTAATATAACTTCCTTAAATTATGCAAATCAATCGATTCCTTTTATTGGTTCAATTTGTCTTAGGAAACAAATAATAGATTTTTAGAAAACAAATAATACATTTTAATCTAACTTCCTTAAATTATGCAAATCAATCGATTCCTTTTATTGGTTCAATTTGTCTTAGGAAACAAATAGCAGATTTTCAGGAAACAAATAATACATTTTAATCCAACTTTCATAACTTATCTAAATCAATCGATTTCTCTTATTAGTGAAATTTGTTTTAGGAAACAAATAACAGACACGTCACAACTTTCCTCCCAATAAATAGTTTCTTAACATTTGTAAATTTTCCTAATCAGACACGTCACAAACGGGCAGGTACTGATATCACGTTACCAAACAATAAAACCCAATTTGCATAGAAAATCAGTTCAAAAATCCCAACTTTCCTAAATTTTTACCTTTCCTTGATAACAACCAATCTCTACTCCTAATGGAGCAGTTGGTAGTCTCCGCCGGTCAATTTTCGTCCCACCTATCATGGTTTTTTTTCGTCCCACCTTCGCTGGTTTTTTTCCGTAGATTTTTTTATGATTGCCCTCTCACCCCTTTTGCATTTGGATGTCAAAGCTTTGTGGGTTGTTTATTTCAGTTCTGCGACTACTTCTCTTATGGATCTTAAGAGAACTCGAGGGATATCGTTTCGAACAAAGTTGGTCACTTGTTTCTCCAGAAATTACGCTATTGCATAGTATCATACCCGCTGCAAAGGAACGAAAGTAGTATGGTAGTATAAATAAATAAGGTTGTATCGTTTTCCTTTTTATCCGTTTGATAATTATGATAGAATTATTGCATGAAGTTGTGTGCGCATACAATATGTAACCAAATGTGGATTATAATAGATTCAAGCCTTGCTTCTTCACGTGGAAGCAAGTCTTCATCTTCTTAAGGGATTATCCGCTACAGTGCCTAGGAAATTCAGAGGACGTTTTTAATGGTCTGTTAACTAAAGCGATGGTCATCCAAAAATATATTTGAAGTTGATACTAACCATAATAAGTGCATAACAAGCCTACATGTTGTCTACATTTTTGCAGATCTCGCTATCCTTGTTTAACTCAATGGAATCAGATAATTTAATCGTGTTCCCTAACAAGTCCTTGTAGATGTGCACCTTCCCCCTCTGACCATCTCCTCAGGGTCTCTCTCTAATCCTAGAGCCAGGCAACAAGAATGGTTGGTTTTAAGAACAACATGTATCTATTTATTCATTATTGATTTATTGTTTCCGGGGAATTGTTTTGCCCCTAATCATATCATTGTTACTCTACGTGCATTAGATTATGAGTATGACAATGAAGAATTTTATGTAAATGCTAATGGTTGACTACCACATTACAATGCTAGGCCTGCCTGAGTTTTGAGGACCCTTCTACTTTCCATTCCACAAGAAAAATAACACACAAATTTATCACACAGTAGATACATTAGCGCACAGTAGATATAGTAGATATTGTTCCAACGAGTGCCTGTCCCTGGGCGTGGCGAAATCCTGCCCACGGCACTGCTTCCATGTATCACATTTTGTATTCTACTTTCTTTACCTGAATGATGCACAATCCAAGCAGATTTACCTTAATTGTGTTTAATTTGTTTAATTGCAGATTTACGTATTTATTTAGTCTTGGCCATGTATAATTTTGTGCACGATGTTTGGAATAGTACTTATTGACAACTTCCGGCAACTTTGTTTACTATGTACAATGCCAATTACATGGCACGAATGTTGATTCTCATAACACGATTTTTGGTGCACTTCTCACCTATATACCGAGAATGAAATTGGAGACAACATCCATGAGAATTGCATAATCTAGTTTACGAATTACTGAGATAATTGCTTGTGTCTTCACTCTTTACACTATGCATAGAATGATAAATTATAACATTTCTTGGACATTTGAATCATAAGTTGATTGGCCCAGGAGCTTTGCCGACGTATCGAGGATGAAGTCGGATTGCGGAAGCTCTCCGAGGCCAAAGCCCAAAGGGTTGGCTGATATCTGGAGATAGTTTCATTTCAACTATATGTGGGTTGTTTTCCTTTCCGCGACATTATGGTTGCCCGCCAGGTGTAGTCGTCGTCTTTGTAACCGCGGCATGGCCGCCCGACTCTATGTAATGTCTATTTGTTCTTCTAATACATCAGCATGCAAACCTTCTAATACATCTTCTAATAAAAAAGTTGATTTATGGTATTTGGATTGCTACCAGAATGTATTTTCTATGCATGTGATTTCTCACATATGGTTATAATATTTATGAAGACGTGCATTACAAGCGCACTTGGAAGCGGGCCCGTGACCCGCGCCGGACAGCGCCGACGCCAACCCGGGCCACCTCATCCGCGTATTCTTGGAGCTGTGGCTGGCCGATTTACATGAAATTAATCCTCTCAGTTGTGGTGGCAAAAATAATACACATAATCCATATTGTTATGCACTAGCGTGTGTGTGAAATAGATGGATTATGGTCCCGTACCCAATAAAATGAATATGTGTGTGTGTTAGAGAGAGAGAGGGAGAGGGGGAGAGAGAGTGAGGAAGAATGAGGGAGGGTGTGTGTGTGAGGATTTGATGGTAAAAAAGGTTGCCAATGTCATAATATTAAACTTTTAAAGTTAATGTGGCCTCGTTGCGACGCACGGGCGTTCTTCTAGTCACGTTAATTATGAAGAGTATCATTTTTTAGATGATTGGATGATGTTGCTGTAATTGTAATTATGAAGCGTATCATTTTTTAAGAGAAGGATCACGATTAATTATGAATGATAGTTTATGGTAATATGATTTCCACGGCGACGCATATGCATCATCTAGTTTCCATTTCCCCTAAAAAAAATCCATCTACGTAGTTTCCATAGTTTTTTTCTTTTGAGATGGTAGTTTCCATAGGTTGATATATAAATCAGCTCTATATAAATAGCCCTATTGAGTTGGGAAAGATGCCCCGAAATTACGTTGTCCGTTGATAGAAACGAAACGGGTACGCCGGGGCAGACTGCCGTCGGTCGCCCATCGGATCCAATCTGATCCTCACGGCCATTGGCACTTGACGAGGCGGAGTTGAAATTCCATACGGCCTCTCTCTTCGCCTTCGCCTGCCCCCTCTCGTGCTCGCGAGCCGCGTCAAAACCCTAGCCACCTTCTGCCCACCACATGCACCGCGGCAGCGACCGCTCCGGCGACCCCTCCGGCCCCGCGGGCGGCGCTCGCAGCGGCGCGGACGGCAGATTCGCACGCGGACCCTCACGCTGGTCCGGCGGCGGCGGGGGTAGCCCCCCGCCCCACCGCTCCTCCCGCGGCGGGAGCAGCGACGGCGGCGGAGGCGGAGGCGGGAGGTTCCATCCGTACCGTGCGCCGTCTGAATACGTTGTTGGCGGTGGTGGAACTGGAGGGTACAGAGGCGGCGGCGGCGGCGGCGACTTTGGTGAGACGGCCGGTGGAGCGAGGAGCCGCTACGGAGGCGGTGGCAGCGGCGGCGGAGGCCGTGGAGACTACTCAGGTTTGGTCCAGAGTCTTGGCTTCTGCGCTTTGGTGTTTTCTAGGTTTTGCTGTGCTGTGCTGCCTCTAGATGTGGAATTTTAGCTTGTGTACGCACGGGAAAAGGTTTTGGGCTTTTGGTCCGCTGAGGAATAGGTTTTGAAGTTGTTCTTCCGTGACCACTGGAAGATTTTACACCAAATTCAATCAATTGTTGTTAACTTGCCGTAGCTGAACAGTCAATGTTGGGATGTGACAAACCGGGCCACCATGTATGGTGCTAGCATGTATACCATGTTGGCAAGACCACCCACCTTTTTGCATGAAGGATGAGCTTATACTGGTTTTAGATGTACATGCTGTAGTTTGCCATGGTAGACGGGGGATTACATTCTTTGCCCCACTTTACTAGGGTTTGATGATTTGTCCAGGTTGTCTCAATGGCTGGTGGTCCCCCCCCCCTTCTCAGGGGACGCGGGGGGTGGGGTGGGGGTGGCAAATTTTATTGTGGTTAAATCATATAATGGTATGGCCTACGAGCCTATCTTGTGATGAAGCTTCAGATAAGTTATTGTAATAGGCAGCTTCAGCTAGGTCATATTTTTTTTATCCAGATGTTGACCTTCAGTCATAACCGTTGAGCTGAATGATATGTTTTCCCTCCTAGTAAGCAGTTCATGTACCAATTTGAACCCATCCAGTTTTTATTCAACCAGTAATCAATGTCTGTAGAACTTATGTTTGTTAGCTGATTGTACTGTTTTATCTCATTGAGCTTTAGTGGAGAAATAGTTGAGTTTGTTTTGCACCCTTTCATGAGCTAGTTAATTGATATTCATGTGGAAAACTTCCTGCAGATCATGATAACAAAAGTGGTTATGTTAAACTTTTTGTTGGATCAGTTCCAAGAACAGCAAATGAAGATGATGTGAGTACAACTTCCATATTAGTATCTGCCAATTTGTACCTGCAGATTTGTTAGTACGTCTACTTTACATAATCTCAGAACTTGGAAGGATGCTTTGTTGTACATTAACTTCGTTTTTTTTTATCATGGCTTATTGCTATTCATGAAACCATGCCAATGTTTATATAAATTGGAAGTCCTATAAGTTAGCTAGGTGGTAAAAGGGCATTTTCTGTGTTAAGAAAATCTACATTTTAAAGAGAGCTAGCGTAAAATTTAGCTATCTTATCTGCATAACTCATTTTTTTTACAAATTTGCATCTTCTCAGTTACAAGCTCACAAAGTTGAAAATTGAAGTAGCTCAGCAGTTCATATATTTTTCTTTCTTTTCTTGTTGGCATCCTTTTGATCAGTATTTGTTCTCTTGTTGTGTGTGCTTTTTTTTCCTTCTGAGAATCAACAAATATGTTGTATTTGTTTGTTTGTGAAAGTCCACTCTACTGTTTTCAGGTTCGACCTTTATTCGAGGATCATGGAGATGTTCTTGAAGTTGCTTTGATCAGGGATAGGAAAACTGGTGAACAACAAGGTGAGCCATAAGTATATTTTTCTTATATTATCAATATACCAGTATCGCTTTCTTTTCAGGTTCTGAGAGTATTAGGAGCAACAAGGTTGCGTCTTCTCTCAGTTAGATTTGGCGGTTGTTGAATTTTGTTTCCTGCGCTTCCGTTCTGTTTCTTCGTCTGGGTTAATAGAAGGCAAGAAAGGAAGCAGCTAACTCTTGGCTGGTTACTGTAATCTAACTAGGCTCCACCCTGCTGCTACATAAGGTAGCAGATTTGGACAAACAACTTTGTTCAGGTCATAGCAATCTTGTGCTTGTTGCCACGTTCAATGTAGTATGACCAGAAATAACTATGGTGATGTGTTACTGTTGCATCTATTTGTTTTGAATGCGATGCAAAAGGCCAGAGGACCTCCTAATGAATTAAGATTAACTTTTCATTCTTTCCCTTCCATGGTTTCAGATTTCTTTTATACACTTCTTATCATGAGTTGCACTGTATGGAATCCCTGGTTGAATCTCTTAATGTGGTTGCCTGGGGTTGGATGATGCTGTGTGGTGTTGTTCTGAGTTGAGTGATCTAAATTGATGTGATATTGTTCGTTTTATGTGGGATATGATGGTTGCATGTTTAATCTGGAACTGTGCTTTGATGGACAATATTACACTGTTGTTCAGTTCAACTATACATGGTCGCCATGTGAGTGATGCCAAACGCTTGGTTGCTCTGAACAAAACGTATCTCATGAGTTCAGGTTATTTGATTGGCGACGCTGTGTCTCAAAGCAGTTTTGGATGTTTGTGTGTGACAATGATAAATTCTCGATCCACTCAGTAGGGATCATATATTCAAAAGAATGGCGTTGCTGGGCTCGGCGACTGTGATTGTGGCACTTCACACCTATTTGAATTATGAAACACATTATATCCATAGGAACATTAACTGCTGTATGATTGACTTGTTCTGGTAGGATTTAATGGTGTGATTTTTGCCCTGTACGTTCGAGTTGATGGCACTGTTGGTATTATTTCTGATACCACTTAAGTGTGACATCTCTTTTGATGGTTCTGGCATTCTTGTTCTTACTATCTTGGTTATTTTTCTTCTGTACCATTGCATGATGCTGACATTGACATACCAAAAAGTTATCTTCGTTGCGTGTGTTATTGAGATCTCCCTGGCGTAATTTATGTATATGTAATTCACGTGGAGTCTTCCAACCCATACTGTTGGACTCACAGATTCATGCTGCATGTAACTGTTGCATTCTATATCAGCCATGCAGATGAGATGAATGCTATGGCCTATGTGAAAGCCCTTGCACTTGACCTGTGGTCATTGTGATTTCTTGGAAATGATTGGTGAAGCATGTGCTCTTAATTGGAGCTGAATCTCAGTTCTAGACCGTTTTAACTCGTCATATGTGCATATACGGGTTAGATCAACAGTTGAGCTGTTGGAGTTGTATATGGATGAGCGAAATGATGCAGCCTGATCTATATGATACTGTTGATGCCTTTTGTTTATCATGTATGATTTCGTTGAGACCTTGAGTGTGGCTGTTATGAGTACACTAGTCTGCTCAGCGCACTGCAGCATATCTTTGGGGCAACCATACTATTAGTGTTCAGCATGTAGTGCTATATTTGAGGCTCTCTGTTGTGACAGGGTCTTTCTATCGTTGATGGATCTGTCTACACGATGATGCACAATTTCTGTGCATAAAATATTGTAATTAGGGTGGAGTGCTGGTTGGTTATACATGGTGCTTTATGCGAAACCTACATGTCTCTTGTAGTGCAAATAATTTGCTTTGCGTTTTGTTCTTGTACTCTGGTGATGACTGTAATGTTTCATTGTGGGATCCAGTTTGTCTCCACTGAATTTCTAGTGGAACTTGCAGTCAGCTGGAGCATTGTAAATTTTTTATTTCATGTCTCATATATTAGCTACACTTGAAATTGTGCTTGGTGTTGCAGAGTGCAGCCCAATTGATAATTTGACATGTCTGCACGCCATTCTATTCTTTTTCCTATTGAGGGTTTTGATGGTTGTTTTGTTTATTGACTTATATGCCCCTGGATATTGGAAGAAGTGGTGGAAGTTGTTTTTTCTTGATCAATATATCATTGAACTTTATTACCTGTTTGGAACTTACCTCCTTGTTTCCTTCACTTCGCCAACTCCACTATGTTTTGTATTGCATGTACATTATATGAAGTTGAACTACACAGAAAATTTCAATGCCTTGTGATGAAATTCCATATGCTTGCATTTGCAGGCTGTTGTTTTGTTAAATATGCTACTTCTGAAGAGGCTGAGAGAGCCATCAGAGCTCTGCATAACCAGTGCACTATTCCTGGGGTAACTTTTAGTTTTTGTTAGCCATCTGTTTAATGTGAATCTTTTGTCTGTGAATTATTGACTATATGCGTCTGTTCTATCAGGCGATGGGCCCTGTTCAGGTTAGATATGCTGATGGTGAAAAGGAGCGTCATGGTAATACTTCAAGTACCTCTGTTACCTTATTAGCTTGCCTATCACTGGCCAGTTTATGCTTTGTTTTTTGCGGGTCGTTTATGCTTTGTCATTGCCTCGCAATTATTCTCTCCAAAGTATCACTGGGTACTGAGTTTGTTTGCTGTGAATTCTTAACATAGTTAATCGGCACTGGAAAATTGATATAATGATATGCCTTAATACATTTAGATGCCTTTTTCTTACAGCAGTCTTCTCATGTTCCTGTTTTCTTCACTTGTTCAACATCCACAGATTTGTCCTATTGTAACAAATAGTACTGCACTTCTAAGAACCTTAATTTTTATTATTCTGAGTTCGGCAAAATAAAAATATCATGAGAACTAAGTTATGCTTGACCTGTAATTATTCAGATATTTTTTGATGTACTTATTGGATAATTAATTGTTTTCCTCAACTGATTTGCTAGGGTCTATTGAGCACAAATTGTTTGTTGCATCACTGAATAAGCAAGCAACTGCAAAGGAGATTGAAGAGGTAAGGGACTTGCTCAGTAGTTTTCTTTGTTTGTAAGAATATTGTGCTTGGAGAAACTTGTCATCTATCTGTAACCATTGATAATTTAGCAACTGCATATTAAATTATATCTGTGTTCTATATTCTTCTTTATAGATTTTTGCTCCTTTTGGTCATGTGGAAGATGTTTACATTATGAAAGATGGCATGAGGCAGAGCCGAGGTTTGTTAGATTCATTTTCTCACTTCATTTCTTCTATGCACTTCTGTTCCAACTTATGTCATGACATGTGTAACAACTTGCAGGCTGTGGTTTTGTCAAATTCTCATCAAAAGAACCTGCACTTGCAGCCATGAATTCTCTTAGTGGGACTTACATAATGAGGGTAACTATTTTTGCCAGGCTGATTAGTAGTTCTGCTTTTGCCTCAGAATGCTTACTGTATCTGTTATGCTGTTAGGGGTGCGAGCAACCATTAATAGTTCGATTTGCTGATCCGAAGAGGCCTAGACCTGGAGAATCAAGGTGGTTAAGAGCATGATTTTTTTGCTTATATTCTAACTCTGCACTAGTTTAGTGGCATGGTAGCATGGTACTACGTTAGACAAGTGCTATCATCCCCATCACTGCTCTCTGATTTATCTTGTTTGGTTAGGGGTGGCCCTGCATTCGGAGGTCCTGGTGTCAGTTCTCGATCTGATGCAGCACTAGTTATCAGGTTCTTTTTCCTCTTTTTTGAGCTATTCAATTTATATACGGCAGAAGAATTGATTGGTAGAATTTGAAACAAATACAGATTGGGCTTAATCTAAATCTCTGTGGAATTGAACGTGGTTGGATTTTTTTTACAAACACCAATCGTAAATATGCCAGGTTCAACTAATGTACCAGCACCCTATATGTAAGGGAGGTTTGCAATCCTATGTGCTATGTTGATTAGCAAGTAATATACAAATACTACATAAGATATATCACCAGAGTAGCGCACTTATGAAGTGCTATAATGTAAATGGGACAACTGACTGAAATGATGTCTGGTCCTTAGTTTGGATATCTACTGATATCCCACGTGCCTGTTGAGGTGCTCACTGACTCGTTATCAAGAGTGGGTTATCTGTCAAGTCTAATCCTCTTGAGGACAACCCGACATCTCCTCGATCACCATGACCTGCTCTTTTCTCAGATGGTGCTCCACAACCACCTCAAAAAAGCGCTCTGGCGTTGTCACAAGCTTCTTGAAGAAATCACAAGAACCTCTCTTTTACCTAAGCAAAGCCCAGTGTAATTTTTCTTTCCTTTTGGCTTCGGCCTGTACTGGTTATTTTCTTCTCCTCTGCTAATAGATACGACAGCTTTCCTGTCAATTTTTCGAAAAAATAGCCAACCGGCCAACCCGTCTAGAAGGGGTGGCCATCAAGAGTACCAATCTCTCGGACTTTGGCTTGAACATGATCAACGCCGATAGCTCAAATTGATGCAACAAAGGCAATTGCAATGCACACCCAATGCACCAACTCTTCCCTCACCTCACGTTGCACAATTTATACACTAGCGGACTTTGGTGGATTTGTTCGCATGCTTCAGGCCGGGCTTGGGCCTGCCCTGGGTATGATTAGGTCTAATCATGGCCATCCTTGAGTTTCACTATGAACATCGTCTTGGTCATTACTCGATCTTCTCTTGAACCTGACCTTCATCATATTTGGTTCACTTGTATGATTGTATCTTTGATCCTTTGAAGTTCATCCCTATGTTTTTTCTTGACACAAGTTGTCCCCCCTCTTGAACTTGTTAATCTTGATGCATATCTTTATTTGATGACATTCATCCTGGAAAATCCATCCAATATCCTTCATGCATCACCTGTGAAAACCTCATACACAGCATAACAAAACTGTTGGTCCACAGTAAAACCACACTTAGAGGATAGTTATACTTCCCAATTGCCAAAAGCATTAAACAAACAATATATATATTTTCAGCAAATTCAAAAAAGAATTGCATGAATTAATGATATGTATGGATAGATACAATGTAATACTTTGGATAACAAATAGTTTGATGCTATAGAAGTTTCAGTTCATGTTTTCTCTTTGTCTGACGCTCAAGTATAGCCTGTTATACTAAGCATACTCCTATTGCTAGTTCTAAACCATTCTACTCACTGGTAATTATTTTTTTGTACTTAGGCCGACTGCCAATCTTGATGAGCAAATAGGTCGACACATGCCTCCTGACAGTTGGCGCCCTTCAAGCCCAAGCTCAATGGCACCTCATCAGTTTAATAACTTTGGGTCTGACAATTCTATGGGCCTGATGGGCGGCCCTGTTACATCAGCAGCAGATAATGTATGGTACAAGCTAAGCCTTTACTAGTGTTACTTTTTCATAGTCTACTTACCTTTGATCATTGCAGGTTACTTTTCGGCCTCAGATGTTTCATGGGAATGGTTCTTTGTCAAGTCAGACAGCTGTGCCGACATCATCTCATATGGTACTGGCATATTAGGACTTCTGATGTTTGTGAATTGACTTTGATCTTTTGTTTCCCGCGCCTGGTCGTCAATGGTCTTGACGCCTTTTACTTTGTAGGGCATAAATCCTTCCTTGTCACAAGGGCATCATCTAGGTGGGCCACAGATCTCGCCCTTGCAAAAGCCAACTGGCCAACCGCAGAATTTCCCTGTACAGTTGCAGAATGCTCAGCAAGGGCAGCTTCATGCCTCACAATCCTTGGGGCCTGGTTCTTTTGGCCAGAATATACCAACTATGCAATTACCTGGCCAGCTCCCTGTGTCACAACCGTTGACGCAGCAAAATGCTTCTGCAGGCGCTCTACAGGCGCCTTCAGCTGTACAGTCCAATCCCATGCAAGCTGTTCCTGGACAACAGCAACTTCCTTCGAATGTAACACCGCAAATGCTGCAGCAGCCTGTCCAGCAGATGCTGTCACAAGCACCACAGTTGCTACTCCAACAGCAGCAGGCAGCTATACAGTCCAGTTATCAATCTTCACAGCAGACGATTTTTCAGCTTCAGCAACAGCTGCAGCTACTGCAGCAGCAGCAGCAGCACCAGCAGCAACCTAACTTAAATCAGCAGCCACATACGCAAGTTCCTAAGCAACAGGTAATTCCTCTATTACCATGAGAAAGTGTTTTTCTTAATCACTCTGCACAATTCCTTCTGTTTTGGCTTCCTTTCCTTGCCATAATTTATGTTCTCTGGTCTGTGTTGTATTATGCATTTACATTTGACACAAGTTCAAAGTTTTTGTGTACTGTTATTCACTGTTTCAGTTTGGGTTTGCAGGGACAGCCGGTGCAATCTAATACCCCTGGTGCTCCGGCTGCCATGATGACGACAAAAATAAATGCAATTCCACAGCAGGTCAATTCGCCTGCAGTTTCTTTAACTTGCAATTGGACCGAACATACCTCACCGGAAGGTTTTAAATATTACTACAATAGCATAACTCGAGAGAGTAAGGTGAATACTTCATCACATATCATCTTGAAATTAAAATATTGGGAATTTGATTCTTATGAGCTATTATGTTGCAGTGGGAGAAGCCTGAAGAATATATACTGTATGAGCAGCAGCAGCAGCACCAGAAACTTATTTTACTTCAACAGCACCAACAAAAGCTTGTTGCGCAGCAACTTCAGTCACCTCCTCAGGCTCAAACTATTCCGCCTATGCAATCTATGCAACACCATCCCCAGTCACAGCAAGGACATAACCAAATGCAGATGAAACAGCAGGTGCCCATTTTTTTAGCTGTAAGAGGTTTTATATTTATATAAATACTGCTCTGGTGCATTGCATTATCCTCACAGCACTTTATAATAACAATGTATGGCATCGTTGCAGTCTCCCATCGTTTGCCTTGTTGTTACTAAAGCCGAGTCTAAATTATGATATCTGAAGTTTGAAATTTCAAAAACTTCTACAGGATTTGAATTATAATCAGTTACAGGCAACTGGCACGATTGATCCCAGTAGGATTCAGCAGGTAATATATTGCATTATTTAGACCTCACAATATCTTTGCATTGGTTAAGAACATGAGTTGACATAATTTATCTTGGTGACTTCATGTAGGGAATTCAAGCTGCTCAAGAGCGTTCTTGGAAAAGTTGACTGCAGGTGAGCAATAAACCTATGTTTCTTTACTGTTTGTGACCGTACCTTAGTTTGGAACTTGTGAAGTATTCACGTGGTAAGCTAATTGCTTTCTTTGCAAAATGCTGATGTGAATATAACCACTTGAATACCTGATTTGATGTTCTGTATGAAAAATGCTGCCATATAATGTAATTGGCGGTCATTAAAGTTGTGATTTACAAAGATTCTTCGTTTTACCCATGTTTACAATGAATGTTGGCATGTTATGTAAGGAAAATAAATTTTAGCTCTTTCATTCCATTTTTTTGAATTTTGTTCTTGGGAGGATATTATGGTGAAGCAATGGGATTGCTTTATTTGCAACCTCGGGCATGTACATGTTTCGCTGACTTTCTACCATTTTAGGTGGACGAATGATGTGTCAGCCAAGACTCCAGTCTCAGGAATGTGCTCCAGCAAAACCTGCCGCTTCCGTCTGTGACAGTGTTTTTTGCCTTCGCGCGGATGGCCATGTTGACTCTTGCGGTCATTGTAACTCTGAATTTAGCTTAGATTAGTGCCTAGATTGTAGATCCTATGTGTGTAAAATGTTTGCAGTCTAGGCCTTGTATCACTGTAACATTGCCGATTAGAATGGCAGCTGTGAATCGCTGTAACATTCCGTGTTTTTATTTACCTTTTTTATGGCCAGAATTGATGTCCTCATATGCATCAGCATTGCTATTTTTTATTTTTTACCTGGATGTTGGTGCTGTTCTTCGTAAGAATTTAGATCGCTTCATTTGCCCAGCAGTGGTACCTCCTAACCCGGGGCCAAACCGGCAACTTCGGAAACTTCTGTACTCTCTGAACCACCGGAAGTCAAGGTTATGGCACGATCGTTAATCAGATCTTGTTTCTCGTGGGCAGACAGGGCATTTGGAAAGGGAAAGGTCTGAAAAAACCTTACTCCAAGTCTGTAGAGAACCTTGTCCTCTAAATCCCTGAAATTAGCGCACTGTTATATTGCTATCAGATATATGTTTATGTTTTAGCTCAAGGCTCAAATGACAATTCAATACCCTTTACAGATGCAGAGCAGGCTTAATACCCATTACAGATGCTGAGCAGGCTTACATAGCCGTGCGGGCAATCACACGACGACGAGTCATTGAGCCGTCAGATTCCTAGAGCCAGTGGCGGTGCCAGGATCAAAACCTTATGTCAAGTTTCTCTAATGAAGTTTTTTTAGATAATTAACATGAACAAAAAGGATCATACTTTATTAAGAAAATATTTATGATAGTGGTCTTGCGATCATGCATATTTTTATATGTATGCATCAGTACTAATAGGTTGGAATACATCTGCTTTATAACATAAGTAATGAGACAATGATACTAGAAATCACCATCTATTCTATTGCGCAAATCAGACTGAAGACATGCTATCCATTTACCAAATTGAAGATCTGGCAAAAACAAGATACTGCTAAGAAAATATGGCCAAGAAAAACAACATATATTCTTAGTAAGGAACAATCTCTTACTTTCTAATATTGCTCGTGAGATAAAAAAATTGGAAAATAACTGGAGAAGCTGAGAAGAAAGACACAACTTAATTATATACAAAAAAGGGGAAACCGGGGAAGGGCACCGTCCGAGTGTTAGACTGGAAGTTGACCAATGATGGACGATGCGTCAGACGTCGCTCATGGCTCACGGTGACCGTGCTTGGCGCACAAACCAAGATTGCATCTTAGTTTTCTATTTTTGGAGAGGCAGAAGAGGCAGACACCGGCCAAAACTGAAAAAGTGGAGAAGCCTAATAACTAGGGAGGGAGAATCACGTGGTTTGTGGATCGATCGATCAAGTTATTATTCCCTTCGTAAATTAATATAAAAGCATTTAGATCACTACTTTATAGTAATTTAAACACTCTTATATTAATTTACGGAGGGAGTACTAGTTTTGTACTACTACTTCCTTTGCTCCTAGTATTTGACCAACCAAACATTACACAAATTTGATGACCGGTGGGCCTATGTAGTCTCTAGCATTTGTTCAGCCGGTGGGTATACATATTTTTTTACTTGCCAAATTGCCGTTGTGGCTTCGCCACTGCCCAGAGCGATCACTCCAACTTGATCGTCCGATAACTGAATCTCGTCGAGAGAAGTGCATATTTCAACTCTTAATTTTTGCCCTAGTCTAATTTACAACCCCGAACTCCAATATCATCTAAATTACAACCCCCAACTCTCAAAACTGGCCAGGATTCAACCCTCCCCTCTATGTTAACCGGTTTTGACCTGGTTGACCGGTTTTGACAAGTCAACAGGTCCAGTCAGCATGCCACATCAGCAAAAAATGCAAAATTTCCAAGGAAACAACCTGTAAAATCGAAGAAAATCCAGGAAAAGAAATAAGAAATCCAATTTCCAAAAAACACGGAAAATAAAAAAACGAATTTCCAAAAAAAATCCAGAAAAAACCCAAAAGCTCAAATTCCAGAAAAAAAAATCATTTTTTATTTTCCCTAGCTTTTTTCGCGAACAATTTTTTCGGAATTTTGCCTTTTTATATTTTTTCCCTGATCTTATAGATTTTTATTTACTTTTTCTTGAAATTTTGAAAAAAATTCTGACGTGGCATGCTGATTGGACCCGTTGACTAGTCAAAACTGGTCACCCCAGGTCAAAACCGGTCAACAGGGAGGGGAGGGTGGAATCCTGACCGGTTTTGAGACTTGGGGGTTGTAATTTAGACGGTATTAAAGTTCAGGGTTGTAAATTAGACTAGGGCAAGAGTTCAGGGTTGAAATATGCACTTCTCTCAATCTCGTCAGGTGAGTTAACTGAAGATGAACGCGCCCGACAATGCCTCCCCAAAAAACAAACCTGTCCTTAAGGAGATGAAGCTGGATTAAACCATGCTTCTACCATAGATTTGAAGAATGTTGGCGATGCCTTCTTGATGAAGTCCGTGTCTTCCCAGCTGGCGTCGTTAGTGACGGCATCCTGGACTAAGGGGTACTAACCTGTACGGCCCACAGTCCACGGGTCGGGCTTATAACCCGAAGATCACTAAAAGGAAGGACTACCGAAGCTATGAACCTTGGCGCGATCAAGATGAAAACCTTCGAAGGCTTGGCGTACACTTCAAGGATTGCTCTATAGCCGCCATATTGGAAACCGATCATATGTATAACCTAGATACCCCCGGTGCATACATAAGCCGAGGGGTTTAGTATTTATAGGCACGATTACCAGGCTTAGGGTTTAGAACACAATCATACGATCTCGAGATAGATCATCTTGTACTCTGTACTCCATCACATCAAGATGATCAAAGCAGGACGTAGGGTTTTACCTCTTCGATAGGGCTCAAACCTGTGTAAACATCGTCTTCCTTCTTATCATGTTGCTATTGTTTCTAGACTAACAGCTCAGGACTCTTACTCAAGATATGCCGGTTTTAGCACAGACAATCAGGAGGTAAATTAGCCCATTGCACGTGCCATTGAATCACATGTAGGTTGTGGCGAGGAATTTGCCATTTTTCTAAGACCAGAACAGGCTCGGTTTTGATGAATCCATCAGAGCCCACCAATGGAAGGTCCTCACAAGGTACTGCCCTGGGGTCAATGTTTTTTTTTCAATTAGTTGACGTGAAACACTGGATGAATCTGGGAAGTTGCAGGTAGCAAGAGTTTATAAGCGACGTTGCCCACTTTCGCAAGCACATGGAAAGGCCATAGAACCTGCTCCGCAGTTTGACATGTGTACGCAAGACAAATGCATTCAGACGGTAGGGTTTCATCTTCACGTAAGCCATATCACCTGTTGGGAAATGTTGCATGGAAAACACAAAATTTTCTATGCACACGCAAGATCTATCCATGGAGATGCATATCTACGAGAGGGGAGAGCATCTTCATACCCTTGAAGATCGCTAAGCGGAAGCGTTTATCAACGCGGTTGATGTAGTCGTACACCTTCACAATCCGTCCCGATCAAGTACCGAACATACGAGACCTCCGCGTTCAGCACACGTTCAGCTCGATGACGTCCTCGCCTTCTTGATCCAGCAAGAGGGGCGAAGTAGTAGCTGAGTTCCGGCAGCACGACGACGTGGTGTCGGTTGGTGATGAAGAACAATCTCTGCAGGGCTTCACCAAGCACTACATAAACTAGATGAAGGATAAACTAGAGGGACGGGGTTGTCGGCACACGGCTTGGTGAATCTTGATCTGTCTTGGGTGCTAGCCCTACCTCTCTATTTATATGTTGAGCCCTGGGGTGGAAACTTGGAGTAAAAGCCTCCTCAAAGTCGGTTTTGCCCGAAAGGTAAGAGTCCTTCTCGGACTACAGGGCTAGACGCCAGGGTTCCCGACGTCTATCGCCCAGACGCCAGGGTTCCTGGCGTCTGGCCCCTGGCCTCCGAAAAACTTCCTTTGCACTTTCCAAAACCCTCGTGGGCTTTACCCCTTGGCCCAAATAAAGTGTTCTCGTGCCCAAACATTTCCGGAAACATCCAAAACCCCTTCTGGTGAATTCCGGAACCCTTCCGAAGACCAAACACCATTATCCCATATATCAATCTTTACCTCTGGACCATTCCAGAGCTCCTCGTCATGTCTGTGATCTCATCTGGGACTCTGAACAACATTCGGTCACCAACATACATAACACATATAATACTATATCGTCAATGAACATTAAGCGTGCGGACCCCACGGGTCCGAGAACTATGCAGACATGACCGGGACACCTCTCCGGTCAATAACCAATAGCGGAACCTGGATGCCCATATTGGCTCCTATATTCTACGAAGATCTTTATTGGTCGAACCTTATGACAACATACGTAATTCCCTTTGTCCATCGTATGTTACTTGCCCGAGATTCGATCATCGGTATCTTCATACCTAGTTCAATCTCGTTATCGGCAAGTCTCTTTACTCGTTCCGTAATACATCATCCTGCAACCAACTCACTAGTCACTTTGCTTGCAAGGCTTCTTATGATGTGTATTACTGGGAGGGCCTAGAGATACCACTCCGATACTCGGAGTGACAAATCCTAATCTCGATATATGCCAACTCAATAAACACCTTCAGAGATACCTGTAGAGCATCTTTATGATCACCCAATTACGTTGTGACGTTTGATGGCACACAAGGTATTCCTCCGGTATCTGGGAGTTGCATAATATCATAGTCGAAGGAATGTGTATTTGACATGAAGAAAGCAATAGCAATAAACTGAACGATCAATATGCTAAGCTAATGGATGGGTCTTGTCCATCACATCATTCTCCTAATGATGTGATCCCATTATCAAATGACAACACATGTCCATGGTTAGGAAACCTTAACCATCTTTGATCAATGAGCTAGTCTAGTAGAGGCTTACTAGGGACACAATATTTGTTTATGTATTCACACATGTATTTAAGTTTCCGATCAATACAATTGTAGCATGAATAATAAACCTTTATCATGAATAAGGAAATATAAAATAACAACTTTATTATTGCCTCTAGGGAAAATTTCCTTCACTCTCCCACTTGCACTAGAGTCAATAATCTAGATTACATTGTAATGAATCTAACACCCATGGAGTCTTGGTGCTGATCATGTTTTGCTCATGGAATAGGCTTAGTCAACGGGTCTGCTACATTCAGATCCGTATGTATTTTGCAAACTTTTATGTCTATTGGGGAACGCAGTATTTCAATTTTTTCCCTACGATCACACAAGATCTATCTAGGAGATGCATAGCAACGAGAGGGGAGAGTGTGTCTACGTACCCTCGTAGACCGAAAACAAAAGCGTTTAGTAACGTGGTTGATGTAGTCGAACGTCTTCGTGATCCAACCGATCAAGTACCGAACGCACGACACCTCGGCGATATGCACATGTTCAGCTCAGTGACGTCCCTCGTACTCTTGATCCAGCTGAGGCCGAGGGTGAGTTACGTCAGCACGACGGCGTGTTGATGGTGATGATGAAGTTACCGACGCAGGGCTTCGCCTAAGCACTACGATAATATGACCGAGGTGTAAAACTATGGAGGGGGGCACCACACATGGCTAAAGATCAACTTGTGTCTCTATGGGGTGCCCCCTCCCCCATATATAAAGGAGGGGAGGAGGAGGAGGGCCGGCCACAAGGGGCGTGCCCAAGGGGGGGAATCCTAATCCTAGTAGGAGTAGGTTTCCCCCTTTCCTAGTCCAAGTAGGAGAAGAAGGAAGGAGAGGAAGAAGAGAAGGAAAGGGGCCCCCCTAGCCCTAGTCCAATTCGGTTTGGGCCAGGGGGGCAGACCTTGGACTGCCTCCTCTCTTCCACCATTAGGCCCATGAGGCCCAATAACTTCTCAGGGGGGGGGTCCGGTAACCCCCGGTACTCCAAAACTTATCCGAAACGACCTGAACCATTCCGGTGTCCGAATGTAGCCTTCCAATATATGAATCTTTATGTCTCGACCATTTCGAGACTCCTCGTCATGTCCGCGATCACACCCGGGACTCCGAACAACCTTTGGTACATCAAATCATATAACTCATAATACATATCGTCATCGAACAAGCGCGCGCACCCTACGGGTTCGAGAACTATGTAGGCATGATCGAGACACATCTCCGGTCAATAACCAATAGTGGAACCTGGATGCTCATATTGGTTCCTACATATTCTACGAAGATCTTTATCAGTCAAACCGCATAAGAACATATGTTGTTCCCTTTGTCATCGGTATGTTACTTGCCCGAGATTCGATTGTCGGTATCATCATACCTAGTTCAATCTCATTACCGGCAAGTCTCTTTACTCGTTTCGTAATGCATCATCCCGCAACTAACTCATTATTGCAAGGCTTATAGTGATGTGCATTACCGAGAGGGCCCAGAGATACCTCTCCAACAATCGGAGTGACAAATCCTAATCTCGATCTATGCCAACTCAACAAACACCATCGGAGACACCTGTAGAGCATCTTTATAATCACCCAGTTACGTTGTGATGTTTGATAGCACACTAAGTGTTCCTCCGGTATTCGGGAGTTGCATAATCTCATAGTCATAGGAACATGTATAAGTCATGAAGAAAGCAATAGCAATAAACTAAACGATCATAGTGCTAAGCTAACGGATGGGTCTAGTCCATCACATCATTCTCTAATGATGTGATCACGTTCATCAAATGACAACACATGTCTATGGCTAGGAAACTTAACCATCTTTGATTAACGAGCTAGTCAAGTAGAGGCATACTAGGGACACTCTGTTTGTCTATGTATTCACACATGTACTAAGTTTCCGGTTAATACGATTCTAGTATGAATAATAAACATTTATCATGATATAAGGAAATATAAATAACAATTTTATTATTGCCTCTAGGGCATATTTCCTTCAGTCTCCCACTTGCACTAGAGTCAATAATCTAGATTATACAGTAATGATTCTAACACCCATGGAGTCTTGGTGTTGATCATGTTTTGCTCGTGAGAGAGGCTTAGTCAACGGGTCTGCAACATTCAGATCCGTATGTATCTTGCAAATCTCTATGTGTCCCTCCTTGACTTGATCGCGGATGGAATTGAAGCGTCTCTTGATGTGCTTGGTTTTCTTGTGAAATCTGGATTCCTTTGCCAAGGCAATTGCACCAATATTGTCACAAAAGATTTTCATTGGACCCGATGCACTAGGTATTACACCTAGATCGGATATGAACTCCTTCATCTAGACTCCTTCATTTGCTGCTTCCGAAGCAGCTATGTATTCTGCTTCACACGTAGATCCCGCCATGACGCTATGCTTAGAACTGCACCAACTGATAGCTCCACCATTCAATAAAAATATGTATCCGGTTTGTGACTTAGATTCATCCAGATCAGTGTCAAAGCTTGCATCGGCGTAACTGTTTACGACGAGCTCTTTGTCACCTCCATAAACAAAAAACATACCTTAGTCCTTTTCAGGTATTTTAGGATGTTCCTGACCGCCGTCCAGTGATTCACTCCATGATTACTTTGGTACCTCCCTACTAAACTAATAGCAAGGCACACATCAGGTCTGGTACACAACATTGCATACATGATATAACCTATGGCTGAGGCATAGGGAATGACTTTCATTTTCTCTCTATCTTCTGCAGTGGTCGGGCATTGAGTCTGACTCAACTTCACACCTTGTAACACAGGCAAGAACCTTTTCTTTGCTTGATCCATTTTGAACTTCTTCAAAACTTTATCAAGGTGTGCTTTTTCAAAGTCCAATTAAGCGTCTTGATCTATCTCTATAGATCTTGATGCCCAATATATAAGCAGCTTCACCGAGGTCTTTCATTGAAAAATTCTTATTCAAGTATCCTTTTATGCTATTCAGAAATTCAGTATCATTTCTGATGAACAATATGTCATCCACATATAATATTAGAAATGCTATAGAGCTCCCACTCAGTTTCTTGTAAATATAGGCTTCTCCAAAAGTCTGTATAAAACCATATGCTTTGATCACCCTATCAAAGCGTATATTCCAACTCCGAGATGCTTGCACCAGTCCATAAATGGATCACTGGAGCGTGCACACTTTGTTAGCACCTTTTGGATCGACAAAACCTTCTGGTTGCATCATATAAAACTCTTCTTTAAGATATCCATTAAGGAATGCAGTTTTGACATCCATTTGCCAAATTTCATAATAAGAAAATCTGGCAATTTCTAACATGATTCAGACGGACTTAAGCATCGCTACGGGTGAGAAGATCTCATCGTAGTCAAGTCCTTGAACTTGTCAAAAACATTTTGCAACAAGTCGAGCTTTGTAGACAGTAACATTACCGTCAGCGTTAGTCTTCTTCTTGAAGATCCATTTATTCTCTATGGCTTGCCGATCATCGGACAAGTCAACCAAAGTCCACACTTTGTTCTCATACATGGATCCCATCTCAGATTTCATGGCCTCAAGCCATTTCACAGAATCTGGGCTCATCATCGCTTCCTCATAGTTTGTAGGTTCGTCAAGGTCAAGTAACATGACCTCCAGAACAGGATTACCGTACCCTCTGGTGCGGATCTTACTCTGGTTGACCTACGAGGTTCGGTAGTAACTTGATCAGAAGTTTCATGATCATCATCATTAGCTTCCTCACTAATTGGTGTAGGAATCACTGGAACTGATTTCTGTGATGAACTACTTTCCAATAAGGGAGCAGGTACAATTACCTCATCAAGTTCTACTTTCCTCCCACTCACTTCTTTCGAGAGAAACTCCTTCTCTAGAAAGGATCCATTCTTAGCAACAAATATCTTGCCTTCGGATCTGTCATAGAAGGTGTACCTAACAGTCTCCTTTGGGTATCCTATGAAGACACATTTCTCCGATTCGGGTTCAAGCTTATCAGGTTGAAGCTTTTTCACATAAGCATTGCAACTCCAAACTTTAAGAAACGACAACTTGGGTTTCTTGCCAAACCATAGTTCATATGGTGTCGTCTCAACGGATTTTGATGGTGCCCTATTTAACGTGAATGCCGCCGTCTCTAAAGCATAACCCCAAAAGGATAGCGGTAAATCAGTAAGAGACATCATAGATCGCACGATATCTAATAAAATGCGGTTACGACGTTCGGACACACCATTACGCTGTGGTGTTCCAGGTGGCGTGAGTTGCGAAACTATTCCACATTGTTTCAAATGAAGACCAAACTCATAACTCAAATATTCACCTCCACGATCAGATCATAGAAACTTAATTTTCTTGTTACGATGATTTTCCACTTCACTCTGAAATTCTTTGAACTTTTCAAATGATTTAGACTTATGTTTCATTAAATAGATATACCCGTATATGCTCAAATCATCTGTCAAGGTCAGAAAATTATGATACCTGCCACGAGCATGAACACTCATCGGACCGCATACATCAGTATGTATTATTTCCAATTAGTGTTCCGGAGAACGGAGTCTTAGTCATCTAGCCCATGAGGCATGGTTCGTAAGCATCAAGTGATTCCAAAAGCCCATCAACATGGAGTTTCTTCAAGCGCTTTAAACCAATATGACCTAAATGGCAGGGCCACAAATAAGTTGCACTAGTTGCACTATCATTATTAAACTTATATCTTTTGGCGTCAATACTATGAATATGTGTATCACTACTATCGAGATTCAATAAAAATAGACCAATCATCAAGGGTGCATGACCATAAAAGATATTACTCATATAAATAGAACAACCATTATTCTCTGATTTAAATGAATAACCGTATCGCATCAAACAAGATCCAGATATAATGTTCATGCTTAACACTGGCATCAAATAACAATTATTCAGGTCTAAAACTAATCCAAAAGGTAGATGTAGAGGTAGCGTGCCGACCGCGATCACATCGACTTTGGAACCATTTCCCACGCGCATTGTCACCTCGTCCTTAGCCAATCTTCGCTTAATCATAGCCCCTATTTCGAGTTGCAAATATGAGAAACAGAACCAGTATCAAATACCCAGGCGCTACTATGAACATTAGTAAGGTACACATCAATAATATGTATATCAAATATACCTTTCACTTTGCCATCCTTCTTATCCGCCAAACACTTGGGGCAATTCCGCTTCCAGTGACCAGTCCCTTTGCAGTAGAAGCACTCAGACTCAGGCTTAGGTCCAGACTTGGGCTTCTTCACTTGAGCAACAACTTGCTTGCCGTTCTTCTTGAAGTTCCCCTTCTTCCCTTTGCCCTTTTTCTTGAAACTAGTGGTCTTGTTAACCATCAACACTTGATGCTCCTTCTTGATTTCTACCTCCGCAGCCTTTAGCATTGCGAAGAGCTCGAGAATTGTCTTATCCATCCCTTGCATATTATAGTTCATCACGAAGCTTTTGTAGCTTGGTGGCAGTGATTGAAGACCTCTGTCAATGACACTATCATCATGAAGGTTAACTCCCAGTTGAGTCAGGTGGTTGTGATACCCAGACATTCTGAGTATATGTTCACTGACAAAAATATTCTCCTCCATCTTGCAGCTATAGAACTTATTGGAGACATCATATCTCTCAATCCGGGCATTTGCTTGAAATATTAACTTCAACTCCTGGAACATCTCATATGCTCCATGACATTCAAAACGTCATTGAAGTCCCGATTCTAAGCCGTAAAGCATGGCACACTGAACTATCGAGTAGTCATCAACTTTGCTTTGCCAGACGTTCATAACATCTGGTGTTTCTCCTGCAGCGGGCTTTGCACCTAGCGGTGCTTCCAGGACGTAATTCTTATGTGCAGCAGTGAGGATAATCCTCAAGTTACGGACCCAGTCTGTGTAGTTGCTACCATCATCTTTCAACTTAGCTTTCTCTAGGAATGCATTAAAATTTAAAGGAACGGTAGCACGGGCCATTTATCTAAAATAACATAGACATGCAAAATACTATCAGGTACTAAGTTCATGATAAATTAAAGATCAATTAATCATATTACTTAAGAACTCCCACTTAGATAGACATCCCTCTAGTCATCTAAATGATCACGTGATCCATATCAACTAAACCATGTCCGATCATCATGTGATATGGAGAAGTTTTCAATGGTGAACATCACTATGTTGATCATATCTACTATTGAAGGAAATATGCCCTAGAGGCAATAATAAAGTTGTTATTTATATTTCCTTATATCACGATAAATGTTTATTATTCGTGCTAGAATTCTATTAACCGGAAACTTAGTACATGTGTGAATACATAGACAAACAGAGTGTCCCTAGTATGCCTCTACTTGACTAGCTCGTTAATCAAAGATGGTTAAGTTTCCTAGCCATGGACATGTGTTGTCATTTGATGAACGGGATCGCATCATTAGAGAATGATGTGATGGACAAGACCCATCCGTTAGCTTAGCATAATGATCATTTAGTTTTATTGCTACTGCTTTCTTCATGACTTATACATGTTCCTCTGACTATGAGATTATGCAACTCCCAAATACCGGAGGAACACTTAGTGTTCTATAAAACATCACAACGTAATTGGGTGATTATAAAGATGCTCTATAGGTGTCTCCGATGGTGTTTGTTGAGTTGGCATAGATCGAGATTAGGATTTGTCACTCCGTCTATCGGAGAGGTATCTCTGGGCCCTCTTGGTAATGTACATCACTATGAGCCATGCAAGCAATGTGACTAATGAGTTAGTTGCGGGATGATGCATTACGGAATGAGTAAAGGGACTTGCTGGTAACGAGATTGAACTAGGTATGATGATACCGACGATCGAATCTTAGGCAAGTAACATACCAATGACAAAGGGAACAACGTATGTTGTTGTGCGGTTTGACCAATGAAGATCTTCGTAGAATATGTAGGAACCAATATGAGCATCCAGGTTCTGCTATTGGTTATTGACTGGAGATGAGTCTCGATCATGTCTACATAGTTCTCGAACCCATAGGGTCCGCACGCTTAACGTTTGGTGACGATCGGTATTATGAGTTTATGTGTTTTGATGTACCGAAGGTAGTTCGGAGTCCCGGATATGATCACGGACATGACGAGGAGTCTCGAAATGGTCGAGACACAAATATTGATATATTGGAAGCCTATGTTTGGACATCGGAATGGTTCCAGATGAGTTTGGGCATTTTCCGGAGTATCGGGAGGTTACCGGAACCCCCCGGGGAGTCAATGGGCCTTAATGGGCCACAGTGGAAAGGAGAAGGAGGCGACCAAGGTGGGGGCATGCCCCCAAGCCCAATCCGAATTGGGAGGGGGGGGGGGCGGCCCCCCTTTCCTTCTCTCCTTCTCCCCCTTCCTTCCCTCTCCTATCCCAACTAGGGAAGGGGGAATCCTACTCCCACTGGGAGTAGGACTCCCCCTTGGGCGTGCCTATGAGGCCGACCCTCTCCCCCTCCTCTACTCCTTTATATACGGGGGAGGTGGCACCCCATAGACACACAAGTTGATCATTGATCCCTTAGCCGTGTGCGGTGCCTCCCTCCACCATAATCCACCTCAGTCATATCATAGCGGTGCTTAGGTGAAGCCCTGTTCCGGTAGTATCATTATCACTGTCATCACGCCGTCGTGCTGACGAAGCTCTCCCCGAACTCAGCTGGATCTAGAGTTCGTGGGACGTCATCTAGCTGAATGTGTGCAGATCACGGAGGTGTCGTACCTTTGGTGCTAGGATCGGTCGAATCGTGAAGACGTTCGAGTACATCAGCCGCATTGTCATAACGCTTCCGCTTACGGTGTACGAGGGTACATGGACAACACTCTTCCCCTCTCGTTGCTATGCATCACCATGATAGATCTTGCGTGTGCGTAGCAATTTTTTTGAAATTACTGCGTTACCCAATAGTGGCATCCGAGCCAGGTTTATGCGTAGATGTTATATGCACGAGTAGAACACAAAGGAGTTGTGGGCGTGGGTATGTACATATTGCTTGCCGTCACTAGTTGATTCTTGATTCAGCGATATTGTTGGATGAAGCGGCCCAGACCGACATTACGCGTACGCTTACATGAGACTGGTTCTACCGCTGTGCTTCTCACATAGGTGGCTAGTGGGTGTCCGTTTCTCCAACTTTAGTTGAATTGGTTTCAATGAACAGGGTTCTTTCTGAAGATCAATAAGAAATCACTATACTACGTTGTGGTTTTTGATGCGTAGATAAGAACGGTTCTTGCTCAGCCCGTAGGAGCCACGTAAAACTTGCAACAACAAAGTAGAGGACGTCTAACTTGTTTTTGCAGGGCATGTTGTGATGTTATATGGTCAAGACATGATGCTAAATTTTATTGTATGAGATGATCATGTTTTGTAACAGAGTTATCGGCAACTGGCAGGAGCCATATGGTTGTCGCTTTATTGTATGAAATGCAATCGCCATCTAATTGCTTTACTTTATCACTAAGCGGTAGCGATAGTCGTAGTAGCAATAGTTGGCGAGACAACAACGATACTTCGATGGAGATCAAGGTGTCAAGCCGGTGACGATGGTGATCATGACGGTGCTTTGGAGATGGAGATCAAAGGCACAAGATGATGATGACCATATCATATCACTTATATTGATTGCATGTGATGTTTATCCTTTATGCATCTTATTTTGCTTAGTTCGTCGGTGGCATTATAAGGCGATCTCTCACTAAATATAAAGGTATAAGTGTTCTCCCTGAGTATGCACCATTGCTACAGTTCGTCGTGCCGATACACCACGTGATGATCGGGTGTGATTAGCTCTACGTTCACATACAATGGGTGCAAGCCAGTTTTGCACACGCAGAATACTCGGGTTAAACTTGACGAGCCTAGCATATGCAGATATGGCCTCGGAACACTGAGACTGAAAGGTCGAGCGTGAATCATATAGTAGATACGATCAACATAGTGATGTTCACCATTGAAAACTACTCCATCTCACATGATGAACGAACATGGTTTAGTTGATATGGATCACGTGATCACTTAGATGATTAGAGAGATGTCTATCTAAGTGGGAGTTCTTAAGTAATATGATTAATTGAACTTAATTTATCATGAACTTAGTCCTGATAGTTTTTGCATATCTATGTTGTAGATGAATAGCTTGCGATGTAGCTCCCCGTTTATTTTTTGATATGTTCCTAGAGAAAGATAAGTTGAAAGATGACAGTAGCAATGATGCAGACTGGGTCCGTGAACTGAGGATTATCCTCATTGCTACACAGAAGAATTATGTCCTTGATGCACCGCTAGGTGACAGACCTATTGCAGGAGTAGATGCACACGTTATGAACATTTGACAAAGCTCGGTATGATGACTACTTAATAGTTTAGTGCACCATGCTTTACGGGTTAGAACCAGGACTTCAAAAATGTTTTGAATGCCATGGAACATATAAGATGTTCTAAGAGTTGAAATTGGTATTTCATACTCATGCCGTGTCGAGAGGTATGAGACCTCTGACAATACTTTGCCTACAGGGTGGAGGAGAATAGCTCAACCAGTGAGCATGTGCTCAGATTGTCTGGGTACTACAATTGCTTGAATCAAGTGGGAGTTAATCTTCCAGATAAGGTAGTAATTGATAAAGTTCTCTAGTCACTATCACCAAGTTACTAGAACTTAGTGATGAACTATAATATGCAAGGGATGACAGAAGTAATTCCCAAGCTCTTCGCGATGCTGAAATCGCTGAAGGTAGAAATCAAGAAATAGCATCAAGTGTTGATGGTTAACAAGACCACTAGTTTCAACAAAAGGGCAAAGGGAAAGAAAGAGGAACTTCAAAGAAGAAAGGCAAGCAAGTTGCCACTCCCGTGAAGAAACCCAAAGCTAGACCTAAGCCTGAAACTGAGTGCTTCTACTACAAAGAGAATGGTCACTGGAAATGGAACTACCCCAAATATTTGGTGGATAAGAAGGATGGCAAAGTGAACAAAAGTATATATGAATACATGTTATTGATGTGTACTTTACTAGTGTTCATAGTAACCCCTAGGTATTTGATACCGATTCAGTTGGTATGGTTAGTAACTCGAAACAGGAGTTACAAAATGAACAGAGACTAGTTGAGGGCAAAGTGACGATGTGTGTTGGAAGAGATTCCAAGGTTGATAAGATCACCATCGCACACTCCCTTTACCTTCGGGATTAGTGTTGAACCTAAAATAAATGTTATTTGGTGTTTGCATTGAGCATAATATGATTGGATCATGTTTATTGCAATACGGTTATTCATTTAAGTTAAAGAATAATTGTTATTCTGTTTACATGAATAAAACCTTCTGTTGTCATACACCCAAGGTGAATGGTTTATAGAATCTCGATCGTAGTGATACACATGTTCATAGTATTGAAGCCAAAAGATGCAGAGTTGATAATGATAGTGCAACTTATTTGTGGCACTGCCGTTTGGGTCATATTGGTGTAAAGCGCATGAAGAAACTCCATTCTGATGGACTTCTGGAATCACTTGATTATGAATCACTTGGTACTTGCGAACCATGCCTAATGGGCAAGACGACTAAAACTCCGTTCTCCGCAATAATGGAGCGAGCAACAGAGTTATTGGAAATCATACATACTAATGTATGTGGACCAATGAATGTTGAGGCTTGCGGCGGGTATCGTTATTTTCTGACCTTCACAGATGATTTGAGCAGATATGGGTATATCTACTTAATGAAACATAAGTCTGAAACATTTGAAAAGTTCAAATAATTGCAGAGTGAAGTGAAAATCATCGTAATAAGAAAATAAAGTTTCTATGATCTGATCGCGGAGGCGAATATTTGAGTTATGAGTTTGGTCTTCATTTGAAACAATGTGGAATAGTTTCGCAACTCACGCCACCTGGAACATCACAGCATAATGGTGTGTCCGAACGTTGTAATCATACTTTATTGGATATGGTGCGATCTATGATGTATCTTACCGATTTACCACTATCGTTTTGGGGTTATGCATTGGAGACAGCTGCATTCACATTAAATAGGGCACCATCTAAATCTGTTGAGATGACACCATATGAACTATGGTTTGGCAAGAAGCCAAAGCTGTCGTCTTAAAGTTTGGGGTTGCGATGCTTACGTGATAAAGTTTCAACCTGATAAGCTCGAACCCAAATCGGAGAAATGTGTCTTCATAGGATACCCAAAGGAGACCGTTGGGTACAACTTCTATCACAGATCCGAAGGCAAGATATTTTGTTGCTAAGAATGGATCCTTTCTAGAGAAGGAGTTTCTCTCGAAAGAAGTGAGTGAGAGGAAAGTAGAACTTGATGAGGTAACTGTACCTTCTCCCGAATTGGAAAGTAGTTCATCACAGAAATCAGTTCCAGTGATTCCTACACCAATTAGTGAGGAAGCTAATGATGATGATCATGAAACTTCAGATGAAGTTACTACCTAACCTCATAGGTCAACCAGAGTACGGTCCGCACCAGAGTGGTACGGTAATCCTGTTCTGGAAGTCATGTTACTAGACAATGACGGACCTAAGAACTATGAGGAAGCGATGATGAGCCCAGATTCCGTGAAATGGCTTGAGGCCATGAAATCTAAGATGGGGTCCATGTATGAGAACAAAGTGTGGACTTTGGTTGACTTGCCCGATGATTGGCAAGGCATCGAGAATAAATGGATTTTCAAGAAGAAGACTGACACTGACGGTAATGTTACTGTCTACAAAGCTCAACTTGTTGTGAAAGGTTTTCGACAAGTTAAAGGAGTTGACTATGATGAGACCTTCTCACCCGTAGCGATGCTTAAGTCCGTCCGAATCATGTTAGCAATTGCTGCATTTCATGATTATGAAATTTGGCAAATGGATGTAAAGACTGCATTCCTGAATGGTTTTCTGGAAGAAGAGTTGTATATGATGCAACCAGAAGGTTTTGTCGATCCTAAAGGTGCTAACCAAGTTAGCAAGCTCCAGCAATCCATCTATGGACTGGTGCAAGCATCTCGGAGTTGGAATATATGCTTTGATAAAGTGATCAAAGCATACGGTTTTATATAGACTTGCGGTGAAGCCTATATTTACAAGAAAGTGAGTGGGAGCACTACAACATTTCTGATAAGTATATGTGAATGACATATTTTTGATCGGAAATAATATATAATTTTCTGGAAAGCATAAAGGAATGTTTGAAAGGAGTTTTTCAAAGAAAGACCTCGGTGAAGCTACTTACATATTGAGCATCAAGATCTATAGAGATAGATCAAGATGCTTGATTTATTTTCAATGAGTACATACCTTGACAAGATTTTGAAGTAGTTCAAAATGGAACAGTCAAAGAAGGAGTTCTTGCCTGTGTTGCAAGGTGTGAAGTTGAGTAAAGACTCAAAACGCGACCACGGCATAAAATATAAAGAGAATGAAAAGTCATTCCCTATGCCTTAGTCATATGTTCTATAAAGTATGATATGCTGTGTACCAGACCTATTGTGTACCTCACCATAAGTTTGGCAAGAGGGTACAATAGTGATCCAGGAGTGGATCACTGGATAGCGGTCAAAAATATCCTTAGTGGAATAAGGAAATGTTTCTCGGTTATGGAGGTGACAAAGAGTTCATTGTAAAGAGTTACGTCGATTCAAGCTTTGACACCGATCTGGATGACTCTAAGTCTCGATCTAGATACATATTGAAAGTGGGAGCAATTAGCTAGAGTAGCTCCGTGCAAAGCATTATAGACATAGAAAATTTGAAAAATACATACGGCTCTAAATGTGGCAGACCCGTTGACTAAATTTCTCTCACAAGAAAAACATGATCAGTCTTTGGGTGTTAATCACATAGCAATGTGAACTAGATTATTGACTCTAGTAAACCCTTTGGGTGTTAGTCACATGGAGATGTGAACTAATCACATAAAGATTTGAACTATTGGTGTTAAATCACATGACGATGTGAACTAGATTATTGACTCTAGTGCAAGTGGGAGACTGAAGAAAATATGCCCTAGAGGCAATAATAAAGTTGTTATTTATATTTCCTTATATCATGATAAATTTTTATTATTCATTCTAGAATTGTATTAACCGGATACTTAGTACATGTGCGAATACATAGACAAACAGAGTGTCCCTAGTATGCCTCTACTTGACTAGCTCGTTAATCATAGATGGTTAAGTTTCCTAGCCATGGACATGTGTTGTCATTTGATGAACGGGATCACATCATTAGAGAATGATGCGATGGACAAGACCCATCCGTTAGCTTAGCATAATGATCATTCCGTTTTATTGCTACTGCTTTCTTCATGACTTATACATGTTCCTCTGACTATGAGATTATGCAACTCCCGAATACCGGATGAACACTTAGTGTGCTATCAAACGTCATGACATAACTGGGTGATTATAAAGATGCTCTACAGGTGTCTCCGATGGTGTTTGTTGAGTTGACATAGATCGAGATTAGGATTTGTCACTCCATCTATCGGAGAGGTATCTCTGGGCCCTCTCGGTAATGTACATCACTATGAGTCTTGCAAGCAACGTGACTAATGAGTTAGTTGCGGGATGATGCATTACGAAACGAGTAAAGAGACTTGCCGGTAACGAGATTGAACTAGGTATGATGATATCGACGATCGAATCTCGGGCAAGTAACATACAGATGACAAAGGAAACAACGTATGTTGTTGTGCGGTTTGACCGATGAAGATCTTCATAGAATATGTAGGAACCAATATGAGCATCCAGGCTACGCTATTGGTTATTGACCGGAGATGAGTCTCAGTCATGTCTACATAGTTCTTGAACCCATAGGGTCCGCACGCTTAATGTTTGGTGAAGATCGATATTATGAGTTTATGTGTTTTGATGTACCGAAAGTAGTTCGGAGTCCCAGATATGATCACGGACATGTCGAGGAGTCTCGAAATGGTCGAGATGTAATGATTGATATATTGGAAGCCTATGTTTTGACATCAGAATGGTTCCGGATGAGTTCGGGCATTGTCTGGAGTACCGGGAGGTTACCGAAACCCCCCGGGGAGTCAATGTGCCTTAATGGGCCACAATGGAAAGAGGAGTAGGCGGCCAAGGTGGGGGCACTCCCCAAGCCCAATCCGAATTGGGAGGGGGGGGGCGTCCCCCTTTCCTTCTCTCCTTCTCCCCCTTCCTTTCCTCTCCTACTCCAACTAGGGAAGGGGGAATCCTACTCCCACCGGGAGTAGGACTCCCCCCTTGGGTGCGCCTATGAGGCCGTCCCTCTCCCCCTCCTCCACTCCTTTATATACGGGGGGAGGGGGGCACCCCATAGACACACAAGTTGATCATTGGCCTTCTTCTTCGGCGCCGTATATGGCGCCGACACCAGCATCCTCGCCAGGCGCGGGATGACCGGTTCCTCGGGCAGCGGCGCTAGACACTGGATCCGCTGCGCCTTCTCCACCCAGTCCTGAAGGAGCAATACTAAATCTCAGACATCATCCTTGAAACATTCAAGTTGGGAATACATCAAAAGAAACATACCTCGTTGGTGGGGCATTTACAATTGTGACTACGGTCTGAGTCCGTGGCCGGTAGCTTCTCGTTACCCTTAAAGAGAAACTTCCAGGCCCCTTCATGAGAAGTGTCGAAGAGCCTTCGCAGGGTCTGGTGCTTCTTCGGATTGAACTCCCATAAAGGGCGGCTTCGGCGCTGGCACGGAAGAATCCGGCGGACCAGCATCACCTGGATAATGTCGACGAGCTTGACGTCCTTGGTCACCATGCTTTGAACGCGCGTCTGCAGCGCTATCAGCTTGTCAGGAGAACACCAGTCCAGACTCTTCTCGACCCAGGAGGTGAGCCACGTGGGAGCACTAGAGCGGAATTCGGCAGCTGCGGCCCAGGTGGTGCTGTGAGGTTCTGTGATGTAGAACCACTGCGTTTGCCATTCCTTTACTGTCTCTATAAAGGTGCCTTTGGGCCAGGAGACGTTGGATAGCTTGCTCACCATGGCCCCTCCGCACTCCGCGTGCTGGCCATCCACCACCTTCGGCTTCACGTTGAAGACTTTGAGCCACAGCCCGAAGTGGGTATGGATGCGGAGGAAGGCCTCGCACACGACGATAAACGTCGAGATGTTGAGGAAGGAATTCGGGGACAGATCATGGAAATCTATCCCGTAATAGTACATCAGTCCGCGGATGAAAGGGTGGAGTGAAAACCCTAGCCCGCGGAAGAAATGGGGGATGAATACTACTCTCTCTGTGGGCTCCGGCATAGGGACGACTTGTCCCTCGGCTGGCAAATGATGGGCGATCTCCTTTGCGAAATATCTAGCCGCCCGGAGCTCAGTAATGTCCTCCTCCTTGACGGAGGAGACCATCCACTTGCCCTGACCACCAGATCCGGACATGGTTGCTTGAGTGGAAAGGAGATGGGAACTTGGGCGCTGGAGCTTGAGATCGGAAGGGCAAAGATGGAGAGAAGGTGTGAGGAGAGGAAGGGGGAATCCTTATCCCCTTATAAAGGCAGCAGATATTAAACGCCTCCTCACTCACCTTAGGATTCGCCTGTTCCCTAGGGCTGTATGAACGACACGGTTGAGTTACCCATGCCCGCATTGATGAGAATCCCGTGATAAAGGGACACGATCTCTGTTTCGACAAGACGTGCCAATAGCAACCGCGTCTCAAAACATGGGATGGCAGAAGAAACATGGTTCAGAATTATAACCGGACAGACACGAGGCCGTGTTAAAAAGAAGCTGTCAACAAATTGGATTCGTGCAAATATTATATTCTCTCTGCGGTTGTGTATGGTGTGCGTAACAGGTCCGGATGCACTTACTTTGTCCAAAGACTATTCTAGAGTTCGGAAGGAGGGAACCCGCCTTGCAATGCCGAAGACAAATCTGCGTGCTGGACTCCTCGTCATTGAAGCCAGGTGTCGGTGTCAAAACCAGCGGATCTCGGGTAGGGGGTCCCGAACTGTGCGTCTAAGGCGGATGGTAACAGGAGGCGGGGGACACAATGTTTAACTAGGTTCGGGCCCTCTCGATGGAGGTAATACCCTACTTCCTGCTTGATTGATCTTGATGATATGAGTATTACAAGAGTTGATCTACCACGAGATCGTAGAGGCTAAACCCTAGAAGCTAGCCTATGATTATGATTGTTCTTGTCGTACGGACTAAACCCTCCAGTTTATATAGACACCGGAGGGAGCTAGGGTTACAAAGAGTCGGTTACAAGGGAGGAGATCTACATATCCGAATTGCCAAGCTTGCCTTCCACGCAAAGGAGAGTCCCACCCAGACACGGGACAAAGTCTTCAATCTTGTATCTTCATAATCCAACAGTCCGGCCAAAGGATATAGTCCGGCTGTCCGAGGACCCCCTAATCCAGGACTCCCACAGTAGCCCCTGAACCGGGCTTCAATGACGATGAGTCTGGCGCGTAGATTGTCTTCGGCATTGCAAGGCGGGTTCCTCCTCCGAATACTCCATAGAAGATTTCGAACACAAGGATAGGTTCCAGCTCTGCAAAACAAATTCCAGATACCACCGTAGAGAGTATAATATTTCCACAAATCTAATCTGCTGACAACTTTCATAGCGTGACATCACGCCATGGCCCGGTCATTATTCAAACCATTTTTCTCAACCAGCTACTACACATATTGCGAGGCGGTTTTCTTGGCACGTCTTGTCGAAGCAGAGATTGTGTCCCCTTATCACGGGATTCTCATCAATATGAGTGTGAGTAAACCAACCGCGCCTGCTGGTATGACTCCTCGATTTTAGGCAAGTTCCGAACGGCCACACGGAGGACGCTCAATATTCATCCTCTTTATAAAGGGGCCAAGGCCTGTCCTTTTCTTCTCGCGCTCGATCCTTCCCCTCCCCCACCTCGAGTTCCAACACCCAAGGCACAAGCTAAGCAATTTGGACCTACAACCATGTCCGGATCCAACCTTCAAGGCCGGTGGATGGCCTCCTCCGTCACAAAGGGGGACATCAAGAAGCTAAGGGAAGCCAGGTATCTGACCTCCGAAATCTCGCATAGGCTGCCTACTCAAGGACAGGTCATCCCCACTCTCGAACCCAACGAGAGTGTCGTATTTGTTTCCCACTTCCTCCGAGGGCTAGGCTTTAGTCTTGATCCCGTTGTTAGAGGGCTTATGTTCTATTACGGGCTCGATTTCCACGATCTAGCCCCAAATTCCATCCTTCACATCTCGTCGTTTATCGTAGTGTGTGAGGCCTTCTTCCGCATCACCCCACACTTCGGCTTATGGCTCAAGACCTTCAATGTGAAGCCGAAGATGATCGATGGGCGACACGCAGAATGCGGAGGTGCCATAATAAGCAAAGGCACCGATGCTCCATGGCCAATGGGTTCCTTCCCGAAGGTGTCCAACTTATGGCAGCGGGAGTAGTTCTACATCACGGCTCCCCGAAGTACTAAGTGGGTAGCTGCCCCCGCCTTCCCTTCGGCCCCCCGCCACAACTGACGTCATGGGTCAACAAGGGGCTGGACTGGGGTCTAGTTAATGACGTGCCGACATTGCAAAGTCGCATCCGAGATCTCCTCAAGAGGGATGTCAGTCTCGTCAAGGTAATGCAAGTTATGCTAGTTCGTCGGGTCCTTCCATGCCAACGTCAATCTCTCCGTATGTGGGAGTTCAACCCGGAAGGACCGCGAACTATTCAACAATTCTTCATCATGACACTCGAAGGGATGTATGGATTGTTCTTCGGATGTATGGATTGTTCTTCGGATCACGAATGAAGTGTCCGGACACCACTGAGGATGCGGGTCTAAACTGCAATCGTCCAGATACTCATGTAAGTAATTCTGCGGCCGAACACATCGTCTTTTCATTTGTCATAACATCATTCTGAAAAAATTGCTCTTGGCCAGGACTCGATAAGAAAGGCGAAGATGATCAGGTGTTCGGTCCCCCTTCCCGAAGGCTCAACGGATCCTATACTAGCCAGGATGCTTGAGCATGCACCTTATCAAGTGCCATCGGAGGAATATAAAGGGAGGAACAAAGAAGCCGAAAGCGGGCCTCATTAATTACTCATCCAAACCGGGGGGATTAGTGTCTCCGCAAAGGAGGAAAATCGGTGGGAAGAATATAAAATTCCCTCTCCCCAAGGAAAGAAGAGGACCGCCTCTGAGGACTTGGAAACGAGGGTTTCCAAACGAGGGAATAATCTTTCGCCAGGGGCCCTGCCTCGGAGGGCATCCTTGCCGCACAGTGCCCGCAAGGGGATTAGCCCTCCACCGAGGTGTAAGTGAACCAGAGTACTTTTGATAAATATATCATGCTTTATCTCCGAGGACAATAACCAAGACATATGTCTTGCATTCCGGATCGTAGCCCTTATCGACAGAGTTCGTCTTCGGGGGATCTTCTTTCGGAGATGATGAAGAGTGAAACGCCTCCCCCAGTCTCCCAGTCTCCTGGGGCGGACGAACCTGAGGTGTCATCACGGAGGATTTATCCTGATCCGCCAAGGCCAGAAGGTAACCCTTCGACCACCCGAAGTCCGGAGTATTCGGCTCCTAAGGAGAGCAACAGAAAGAGTCTGGGATTGTCCGGTGCACAACCGGACGTACTGATGGGTCTTTTGGAGCAAGCGACTATCTCAGAGGAGCATCGTACTTTGATGGGTACGGTGGTTGAGAGGATCTCATCCGCCAAAAGTGGGTTGCATGAAGCTTTTACGAGCCTGCTAAGAGGCTTTGAGGTACGCAAAGTAATATATAAAAAAAATTTACGGTACCGCACACGCTAGGTGTGCTCTATACAGATAGTAGCCCCTGAGACTCTGGTTGCTGTCCTGAGGCGGCAAACAGAGGATCATAGTCCTAGGTAATGATCACACTGCTTCCATGTGCAGGCGGCTGATGGTCCGATGGCTGGCCGGACTGCTGAGTTTGCCGGACTGAGGCGGCAACTTGATATGGCAGATGTCGACATCGTGCTTGTGAACAAGCGGCTTGACGAGGCACAGGGTATGTATTTTCGGGTGGTCAACAAATATTAAGAGGAGCATGATGCTAGTATCTATAATATGCTGTGACTGCAGATGGAGCTGCCGCAGTGGAGACCCTTCAGGCGGAACTTGCCCGAGCCAAGGAACAAGCTAGGAGGAGTGATGCGGCCGCCCTAAAGGCGGCCGAAGAGTTAAGAGCCGAGTGGGCTGCTCATCGCCAGAGCGAAGATAAAATAGCCAAGATGGCCGTTGAGCTGAAGGATGCCGCCGACCGGTATGAGCTTCTTGAAAAGGAAAGCCAAGCGAAACCGGCGGACCTGGAGAAAGCCATGGTAGCAGCCAAGGAGATCCGCTCTAAAATCAGAGCGGCGAAGGAGGAGCTTCGTCAAGCCGGAGATATCACAGCTGGGAAGCCCTTTTTGTTGCAGACGAAGTTCGGAGATCCAAAGTATGCCCCTCTGGATCAATTATGGAGTGCTGCAGACGCGTATTCGGACCTGGCAATGAGTGTTGTTGATGCGACTGAGTTTTTCAAAGATCAAAAAGATCACGAAGTGGAAAAGTTGTTCTCGTCGCAGTTCAGTGCTCCAACGCGTCTGCTGCTGTTAAATGAGCGAATGGCCGAGTGGGCTAAGCTCCATAGGTTGTCCGGGCTTGCCATTGTTGGAAATATGCTCAAGAGGCAATAATAAAATGATTATTATATTTCCTTGTTCATGATAATTGTCTATTATTCATGCTATAATTGTATTATCCGGAAATCGTAATACATGTGTGAATACATAAACCACAGTGTGTCCCTAGTGAGCCTCTAGTTGACTAGCTTGTTGATCAACAGATAGTCATGGTTTCCTGGCTATGGACATGGGGATGTCATTGATAACGGGATCACATCATTCGGAGAATGATGTGATGGACAAGACCCAAACCTAAGCATAGCACAAAGATCGTGTAGTTCGTTTGCTGTAGCTTTTCTGGATGTCAAGTATCATTTCCTTAGACCATGAGATTGTGCAACTCCCGGATACCGTAGGAGTGCCTTGGGTGTGCCAAACGTCACAACGTAACTGGGTGACTATAAAGGTACATTACAGGTATCTCCGAAAGTGTCTGTTGGGTTGGCACGAATCGAGACTGGGATTTGTCACTCCGTATGATGGAGAGGTATCTCTGGGCCCACTCGGTAATGCATCATCATAATGAGCTCAATGTGATCAAGTGGTTGATCACGGGATCATGCATTGCGGTACGAGTAAAGTGACTTGCCGGTAACGAGACTGAACAAGGTATTGGGATACCGACGATCGTGTCTCTGGCAAGTAACGTACCGATTGACAAAGGGAATTGAGTACGGGATTGATTAGGTCCTCGACATCGTGGTTCATCTGATGAGATCATCGAGGAGCATGTGGGATCCAACATGGGTATCCAGATCCCGCTGTTGGTTATTGACCAGAGAGTCGTCTCGGTCATGTCTGCTTGTCTCCCGAACCCGTAGGGTCTACACACTTAAGGTTCGGTGACGCTAGGGTTGTATAGATATGAGTATGCAGTAATCCGAAAGTTGTTCGGAGTCCCGGATGAGATCCTGGACGTCATGAGGAGTTCCGGAATGGTCCGGAGGTGAAGAATTATATATAGGAAGTGTAGTTTCGGCCATCGGGAAAGTTTCGGGGTCACCGGTATTGTGCCGGGACCACCGGATGGGTCCCGGGGGTCCACCGGGAGGGGCCACCCATCTCGGAGGGGCCCATGGGCTGAAGTGGGCAGGGGAACCAGCCCATAGTGGGCTGGTGCGCCCCCCCCTTGGGCCCCCCATGCGCCTAGGGTTGGGAACCCTAGGGGAGGGGGCGCCTCCACTTGCCTTGGGGGTACTCCACCCCTTGGCCGCCACCCCCCCTAGGAGATCCCATCTCCTAGGGCCGGCGCACCCCCTAGGGGGCCTATATAAAGGGGGGGAGGGAGGGCAGCCGCACCTCAAGTCTTGGCGCCTCCCTCTCCCCTGCTACACCTCTCCCTCTCACAGAAGCTCGGCGAAGCCCTGCTGCGATCACTGCTGCATCCACCACCACGCCGTCGTGCTGCTGGATCTTCATCAACCTCTCCTTCCCCCTTGCTGGATCAAGAAGGAGGAGACGTCATCCGCTCCGTACGTGTGTTGAACGCGGAGGTGCCGTTCGTTCGGCACTTGGTCATCGGTGATTTGGATCACGGCGAGTACGACTCCATCATCCCCATTCTCTTGAACGCTTCCTCTCGTGATCTACAAGGGTATGTAGATGCACTCTCCTCTTGTTGCTAGTTGACTCCATAGATTGATCTTGGTGAAACATAGGAATTTTTTTTGTTTTCTACAACATTCCCCAACAGTGGTATTAGAGCTAGGTCTATGCGTAGTTACTATGCACGAGTAGAACACAAAGTAGTTGTGGGCGTCGATATTGTCAATTTGCTTGCCGTTACTAGTCTTATCTTGATTTGGCGGCATCGTGGGATGAAGCGGCCCGGACCAACCTTACACGTACGCTTACGTGAGACCGGTTCCACCGACTGACATGCACTAGTTGCATAAGATGGCTGGCGGGTGTCTGTCTCTCCCACTTTAGTCGGATTGGATTCGATGAACAGGGTCCTTATGAAGGGTAAATAGAAATTGGCAATTCACGTTGTGGTTTTGGCGTAGGTAAGGAACGTTCTTGCTAGAAACCTATAGTAGCCACGTAAAAACTTGCAACAAAAATTAGAGGACGTCTAACTTGTTTTTGCAGCAAGTGTTTTGTGATGTGATATGGCCAAAGGTTGTGATGAATGATGAATGATATATGTGATGTATGAGATTGATCATGTTCTTATAATAGGAATCACGACTTGCATGTCGATGAGTATGACAACCGGCAGGAGCCATATGAGTTGTCTTTATTTTTGTATGGCCTGCGTGTCATTGAGAAATGCCATGTAAATTACTTTACTTTATTGCTAAACGTGTTAGCCATAGTAGTAGAAGTAATAGTTGGCGAGCAACTTCATGGAGACACGATGATGGAGATCATGATGATGGAGATCATGGTGTCATGCCGGTGACAAGATGATCATGGAGCCCCAAGATGGAGATCAAAGGAGCTATATGATATTTGCCATATCATGTCACTTTATTTGATTGCATGTGATGTTTATCATGTTTTTGCATCTTGTTTACTTAGAACGACGGTAGTAAATAAGATGATCCCTCATAATAATTTCAAGAAAGTGTTCCCGTAACTATGCGTCGTTGCGACAGTTCGTTGTTTCGAAGCACCACGTGATGATCGGGTGTGATAGGTTCCAACGTTCACATACAACGGGTGTAAGATAGATTTACACACGCAATACACTTAGGTTGACTTGGCGAGCCTAGCATGTACAGACATGGCCTCGGAACACAGAAGACCGAAAGGTCGAGCATGAGTCGTATAGAAGATACGATCAACATGAAGATGTTCTCCGATGCTGACTAGTCTGTCTCACGTGATGATCGGACACGGCCTAGTCAACTTGGATCATGTTATACTTAGATGACTGGAGGGATGTCTATCTAAGTGGGAGTTCATTGAATAATTTGATTAGATGAACCTAATTATCATGAACATAGTCTAAAATCCTTACAATATGTCTTGTAGATCAAATGGCCAACGTTGTCCTCAACTTCAACGTGTTCCTAGAGAAAACCAAGCTGAAAGACGATGACATCAACTATACGGACTGGGTCCGGAACCTGAGGATCATCCTCATAGCTGCCAAGAATGATTATGTCCTGAAGCACCGCTAGGTGATGCACCCGTCCCACAGAACCAAGACGTTATGAACGCTTGGCAGACACGTGCTGATGATTACTCCCTCATTCAGTGCGGCATGCTTTTCAGCTTAGAACTGGGGCTCCAAAAGCGTTTTGAGTGACACGGAGCATATGAGATGTTCGAAGAGCTGAAAATGGTTTTCCAAGCTCATGCTCGGGTCGAGAGATATGAAGTCTCCGACAAGTTCTTCAGCTGTAAGATGGAGGAAAATAGTTCTGTCAGTGAGCACATACTCAAAATGTCTGGGTTGCATAACCGCTTGACTCAGCTGGGAGTTAATCTCCCGGATGACGCGGTCATTGACAGAATCCTTCAGTCGCTTCCACCAAGCTACAAGAGCTTTGTGATGAACTTCAATATGCAGGGAATGGAAAAGACCATTCCTGAAGTATTTGCAATGCTGAAATCAGCAGAGGTAGAAGTCAAAAAGGAACATCAAGTGTTGATGGTGAATAAAACCACTAAGTTCAAGAAAGGCAAGGGTAAGAAGAACTTCAAGAAGGACGGCAAGGGAGTTGCCGCGCCCGGTAAGCAAGCTGCCGGGAAGAAGCCAAAGAATGGACCCAAGCCCGAGACTGAGTGCTTTTATTGCAAGGGAAGTGGTCACTAGAAGCAGAACTGCCCCAAATACTTAGCGGACAAGAAGGCCGGCATCACAAAAGGTATATATGATATACATGTAATTGATGTGTACCTTACTAGTACTCGTAGTAGCTCCTGGGTATTTGATACCGGTGCGGTTGCTCACATTTGTAACTCAAAGCAGGAGCTGCGGAATAAGCGGAGACTGGCGAAAGACGAGGTGACGATGCGCGTCGGGAATGGTTCCAAGGTCGATGTGATCGCCGTCGGCACGCTACCTCTACATTTACCTACGGGATTAGTTTTAAACCTCAATAATTGTTATTTAGTGCCAGCTTTGAGCATGAACATTGTATCAAGATCTCGTTTAATACGAGATGGCTACTCATTTAAATCCGAGAATAATGGTTGTTCTATTTATATGAGAGATATGTTTTATGGTCATGCTCTGATGGTGAATGGTTTATTCTTAATGAATCTCGAGCGTAATGCTACACATATTCATAGTGTGAATACCAAAAGATGTAAGGTTGATAATGATAGTCCCACATACTTGTGGCACTGCCGCCTTGGTCACATAGGTGTCAAACGCATGAAGAAGCTCCATGTAGATGGACTTTTAGAGTCTCTTGATTACGAATCATTTGACACGTGTGAACCATGCCTCATGGGTAAAATGACCAAGACTCCATTCTCAGGAACAATGGAGCGAGCAACCAACTTATTGGAAATCATACATACTGATGTGTGCGGTCCAATGAGTGTTGAGGCTCGCGGTGGCTATCGTTATGTTCTCACCCTCACTGATGACTTGAGTAGATATGGGTATGTCTACTTAATGAAACACAAGTCTGAGACCTTTGAAAAGTTCAAGGAATTTTAGAGTGAGGTTGAGAATCAACGTGACAGGAAAATCAAGTTCTTGCGATCAGATCGTGGGGGGGGGGGGGGAATACTTGAGTCACGAATTTGGCGCACACTTAAGAAAATGTGGAATAGTTTCACAACTCACTCCGCCTAGAACACCTCAGCGTAATGGTGTGTCTGAACGTCGTAATCGCACTCTATTAGATATGGTGCGATCTATGATGTCTCTTACCGATTTACCGCTATCATTTTGGGGCTATGCTTTAGAGACTGCTGCATTCACTTTAAATAGGGCTCCGTCGAAATCCGTTGAGACGACACCGTATGAATTATGGTTTGGGAAGAAACCTAAGCTGTTGTTTCTAAAAGTTTGGGGATGCGATGCTTATGTCAAGAAACTTCAACGTGAAAAGCTCGAACCCAAGTTGGAAAAATGCGTCTTCATAGGATACCCTAAAGAAACTGTTGGGTATACCTTCTACCTCAGATCCGAAGGCAAGATCTTTGTTGCCAAGAATGGGTCCTTTCTAGAGAAAGAGTTTCTCTCAAAAGAAATAAGTGGGAGGAAGGTAGAACTTGATGAAGTATTACCTCTTGAACCGGTAAGTGTCGCAACTCAAGAAAATGTTCCTGAGGTGCCTGCACCGACTAGAGAGGAAGTTGATGATGATGATCATGAAACTTCAGATCAAGTTGCTACTGAACTTCGTAGGTCCACAAGGACACGTTCCGCACCAGAGTGGTACGGCAACCCTGTCTTGGAAATCATGTTGTTAGACAACGGTGAACCTTCGAACTATGAAGAAGCGATGGTGGGCCCGGATTCCGACAAATGGCTGGAAGCCATGAAATCTGAGATAGGATCCATGCATTAAAACGAAGTATGGACTTTGACTGACTTGACCGTTGATCGGCGAGCCATAGAAAATAAATGGATCTTTAAGAAGAAGACAAACGCGGATGGTAATGTGACCATCTATAGAGCTCGGCTTGTCACTAAGGGTTATCGACAGGTTCAAGGGGTTGACTACGATGAGACTTTCTCACCCGTAGCGAAGCTGAAGTCCGTCCGAATCATGTTAGCAATTGCCGCATTCTATGATTATGAGATATGGCAAATGGACGTCAAAACGGCATTCCTTAATGGTTTCCTTAAGGAAGAATTGTATATGATGCAGCCGGAAGGTTTTGTCGATCCTAAGAATGCTGACAAGGTGTGCAAGCTCCAACGCTCGATTTATGGGCTGGTGCAAGCATCTCGGAGTTGGAACATTCGCTTTGATGAGATGATCAAAGCGTTTGGGTTTATGCAGACTTATGGAGAAGCCTGCATTTACAAGAAAGTGAGTGGGAGCTCTATAGCATTTCTCATATTGTATGTGGATGACATACTGTTGATGGGAAATGATATAGAATTCTTGGAAAGCATAAAGGCCTATTTGAACAAGTGGTTTTCAATGAAGGACCTTAGAGAAGCTGCTTATATATTAGGCATCAAGATCTATAGAGATAGATCGAGACGCCTCATTGGTCTTTCACAAAGTACGTACCTTGACAAGATTTTGAAGAAGTTCAAAATGGATCAGTCAAAGAAGGGGTTCTTGCCTGTATTGCAAGGTACGGGATTGAGCTTGGCTCAATGCCCGACCACGACAGAAGATAGAGAAAAGATGAGTGTCGTCCCCTATGCCTCGGCCATAGGGTCTATCATGTATGCTATGCTGTGTACCAAACCTGATGTAAACCTTGCCGTGAGTTTGGTAGGAAGGTACCAAAGTAATCCCGGCATGGAACACTGGACAGCGGTCAAAAATATCCTGAAGTACCTGAAAAGGACTAAGGAAATGTTTCTCGTTTATGAAGGTGACGAAGAGCTCGTCGTAAAGGGTTACGTCGATGCTAGCTTCGACACAGATCTGGATGACTCTAAGTCACAAACCGGATACGTGTATATTTTGAATGGTGGGGCAGTAAGCTGGTGCAGTTGCAAGCAAAGCGTTGTGGCGGGATCTACATGTGAAGCAGAGTACATGGCAGCCTCGGAGGCAGCACACGAAGCAGTCTGGGTGAAGGAGTTCATTACCGACCTAGGAGTCATACCCAATGCGTCGGGCCCGATGACTCTCTTCTGTGACAACACTGGAGCTATTGCCCTTGCCAAGGAGCCCAGGTTTCACAGGAAGACCAGGCATATCAAGCGTCGCTTCAACTCCATTCGTGAAAGTGTTCAAAATGGAGACATAGAGATTTGTAAAGTACATACGGACCTGAATGTAGCAGATCCGTTGACTAAACCTCTCCCTAGAGCAAAACATGATCAACACCAGAATTCCATGGGTGTTCGATTCATCACAATGTAACTAGATTATTGACTCTAGTGCAAGTGGGAGACTGTTGGAAATATGCCCTAGAGGCAATAATAAAATGATTATTATATTTCCTTGTTCATGATAATTGTCTATTATTCATGCTATAATTGTATTATCCGGAAATCGTAATACATGTGTGAATACATAGACCACAATGTGTCCCTAGTGAGCCTCTAGTTGACTAGCTCGTTGATCAACAGATAGTCATGGTTTCCTGGCTATGGACATGGGGATGTCATTGATAACGGGATCACATCATTAGGAGAATGATGTGATGGACAAGACCCAAACCTAAGCATAGCACAAAGATCGTGTAGTTCGTTTGCTGTAGCTTTTTTGGATGTCAAGTATCATTTCCTTAGACCATGAGATTGTGCAACTCCCGGATACCGTAGGAGTGCCTTGGGTGTGCCAAACGTCACAACGTAACTGGGTGACTATAAAGGTACATTACAGGTATCTCCGAAAGTGTCTGTTGGGTTGGCACGAATCGAGACTGGGATTTGTCACTCCGTATGACGGAGAGGTATCTCTGGGCCCACTCGGTAATGCATCATCATAATGAGCTCAATGTGATCAAGTGGTTGATCACGGGATCATGCATTACGGTATGAGTAAAGTGACTTGCCGGTAACGAGACTGAACAAGGTATTGGGATACCGACGATCGTGTCTCTGGCAAGTAACGTACCGATTGACAAAGGGAATTGAGTACGGGATTGATTAGGTCCTCGACATCGTGGTTCATCTGATGAGATCATCGAGGAGCATGTGGGATCCAACATGGGTATCCAGATCCCGCTGTTGGTTATTGACCAGAGAGTCGTCTCGGTCATGTCTGCTTGTCTCCCGAACCCGTAGGGTCTACACACTTAAGGTTCGGTGACGCTAGGGTTGTATAGATATGAGTATGCAGTAATCCGAAAGTTGTTCGGAGTCCCGGATGAGATCCTGGACGTCATGAGGAGTTCCGGAATGGTCCGGAGGTGAAGAATTATATATAGGAAGTGTAGTTTCGGCCATCGGGAAAGTTTCGGGGTCACCGGTATTGTGCCGGGACCACCGGATGGGTCCCGGGGGTCCACCGGGAGGGGCCACCCATCTCGGAGGGGCCCATGGGCTGAAGTGGGCAGGGGAACCAGCCCATAGTGGGCTGGTGCGCCCCCCCCTTGGGCCCCCCATGCGCCTAGGGTTGGGAACCCTAGGGGAGGGGGCGCCTCCACTTGCCTTGGGGGGTACTCCACCCCTTGGCCGCCCCCCTAGGAGATCCCATCTCCTAGGGCCGGCGCACCCCCCTAGGGGGCCTATATAAAGGGGGGAGGGAGGGCAGCCGCACCTCAAGTCTTGGCGCCTCCCTCTTCCCTGCTACACCTCTCCCTCTCGCAGAAGCTCGGCGAAGCCCTGCTGCGATCACTGCTGCATCCACCACCACGCCGTCGTGCTGCTGGATCTTCATCAACCTCTCCTTCCCCCTTGCTGGATCAAGAAGGAGGAGACGTCGTCCGCTCCGTACGTGTGTTGAACGCGGAGGTGTCGTCCTTTCGGCACTTGGTCATCGGTGATTTGGATCACGGCGAGTACGACTCCATCATCCCCGTTCTCTTGAACGCTTCCGCTCACAATATACAAGGGTATGTAGATGCACTCTCCTCTCGTTGCTAGTTGACTCCATAGATTGATCTTGGTGAAACGTAGGAATTTTTTTTGTTTTCTGCAACGTTCCCCAACAACCATGAGGTCTGTCGTGGATCATCTTTGGCCGGAAGGACCAAGGCCGAATAGTTATTTTGGTTTAGTGCAACGATTCCTTGGTGCTGTGCCGCATATCAATGCTGTAAAGAGGTCTTCATGCATAGAGGGTGCGTGGATGGCTCTTGCCCGTGTTGAGACATACTGGGCAGAGATGGATGCCACCGCTATTGCAACCCAGGGTCCGGCCGTAGGCCAGGTCTCGGCCGAGCACTATTTTGAAGAAGTCCTAGAAGGCGCTCATTTAATAGAGGCTCAGTGCTTGAAGAGTATCACATTCGAGTGACATGTATCCCAATTGTAAAAACAATGCTATTTGGCGTATAAAGGCTGTGTTTATACTTTTTCCTGAAAGTATTATGATACCTCCTATGCGTCCGTTTATGTATGTATATAACCTAAAAGTTTGCAGTCGTCGGCTTCATCCCCCACACATATAATGCGGGGGTGTTTGGAAAAGCGCGTATTCACACTTGATCCAACGTCTTGGTCCATTAAGGAGGTGATAGCGCGGCGAACAAGGCAATCGGACTATATTGCTTTAACACTTTCACTTAGCCATAGGAGTTTGACAGTGGGGCTACTATATAGCCCTTGGTACTTCCGCGCTTATCCAAATACGGTGTGCGTACATACATGACCGAGGAAACCGGTCCTTTGTTAATGCGGAGGAATCGTGAAGATTCCGCTGAGTCCTCGAGTGGTTGACCAGTCTCACGCTTTATCATGACAATTAGTTTCCGGCTTTCTCTACTGAGGTGCTCATCCAGATGAACCAGGGCACAATCGCAGTAGTTCTCCCGGTGCCACCTTAGTCGATAAAGCAGAACGTAAGGTAGCAAAACATGGGAGCCGGGCAAACCCAACTATTGACCAAAGACATGATTCGGAGCTGATGCATATAAGGCCAAACTCGCGACGCCGAACACTCCCTAAGGTATTCGGTCTTTACAACGTATACTGGGCTAAGTAACGCCCTCGATAATAAGCACTGAATTTCCAGGTACGTGCATAGTCTGACGTGACGAAATGTCAATAACGCCAGCATCCCTCTTGGTCATGTTGAGTATCTTGAGGGTGTGAAGCAACAAGAGACAGTAAAAAAGGTTTACACAGGGTCTTAATCTAAAAAGAAACCTTTGAACGGGGCCCTGCTGCACGTCTGTGCTTGTGTCTCCGTTGTGCCGTATCCTGGAAGGGTGTAGCACGATGATCATCTGTAAGAGAGAAAAGCCCAGGTGAAAGTTTTCGTGCGAAAAATTAGTTATTCTTAATAAACGATTAAAATTCAATCTAAATAAGATCAAGCCGAACTGTAGTCCTTTTTATATGTGGGAAGCCCCTAGCACCACCTATGGGGGTATATCCATCGACCCAGTCTTAGGTTTATCTGAGCAGTTACAACTAGTGATGCGTCGGACTCGTCTAGCCGTGTCCGCAGTCTTGACGACCGATCATTTATTCTAGTTGGAGAGGGCGTACAGTGTTCGGCTACTAAAGCTGCCACACATTCTTCCGCACGTAAGGAACGTTCTGTGTTTCCGCTAACTATGATGATGCCACGTGGACCGAGCATCTTAAGCTTAAGATAAGCGTAATGCGGTATTGCGTTAAAACGAGCAAAGGCCGTTCTTCCGAGTAGTGCTTGATAGCCGCTTCGGAATGGAGTGATGTCGAAGGTTAACTTTTCACTTCGGAAGTTGTCGGGAGAACCGAATACAACCTCTAGTACTAGAGAGCCCATGCAGCGGGCCTCTGGGCCTGGTATTACTCCTTTAAAGGTAGTATTGCTTTGGCTGATTCTTGTCAGGTCTATCCCCATTTTGTGGACTGTGTCTTGATATATCAGATTAAGTCTACTGCCGCCGTCCATAAGGACTCGGGTGAGATGGTATCCGTCAATTATTGGGTCTAGTACCAAGGCAGCCGATCCTCCGTGCCAGATACTAGTCGGGTGATCCCAGCAATCAAAAGTGATCGGGCAGGCCGACCAAGGGTTGAACTTGGCGGTGACGGGCTCCACGACGCATACGTCTCGGAGTGTGCGTTTGCTCCTCCTCTTTGTTACATGAATCATGTTCACTGTTTTGACCTCTAGTGGGAATTTTTTCTGTCCCCCAGTGTTCGGCTGGCGAGGCTCATCCTCGTCTTCACTTGGTGTCTCCCTCCCCTTGTGTTCGGCGTTTAGCTTGCCGGCCTGCTTGAAGACCTAGCATTCTCTGTTGGTGTGATTTGCCGGTTTGTCGGAGGTGCCATGAATCTGACATAATCTGTCTAGAATCTTGTTTAGGCTGGACGATCCATCTCTGCTGCCTTTGAATGGCTTTTTCCGTTGACCGGGTCGAGAGACCCTGAATCCATCGTTTACCGCCATGTTGTCTGGGTTGTCTTCATTGTTTTGACACCTGCTTTTATTGCTTCGTGGTTTTCCATTGCCATCCCTGACTTCAGATGTGCCTGGGTCGCTGGTGCCGCTATGGGCCAGCCAGCTGTCTTCGCCCGCGCAAAAGCGGGTCATAAGGCTTGTTAGGGCTGCCATTGTCCTCGGTTTTTCCTGGCCAAGGTGTCTAGCGAGCCATTCGTCCCGGACACTGTGTTTGAAAGCTGCTAAGGCTTCGGCGTCCAGGCAGTCAACAATTTGATTCTTCTTAGTGAGGAATCTGTTCCAAAGCTTTCGGGCTGACTCTCCGAGCTGTTGAATTATATGACTTAAATCGTCTGCATCCGGAGGTCGGACATAGGTCCCTTGAAAATTGGCCCTAAAAGCATCTTCGAGCTCTTCCCAACTTCCAATTGAGTTTTTGGGGAGGCTCTTCAGCCAGTGCCGAGATGGTCCTTTCAACTTGAGGGGTAAGTATTTGATGGCGTGGAGATCATCTCCGCGAGACATGTGGATATGAAGGATGAAGTCCTCAATCCATACCCCAGGGTCTGTCGTTCCGTCGTATGCCTCTATGTTCATAGGTTTGAATCCTTCTAGAAATTCGTGATCCAGAACCTCATTGGTGAAGCATAGGGGGTGCGTGACACCCCTGTATTTGGATGTGTCATGGCATTCTGACGGTTGTAGTGTTCGGTTTTGATTCTGTGTCGGAGCGAGCTTCCTAGATCTGTAGATGGACCTGGTCATACCGGCTTTTTGGTGCAAGTCCTCACGTAAATCGTGTGCTGACTTATGTGCGACATCGTTAGCCGCCCTATCGCGGCCACGGGGTGGTCGATCTGGCTGATCGGCCGTTTTATTTTTCGGCTGTATAGGCTCTAAAGCCTCGTCATCGAATTCGGGCAGCAGCTTGCGCTTTGGATAGCTCTTTGTGTAGCGCCTGCCACCGTATTTTTCTTCAGTGTCGAGCACTTTGTTCCATCTACTGTTGAGTGTGTTTTGCGCAGCCTTAAGCCTTTGCTTCTGCTTCTTCAGACTCCTCGCAGTGGCAATAAGACTTCTATGGAGGTCATCTTGCTCCAAGTGCCTTTCCGGGGATGATGTGTGCATCGTCGTCCGGACTGTTCTCCTCTCCGGAGACAGGTTGATGAGCTTTACCCTTGGCATCGCCATGATCGGACAGTGACTCCGTACTATGTTCGTCGTCTGCTGGTTCATCCTGCTCTGCCGCTGGGTCCATGTGGTCGTCGTTTGCTTTGGAGTCGACCGGGGTATTATTCTTTCTTGCGCCGTTATCGCTGTTTTTGCCGAAGCGGGATTTGGAGCGGCGCCTACGTCGTCGCTTTGGTTGCTTCTCGAGGGGATTATCCTCCGCTGCATCCTTCCGTTCCTCGTCATTATTTTCTTTGGGTGTATCCACCATGTATATATCGTATGATGAAGTGACTGTCCAGCGCCCTGTGGGCGGTGGTTCCTGTTCCTCTCCTGCATCGTCGTCTATACCGTCGATGTCTTTGGAGTCAAAATCAAGCATGTCGGTTAAGTCGTCGACAGTGGCTATTAAGTGGGTGGTGGGTGGGGAACGAATTTCTTCGTTGTCCGCTTCCCACTCAAGCCGGACATAGTTCGGCCAAGGGCCTTCCGACAAGGAGAGAGACCTTAATGAGTTCAGTACGTCACCCAGGGGCGAGTGCTGAAAGATATCCGCGGAGGAAAAGTCCATAATCGGCACACAATCAGATTCGACGGGCATGGACGCAGGCGGTTTAGAGCCCGTGGCCGGGGACGAATCCAAGGGTCCGGCAACACAGGTCTCGTAGGAGGTGAAGTAAGTATTCGGCTTATTGCCGCTGAGTGTGCGGCCTCCATGGCGGGGTCCATCCACCCGTCCTCGGACGGCATGATCTGTTCCGGATCAAGGGCCGGAGTTGCCACAGGTGTGATCTCCCGAACACTGTCCGGCGACAGAGCTAAGTCATGCTCGTCGTGGCTGTGCGGCGCACCTGACACGGTCTCGAATCCGTCGAAGATCAAGTCTCCGCGGATGTCGGCTGTATAATTTAAGTTTCCAAACCTGACCTGACGGCCAGGGGCGTAGCTCTCGATCTGCTCCAGATGGCCAAGCGAGTTGGCCCGCAGTGTGAAGCCACCAAATACGGAGATCTGTCCGGGGGAAATAACCTCACCCTGGATCGCATCATTGCCGATGATCGAAGGAGCCATCAAGCCTTATGGTGACTACACAGTGGAACTCTCAATGAAAGCACCAATGTCGGTGTCAAAACCGGCGGATCTCGGGTAGGGGGTCCCGAACTGTGCGTCTAAGGCGGATGGTAACAGGAGGCGGGGGACACAATGTTTACCCATGTTCGGGCCCTCTCGATGGAGGTAATACCCTACTTCCTGCTTGATTGATCTTGATGATATGAGTATTACAAGAGTTGATCTACCACGAGATTGTAGAGGCTAAACCCTAGAAGCTAGCCTATGATTATGATTGTTCTTGTCCTACGGACTAAACCCTCCGGTTTATATAGACACCGGAGGGAGCTAGGGTTACACATCAGTTACAAGGGAGGAGATCTACATATCCGAATTGGCAAGCTTGCCTTCCACGCAAACGAGAGTCCCACCCGGACACGGGACGAAGTCTTCAATCTTGTATCTTCATAATCCAACAGTCCAGCCAAAGGATATAGGTCGGTTGTCCGAGGACCCCCTAATCCAGGACTCCCACACCAGGTTCAGGGGCTACTGAGGGAGTCCTGGACTAAGGGGTCCTCGGACGTCCGACCTGTTATCCATGGACCAGACTGATGGGCTGTGAAGACATGAAGACCGAAGACAGCACCGTGTCCGGATTGGACTCTACTTGGCGTGGAAGGCAAGCTTGGCGACCGAAGATTCCTTCTTATGTAACCGACTCCATGTAAAGCCTAGACCCCCTCGGTGTCTATATAAACGAAAGGGGATAGTCCGGAAAGGACAACGCATATACTCATTACCATACCCACATAGGCTAGACTCCTAGGGTTTAGCCATACGATCTCGTGGTAGATCAACTCTTGTAATACTCATATTCATCAAGATCAATCAAGCAGGAAGTAGGGTATTACCTCCATAGAGAGGGCCCGAACCTGGGTAAACACCGTGTCCCCTGTTACCATCGATCCTAGACGCACAGTTCAGGACCCCCTACCCGAGATCCGCCGGTTTTGACACCAACAATGTCCACGAGCCAATCATCAGTGTCCATGGCCTCAACACAAGCGCTGAAAGACTTTGGCTAATTTGCAAGAAACTGGTTGAGGGTAGCAAACTGAGGCTGATTGTTGTAGTTGCCTTGGCCTCGGTTCCCTTGGTTGCATTGGCCTTGATTCCACTCTTGCATGAGCTGAGTCAGCATATGAGTGTTGGCGTTGGTGGCCGCCATCAAAGCTTGCCTTGCCTCCGGAGGCAGAGGAGGTGGCGGAGCGTTCAACTGCTCTCCATCGGTACGTTCCGGATGCAGACCCGTTTGGGGAGCCATCCTGAAGAAGGTGATATCCGTTAGAACCACCATAGCAATGATAGCCAAGCTAAATCAATGGATAGACACATGCAAAGAAGTCTTCACAATAAGCATTCGAGTAGAGAGATTGAACGAATGCATTCCAAAGTCAATATGATACGACCATTAGGATGAGAAGCCACTTAGACAAAGGTTGATGAATGAAACAACAAGGTATGACTGGAACAAATAAATGGTAAGGATCTCCCAATCCCATACCAATTATCTGTCGAAAGAATAACTAAGAGCTACTTGAATTCCCACCTATTAACTCCTGAAACTTTCTGGTTATGCAATCTGGTATTGGGGATACATGGAGGCACAATATATATCACAGAACTAACAAGCCCTACGCTCCACTATATCCAACCATCAACACATAACCAAGAAAACTCTGGAAATCGTGTACCTCAACCTTCGAAAAGCATCCGCTATACTAGCTGTGGCAATACTCCCGAACTCCCTCCCCAGTACTGGGTGGCGTCGAGGTAATCTCACCACCAATTGCATAGAAGAGATTTTTGATGTCAGCGAGCTCAGGTATACCGGAACTGCAACGATAAAATTATGACGACAACACCTCGGAGCTCAACTCCTCGGGACACTGCCACAACCCCTAAATGTTAGGAGGCACCAAGAACAATGTTCTCGTCACAACAATATCGGAACAATCCCAAGATAACCGCATGATCCTAATTTTTTTTAGTGAAAATGAGGAGAGGGAAGTCAAAACACCTACGTCAGGAGTCCTCACCAGAGCGACGAAGGGGAAATAAGGTGTGAAAAGAATCCTACTCTCCGATATATATAATCCTAAGACTCAAAATAGTTTTGTTCTAGACTCAACAACGTCAGCGGTTAGATCAAGTAGGGGCTCCTAAGTCGAGATGGCTCTGATACCAACTTGTAACGCCCAATATGCGACTATACTCCATACGTGCCGAGGCATACTTGGGACATAAGCGCATATTGGTATGGTCGCAAGAGTGGTTGTATCTTTGCTCATCTCATGTACTGAATAGATAGAATACAAGCTTCGGCTTACAATCGCCACAATGTCACACAATAACATCAAGTTATACAATCATTCAAGATGAACACAAAGTCTGGGTACGGATGAAATCAGACGAATAAAAGACAACCACCCAAGCTATGTCCCGATCGACCCTACCGGGCACCACTACTGATCATCCGGAAAGGAAACAAAGTAACGACCAAGGTCTTCGTCCTGCTCCCACTTGAGCTTAGTGGCATCACCTGCATCAGTCTCATCGGCACTTGCAACTGTGTTTGTAGTAAACTGTGAGCCATGGGGACTCAGGAATCCTATTACCCATGGTGCCAAGACTATCAAGGCTTAAAGGTAAGGAATGGTTATAAGGTGGAGTTGCAGCAAGCACTAAGCATTGTATGGTGGCTAGCTTATGAATACAAGAATAAGATGAGAAACTACGCAATGGTCGCAAACTAGTAATGATCAAGAAGTGATCCTGAACTACTTACGTTCAAACATAACCCCACCATGTTCTCTTCGCGAACCTTGTCGAGAAGATACCATCACGGTTACACACGCGGTTGGTGTATTTTAAAGAGTTTTGGTTTCAAGTTCACTACAACCGGATATTAAAAACTCCCATCTGCCACATAACTGCGGGCACGACTCTCAAAAGATTAAACCCTATAGGGGTGTCCCAACTTAGCCCATGACAAGCTCACGATCCGTGGAGACAATCCTCCATAGCGGGACCCTCCGATCAGACTCGGAATCCCGGTGCACAAGACATTTCGACAATGGTAAAAAAAAACCAGCAAGACTGCCCGATGTGCCGACAAATCCCGATAGGAGTCGCACGTATCTCATTCTCAGGGCACACCGGATGGGACAAGCTATGAGTAAAACCAGCCCTCAAGTTTCCCCGAGGTGGCCTCGCGGGCTGCCCGGTTTGGACCAACACTCAGAGGAGCACTGGCCCGGGGGGTTGATTAAGAATCCTCGGGTTAATTACTCCCTATGCACGTTTTAGTTGTTATTAGGCAAATGGTAAAACCAATGTTGGCCTTGCTGGAAGAGTTTTATTCAAAGCGAACTGTCAAGAGGGGCCCATAAACCCTCACCGTGTTCGGGACGCAAAATCAAGGAACATAACACCGGTATGACGGAAACTAAGGTGGCAAGAGTGGAACAAAACACCGAGCAAAAGGCCAAGCCTTCCACCCTTTACCAAGTATATAGATGCATTAATTAAGTAAAGAGAGATATTGTGATATCCCAACATATCCATGTTCCAACGTGGAACAACCTGCATTGCACCTGCAACTAGCAACACTATAAGAGGGGCTGAGCAAAAGCGGTAACATAGCCAAACAACGGTTTGCTAGGAAGGTAGGTTAGAGGCTAGACATGGCAATATGGGAGGCTGTATAACACAAGTGGTAGGTAGAGAGCGACCTAGCGATATAACGAACAACTAGCAAGCAAAGATAGAAGTGGCATCGGGGGTAATGATCATCTTGCCTGCAATGTTTTTAGAGGTATCGAATCCTTGCTCCTCATGAACGTACTCGATAGGGTCCTCGAACACGAACTCGTCTCGCCGCTCTACCCAATGCAAGACACAAGCAATGGAACAACAATCAATCACGGTGCAATGCGCAAGCAACATGATGCAAGACATGGCATGGAATGCAAGATATGATGTGCAATGCATATGGGTACTCCAGAAGGGGAAAGATGAATGTGGCACTAACTTGGCAAACCAAGCATGCCACTGGATAGATTCAGAGATTTCAGTTGAAATCGATATGAAGATCACCGAAAACGGATGCACGGTTTGCAAATGACGAGCAAAACATGATACAATGCAATATGCTTATAACAACAACATGGCAACTTAGATGCAAAGTTTAAATATGCTACAGAGCCCAAACATGAAAACAAAAATGCATGGAAGTGAAGTACATGTGAAGCTCTACAATTCATGAACACTGAGCTACTGCTAGAACTCGGTAGAACCTGTTTAAAACAACATGACAAAAAATGCAAATACTAACTATTTTACAGACTTAGAGAAAATACTGGACATGACAGAAACAACATCAGGTTGCAATGTTTAGAGCCACTAAATTACATGTTATAGTAACCTATCATGGCAAACTTGAGCATGGCATGCTAGTACTAAATGCAATTAACAAAACTCCCTTACTGAACTTGTTCTAAAGATCCACAGAAAAGATGATAGCATCAAAGCAAACATGGCAAGTGATATCAACAGATTTCGGACTTGGGAGAATTACATGGCATGGCAGAAACAGATTCATGGTAGCATGTTTACAAGCTTGTGGCACTCATCACAGTGCACTTTATGGCATGCAATTACTTCTAGCAGCAAGTAGGCATGATGAATGCATGTTCATGTGCAAAACTACCCGATAGCATATTTGCAAAAATATATACATAAAAGAAAAAACAACAACATGATGCAAAATGGCATGGGTGCAAACTTGCTCAAATGCAGAAACTAATGCCACCACTGGATTGGTGGGATTTTTCTACCCCAAAAACATATATAATATGCCTAGGTTGCAGTAGAAAAATCTCCACAAATATGCAAAAACATAACCTTCCTAAAATGGAATATACAGAAAAGGGAAAAAACCCTAAATGGATATCTCCCGATCTGGACTTGCCATATAAGGAAAGGCCCGAACTAGAAAGCCCTGAAATGGACAATATGCTCGATTTGGCTACAGACAGATCCCGAGAGGATGACAAGTGGGCCCGTGGGTCCCATGTGTCCTGTGTGAGGGCGCGCCGAGGCGTGTGTGACTGACTGGTGGGGTCAGCCACATGTGAGGCTGCGCAGTAGGGCCCATGGGTTCTAGTGGCAGCGGCTGGGTGGCTGGCCTCCAAACAAAGGAAAGCTAAGGAGCGGGCCGGCGCGGGCGCAGAGCGGCGGAGGAGCTCGCCGGAGTGGCTCCGGTGGCCCTTTGGCACGGCGGAGGGGCGTAAAAGGAACGCGGCAGGATCCCACACCCGCGGGTGTAACAGGCCGCACTGAACGTCACGGGGGCGACGCCGGTGACGAGCGACAAAGGCTGCAGCGACGCGATCGACCAGGACGACCTCGAGGCGAAACACGGCGCGGCTCCTTCGGTGAGTCTCTACGCGAGGAGGGGAACTCCCCGGACATGCGAAGCAAGTGAGAGGGGGTCGAAGCACTCGCCAGAGACGAGGTCCGACAGTGGCAGGCTCGACGAACATGGAAAACGGCGACAGAGCATGCAAACGAGGGGGAAAAAGGTACGGGGAGATGTGTGTGCTCAGCAGGAGCTCGGAGGTGAGCTCCGTCAGTCAGGAGGTGGACGGAGATGGTGATGGCAGCGATCGAACAACTACGGGCGGCAAGACTTGACGGCAAGGAAGAAGACGCTGCAACAGGGGTTCTCGGCTCCCCGTAGATGACGACGGGGACGTAGTGGACGTCGTGGAAGACGAGGGACATGGTTGGCGAGGCGGAGGTCGACGGGGTACACACCGGCGACGAGGCCGTGCTGTAACACCCACAATGTGGCTATATCTCCCACGTGTCGGGGCACGACTTAGAGGCATAGCCGCATGGTAGGCATGTCGCAAGAGGGGTAATCTTTACACATCCCATGTACTGAATTAGAAAGGGATAAAGAAACGGCTTACAATCGCCACTTCACACAATACATAAATAGTCATACATCATCCAAGCTACAATCAAAGATCCGACTACGGAACCAAAATAAAGAAAGACAACCCCAAATGCTAGATCCCCGATCGTCCAAACTGAGCTCCTCTACTGATCATCCGGAAAAGAAACATAGTAACGGCCAGAATCCTCGTCGAACTCCCACTTGAGTTCGGTAGCGTCCCTTGCACTGGCATTATCGGCACATGCATCTCTTTGGAAGTATCTGTGAGTCACGGGGACTCATCAATCTCACACCCGCGAGATCAAGACTATTTAAGCCTATGGGTAGGAAAGGGGTAGTGAGGTGGAGCTCTAGCAAGCACTAAGCATATATGTGGCTAACATACGCAAATGAGAGCGAGAAGAGAAGCAACGCAACGGTCGTGAACTAGAAGTGATCAAGAAGTGATCCTGAAAACTACTTACGTTCAAGCATAACAGAAGAACCGTGTTCACTTTCCGAACTCCGCCGGAAAGAGACCATCACGGCTACACACGCGGTTGATGCATTTTAATTAAGTGTCAAGTTCTCTACAACCAGATATTAACAAATTTCCATCTGCCACATAACCACGGGCACGGCTTTCGAAAGTTCAAACCCTGCAGGGGTGTCCCAACTTAGCCCATCACAAGCTCTGATGGTCAATGAAGGATATTCCTTCTCCCGGGAAGACCCGACCAGTCTCAGAATCCTGGTTACAAGACATTTCGACAATGGTAAAACAAGACCAGCAAAGCCGCCCGGATGTGCCGACAAATCCCGATAGGAGCTGCACATATCTCGTTCTCAAGGCACACCAGATTGTCCAAGCTTCCGCTAGGCCAGCCCAGAGTTGCCCCTGGTGGCCACCGGTGACTGACAGGTTGGACCAACACTCAGAAGAGCACTTGCCCCAGGGGGGGGGTTAAATAAAGATGACCCTCGGGCTCCGGAAACCCAAGGGAAAAAGGCTTAGGTTGTTAGGCAAATGTAAAACCAAGGTTGGGCCTTGCTGGAGGAGTTTTATTCAAAGCGAACTGTCAAGGGGTTCCCATAACACCCAACCACGTAAGGAGCGCAAAATCAAGGAACATAACACCGGTATGACGGAAACTAGGGCAGCAAGAGTTGGACAAAACACCAGGCATAAGGCCGAGCCTTCCACCCTTTACCAAGTATATAGATGCATTAATTAAAATAATAGATATTGTGATATCCCAACATATCCATGTTCCAACATGGAACAAACTTCAGCTTCACCTGCAACTAACAACGCTATAAGAGAGGCTGAGTGAAAGCGGTAACTTAGCCAAACAACGGTTTGCTAGGAAGGAGGGTTAGAGGCTTGACATGGCAATATGGGAGGCATGGTATAACAAATGGTAGATAGCGCGACATAGCGATAGAACGAACAACTAGCAAGCAAAGATAGAAGTGATTTCGAGGGTATGGTCATCTTGCCTGAGATCCCGCAAGGAAGAAGAACGAGTACATGAAGAAGATAAACGGACGTAGTCGAACGGATCCTCACAACTCCGGATCGAAAACCGAAGCTAACGAGAGAAGCAACCCGGAAAGAAGCAAGCATCATAGAAAACAACCAAGCATAAACATGGCATGATGCACAACCAAGTATGATGCATGTCCGGTTTAAAGAGGCATGGCATGGCAAAGTGCACAAACAATACTACAAATTAAGTGGAGCTCCATATGCAACGAGTTGCATATTGAAGAAAACACCACATTTAATTATTTGGCTCACTCCCGTTTATGTACCCAACAATATTAAATATTATTAAACATGGCAAGAGGTGAAACATGAGTAAAATACACCGTTAGGCATTTCAAATGAGGCTGGAAACATCAAACAACAATTTCGGTAAATCCCCATATGCATTTAGCAATTTAAGCAAACAACAATTTAAACATTCTTGGTGTTGTTAACATGATGCGGATGACATATTCAAGTTTTATGCTTTTTTTGTTAAAAGTTGACATGAGCATATTATGAAGCATTTGTCACCGTGGTGGAAAGAATGGGTTCCACGGCGACGATAACGAAAACGGTGCCACGACAACATTCCGGTTCCGGTAACTCGATTGAGATGTCGGTGCAAAAGAAGCAAAGGTGCGGATGTGCGAAACATGCTAGAGATGGTGGGGTGATCCCGTATTCCGGGTGTCCCACGAGTTGGCGACAAGGAAACGAGTGACAATTTGGACACGGTGCAAACACGAGCATCTCAAACATCGCAAGCATTCGTTCACGAACGTCGTCTCGGGGTTATACCTTAGAAGCGTGCAAACAAGATGGTTCGGGTTCGGTGCAAAGTAGAGGAAGTAGACGTTCCGCGATGGTAGTAGAAGTAGTGGTACTATCGGTCCTCGACGGTAGTGGTACACGTTTTCTTGTAGATGTTCGGGTCAACGAGCAGGTACTAGGCGCAACATAGGTCTCCGGGGTCCTCGGGTACACGTTCACATTGTAGCTGTACACGTCAACGGTCTTATCGAAACCTCGTCAACGGTCGAGATCCACCTTGGCGATCCGAAGGGATACTTGGCGTCATGGTACTTGGGTCTTCGGACTTGCCGGTCTCGGTTCTTGCGACGGTAGTTGTACAAGGTCGTCATGTGAAGTATTCGTACTCGTGAACTTGTCGGATCCACGACGACGGTAGTGGAACTTCATGGATCCGTGGTCTCCGGGTGTAATGGTACTTGGCGAATCCCGAAACGTTCTTGACGATCCAAAATGCCACAAGTGAGATGCACATCCACGTAGTCTTCTGACTTGGGCTATGGGTTCAGGATTTGATGAGCCTAGGGAGACGATGGAGATAGCAAATAGTGGAGCATCAACAGACACGAGGCCACGGACAAGACTTGGGGCTTCCCGAACCCATGGAAACGGCCGGCAGCAGGAGGCTGCTAGTAGAGGCAGGGCCACGCTGAGGTCAAAGGTGGCCGGGCGAGCTCGACGGAGGTCGTCCGCGGTCGGACGAAGCAGCAGCAGCACGGCACGGCAGCGCGGGCGAAGCTGTAGGCCAGCACGGTGGCCTCCATGGACGGGCGAGCAAAGGGGCGTCGAGGCGCTGAAGATGAAGGAGGCGAGGCGAGAGGGACGGCGCAAGACGGCGGTGCTCGTCATCGGGGCTTGGCGCGCTGGCAACAGAGGGCGATGAGGTGCAGGAGGGGAAGGCATGGTCGTGGCCTGGCGCTGCAGAGGGAGGCGCGCGGGAGTGGCTGAGCGGTGCGGCTCCAGGCGAGGCAGCGGTGTTGGAGGAGGTCGGGCGGCGACGACGTGGTGTTCCACTCCTTCCGGTGCTCCTCCGACGAGGAGAGTTGGCGGCGGGGACGAGCTGGCATAGGGTCGGGCGTGGTGCTCTGGCGGCAGCGCTAGGAAGGGATGAGGGGATCGGGCGTCTCCCTTTGGGGCGCTGGGTGTAGCATGTGCGGCAGCGCTGTGGAAGATCGAGAGAGTGAGGGAGAGACCCTGGTGGCTGCGCTCGGGAAGGGAGGAAGGGAGCGAGCGAGAGAGAGATAGCGGCGCGCGCTAGGAACGAGTAGGGGATCGACCGAGCAAGAGGAGATGCTCGCTAGGGTTACGGGGGGAGAGAGAGATGGGCCTTGGCCCAAGGTGGGTAGCCTGGCTGCGGCTGGGCCTAGGAGGTCGCCCAGTGGAGAGGGAAGTGGCCAGAGGCCTGCTGGGCTGCTCTCTCCTACTCTCTTTCTCATTTATTTTTTATTTACCAAAAACAGCAAATAGCAAAGAAAGAAATAAGAGAAAGAAAAGGTTGGAGAAGGAATTTGGGCACGGGGATAATTTCCCTGGACTCACAAAAATGTGCAAGGTCCATGAACAAAATGAGTGGACATGATTGCAAGAATTAAATTGAAAGTCATTTGAATTTAATTCAAAAGGTTTGAACAAGGACTAGGAACTAGAAGTGTCCAAAAATGTTAAGATTTTCGGAGGAGCCTCAATAAATGGAGAAGGAATTGTCGGCAAGGTTTCGGGATCAACTCGAAGTAGAAAAGGCATGGGGTTATTTTTGCAAGTGCGTTGTGATAAATTCCAAATTAAAGGAATATTTGATATAGCTCCCTAATATTGGGAGGATATGTTATAAAGAGAATCACCATGTGAATTCCCTCGGTTTAAACGGACCAAAGATCCATGCAATTTATTTAGTTGAGTTTTAAAACGGGTTGTATGATGACATGATGCAATGATGAATGCAATGAACCAAACAAATCACGCGACGAAACCCGGATATCATGGAAGGCACCTGAAGCTCCGGTCTTGGGGCGTCACACGTGCTCTCAGATGCGCTCGGGCACGGCGGAGAACGGCGGATCTGGTGGGTTAGGGGGCCTGGCGGCAGAGTCGGGAAGAGGGAAACCCTAGGGGCTCGGTGGACACGGAGAGAGAGCTTAAAAGGAGGCATGGGGTGAGCAGCGCGAGATCATGCGCCCTCGGCCGCGCGGTCCCCATGGCAGAGGCACGAGGAGGAGGAATAGGTGGGTTAGAGCTACAGGGCCTCGCTGACTCGCGGGGCCAGGCAGGCCACGTGGACGAGCGCTAGCAGGGCGAGCGGGTGCCTGGGTGCAAAAGGGAGGAAGTGTCGTGCGGGGCAGGCTGGGCTGGTTGGCGTGTGCTGGGTGCTGCTAGGTCGGCTTGGTGGCCGAGGCCCAAGTGGCTGCTGCTGCTGCTTCTTCTTCTCCTTTTCTTTTCTTTAGACAGAAAAATAAAGTGAAATGCACAAGGGGAAAGGAGAGGAATTTGAGAATAATGAAGATATACTCAAGCTCCTGGAATTGTGCTCTATTTAATAAAATTGGTTTGGACATTTTTAAAGGAAGTAAAATAATTCAAGTTTGCATTAAATTCATCAAACTTGAGCCATTTTAAAACCTAACCAAAACATCTTCAAATGAGCTAAAATTTGGTAGAGAGGTTTAGGACATGGTGCTAGAATTTTGGGGAAAAGTTGGACATTAATGGAGGAGTGAAAAATGGCACTTGCCAAAGAAAGAGAAAGAGAGGTGGTGATGCATGGAGGGGAAAAGAGATGATGCCATGACCCACATAGTAACATGTCACAATGCAATGTGCTACACCATGAGATGCACATGATGATGAGAAATGCAAAATGACACCAAGCACAATGCAACATATGATGAGGCCAAGATGCAATAATTAATGGCAAAATGAAGTATGACAAGAAATGACAATACAATGCAATATAACCAAAGCAAAACCCAAAATGAAACCAACAAGGAGGAAACCACTTGAACATGACAAGGTTGGATACATTGCCAAATATGGAAGTTTTACAACTGGGGTCTTACAGTAGATCTCGCCACGACGCTATGCTTGGCACTGCACCAACTGACAGCTCCGCCATTCAATATAAACACGTATCTAGTTTGCAACTTAGAGTCATCCAGATCAGTGTTGAAGCTAGCATCGACGTAACCATTTACAACGAGCTCTTCATCACCTCCATAAATGAGAAACATATCATTGGTCCTTTTCAGGTACTTCAGGATGTTCTTGACCGCTGTCCAGTGATCCACTCCTGGATTACTTTGGTACCTTCCTGCCAAACTTATGGCAAGACACAGGTCTGGCACACAACATAGCATACATGATATAACTTATGGCTGAGGCATAGGTACTGACTTCCATTTTCTCTCTATCTTCTGAAGTGGTCGAGCTTTGAGTCTGACTCAACTTTACACCTTGTAACACAACAAGAAACCTTTCTTTAACTGATCCATTTTGAACTTCTTCAAAACTTTATCAAGGTATGTGCTTTGTGAAAGTCCTATTAAGCATCTCAATCTATCCCTATAGATCTTGATGCTCAATATATAAGCAGCTTCACCGAGGTCTTTCATTGAAAAATTCTTATTCAAGTATCCTTTTGTGCTATCCAGAAATTCTATATCATTTTCGATCAACAATATGTCATCCACACATAATATCACAAATGCTACAGAGCTCCCACTCACTTTCTTGTAAATACAGGCTTCACCGTAAGTCTGTATAAAACCATATGCATTGATCACCTCGTCAAAGTGTATATTCCAACTCCGAGATGCTTGCACCAGTCCATAGATGGATCGCTGGAGCTTGCACACTTTGTTAGCACCTTTAGGATCTACAAAACCTTCTGGTTGCATCATATACAACTCTTCTTTAAGAAATCCATTAAGGAATGCAGTTTTGACGTCGATTTGCTAGATTTCATAATTATAAAATGTGGCAATTGCTAACATAATTTAGACTGACTTAAGCATCGCTACGGGTGAGAAGGTCTCGTCGTAGTCAACCCGTTGAACTTGTCAAAAACCTTTCGCAACAAGTTGAGCTTTGTAGATGGTGACATTACCATCAGCGTCTGTCTTCTTCTTGAAGATCCATTTATTCTCTATGGCTTGCCGATCATCGGGAAAGTCAAAAGTCCATACTTTGTTCTCATACATGGATCCTATCTTAGATTTCATGGCCTCAAGCCACCTATGGGAATCTGGGCTCATCATAGCTTCTTCATAGTTCGTAGGTTCGCCTTGGTCTAGTAACATGACTTCCAGAATAGGATTTCCGTACCACTCTGGTGCGGACCATGCTCTGGTTGACCTACAGAGTTCAGTAGCAACTTGATCCGAAGTTTCATGATCATTATCATTTGTTTCCTCTCTAGTTGGTGTAGGCATCACTTGAACGGGTTTTTGTGATGTGCTACTATCCAATTCGAGAGAAGGTACAATTACCTCATCAAGTTCTACTTTCCTCCCACTCACTTCTTTCGAGAGAAACTCCTTCTCTAGAAATGTTCCATTCTTGGCAACAAAGATCTTGCCTTCGGATCTATGGTAGAAGGTGTACCCAATTGTTTCCTTAGGGTATCCTATGAAGATGCACTTCTCCGATTTGGGTTCGAGCTTATCAGGATGAAGCCTTTTGACATAAGTGTCGGAACCCCTAACTTTAAGAAACGACAGCTTAGGTTTCTTGCCAAACCACAGTTCATACGGTGTTGTCTCAACAGATTTAGACGGTGCCCTATTTAACATGAATGCAGCTGTCTCTAATGCATAACCCCAAAACGATAGTGGTAAATCGATAAGAGACATCACAGAACGCACCATATCCAATAAAGTACGACTATGATGTTCAGACACACCATTGCATTGTGGTGTTCTAGGTAACATGAGTTGTGAAACAATTCCACATTGTTTTAAATGAAGGCCAAAGTCGTAACTCAAATATTCGCCTCCGCGATTAGATCGTAGAAACTTTATTTTCTTGTTACGATGATTCTCTACTTCACTCTATAATTCTTTGAACTTTTCAAATCTTCCAGACTTGTGTTTCATTAAGTAGATATACCCATACCTACTCAAATCATCTGTGAAGGTCAGAAAATAACGATACCCGCCGCGTGCTTCAAGACTCATCGGACTGCATACATCAGTATGTATTATTTCCAATAAGTCATTACCTCGCTCCATTGTTACAGAGAACAGAGTTTTATTCATATTATCCATGAGGCATGGTTCATACGTATCAAATGATTCATAATCAAGTGATTCCAAAAGTCCATCTGCATGGAGTTTCTTCATGCGCTTTACACCAATATGACCTAAAAAACAGTGCCACACATATGTTGCACTATCATTATCAACTTTGCATCTTTTGGCATCAATATTATGAATATGTGGATCACTACAATCAAGATTCAACAAGAATAAACCACTCTTCAAGGGTGTTTGACCATAAAAGATATTGATCATATAAATAGAACAACCATTATTCTCTGATTTAAATGAATAACCGTCTCGCACTAAACAAGATCCAGATATAATGTTCATGCTCAATGCTGGCACCAAATAACAATTATTCAGGTCTAAAACTAACCCGAAGGTAGATGTAGACATAGCGTGCTGACGGCGATCACATAGACCTTGGAACCATTCCCGACGCGCATCGTCACCTGGTCCTTAGCCAATCTTTGTTTAATCCATAGCTCCTATTTCGAGTTACAAATATGAGCAACCGAACCAGTATCAAATACCAAAGCGCTACTACGAGCATGTATATCAAATATACCGTTGTCACTTTGCCATCCTTCTTATCTGCCAAGTATTTGGGGCAGCTCCGCTTCCAGTGACCAGTCTCTTTGAAGTAGAAGCACTCCCTTTCAGGCTTGGGTCCAACTTTGGGCTTCTTCCTGGGAGTGGCAACTTCCTTGCCATTCTTATTGAAGTTCCCTTTCTTTCCCTTGCCCTTTTTCTTGAAACTAATGGTCTTGTTAACCATCAACACTTGAGGCTCCTTCTTGATTTCTACCTCCGCAACCTTAAGCATTGCGAAGAGCTCGGGAATTGTTTTGTTCATCCCTTGCATATGATAGTTCATCCTGAAGCCTTTGCAGCTTGGTGGCAATGATTGAAGAACTTTGTCAATAACACAATAAAATAGAAGATCAACTCCCAGCCGAGTTAAGTGATTACAATACCCAGACATTTTGAGTATGTGTTCACTAATAGAACTGTTCTCCTCCATCTTGCAGCTATAGAACTTGTTGGAGACCTCATATCTCTCAACCCGGGTATTTTCTTGAAATATTAACTTCAACTGTTGGAACATCTCATATGCTCCATGACGTTCAAAACGTCTTTGAAGTCCCGGTTCTAAGCCGTAAAGCATGGAACACTGAACTATAGAGTAGTCATCAGATCGAGCTTGCTAGACGTTCATAACATCAACTTCAGCTCCTGCAGCAGGCCTTTCACCTAGCGGTGCATTAAGGACATAATTCTTCTGTGCAGCAATGAGGATAATCCTCAAGTTATGGACCCAGTCCGTGTAGTTGCTACCATCATCTTTCAGCTTAGTTTCTCTAGGAACACATTAAAATTCAGGGGAACGGTAGCTCGGGCCATTGATCTACAACATAGATATGCAAAAACTATAAGACTAAGTTCATGATAATTTAAGTTTAGTTAATAAAATTACTAATGAATTCCCACTTAAATAAACACCCCTCAAGTTATCTAAGTGATACCTGATCCAAATCAACTAACCCATGTCCGATCATCACGTGAGATGGGGTAGTCATCAATGGTGAACATCTCTATGTTGATCTTATCTACTACATGACTCACGTTAGACCTTTCGGTCTCTAGTGTTCCGAGACCATGTCTGTACATGCTAGGCTCGTCAAGTTTAACCCAAGTATTCTGCATGTGCAAAACTATCTTACACCCATTGTATGTGAACATATAGTCTATCACACCCGATCATCACGTGGTGTCTCAAAACGACAAACTGTAGCAACGGTGCACACTCAAGGAGAACACTTATACCTTGAAATTAAGTGAAGGGATCATCTTATAATGCTACCACCGTTCTAAGCAAAATAAGATGCATAAAAGATAAACATCACATGCAATCAAAATATGTGACATGATATGGCCATCATCATCTTGTGCTTTTTATCTCCATCTCCAAAGTATCATCATGACCTCTATCTTCACCGGCTTGACACTTGATCTCCATCATAGAGTTGTTGTGTTGAGGTCGTCACGCCAACTATTGCTTCTACAACTATCGCTAACACATAGTGATAAAGTAAAGAAATTACATGGCGTTTGCACTTCATACAATAAAGAGATAACCCTAAGGATCCTGCCGGTTGTCGATATTACAAAACATGATCATCTCATACATCAACATATATCACATCATATCTTGACCATATCACATCACAACATGCCCTGCAAAAACAAGTTAGACATCCTCTACTTTGTTGTTACAAGTTTTACGTGGATGCTACGGGCTTCTAGTAAGAACCGTTCTTACGTACACATAAAACCACAATGGTGTTTCATCAAGTTTTCTGTTTTAACCTTCTTCAAGGACTAGCCATAGTCAAATTTGATTCAACTAAAGTAGGAGAAACAGACACCCACCAGCCACCTTTATGCAAAACTAGTTGCATGTCTGTCGGTGAAATCGGTCTCATGTGCGTGGACCTATAAGGTTAGTCTGGGCCGCTTCATCCCACAATACCACCGAATCAAAATAATACGTTGCTGGTAAGCAGTATGACTATCACCACCCACAACTCTTTGTGTTCTACTCGTACATATTATCTACGCATAGACCTGGCTCTGATACCCTTGTTGGGAAACATTGCATGGTAAACAAAAAATCTCTATGCACACACAAGATCTATCCATGAAGATGCATAACTACGAGAGGGGAGAGCATCTTCATACCCTCGAAGATATCTAAGCGGAAGCATTTATAAACGCAATTGATGTAGTCTTACACCTTCACGATCCGTCCCAATCAAGTATTGAACGTACGACACCTCCACGTTCAGCACACGTTCAACTCGATGACGTCCTCGCCTTCTTGATCCAGCAAGAGGGGCGAAGTAGTAGATGAGTTTCGAAAGCACGACGGCGTGGTGTCGATTGGTGATGAAGAACAACCTCCGCAGGGCTTCGCCACGCACTATAGAAACTAGACGGAGGATAAACTAGAGGGACGGGGTTGCCGGCACACGGCTTGGTGAATCTTGATCTGTCTTGGGTGCTAGCCCTACCCCTCTATTTATATGTTGAGCCCTGGGTTCGAAACTTGGAGTAAAAGCCTCCTCAAAGTCGATTTTTCCTGAAAGGTAAGAGTCCTTCTCGGACTCTAGGGCTAGACGCCAGGGTTCCCGGCGTCTACCGCCCAGACGCCAGGGTTCCTTGAGTCTGGCCCCTAGCCTCCGCAAAACTTCCTTTTGCACTTTCCAAAACCCTTGTGGGCTTTACCCCTTGGGCCAAATAAAGTGTTCTCGTGCCCAAACATTTCGGGAAACATCCGAAACCCCTTCTGGTGAATTCTGGAACCCTTTCGAAGGCCAAACACTATTATCCCATATATCAATCTTTACCTCCGGACCATTCCAGAGCTCCTCGTCATGTCCGTGATCTCATCCGGGACTCCGAACAACATTCGGTCACCAACATACATAACTCATATAATACAATATCATCAACGAACGTTAAGCGTGTGGACCCTATGGGTTCGAGAACTATGTAGACATGACAGAGACACCTCTCCAGCCAATAACCAATAGCGGAACCTGGATGCCCATATTGGCTCCTACATATTCTACGAAGATCTTTATCTGCCGAACCTTATGACAACATACGTAATTCCCTTTGTTCATCGGTATGTTACTTGCCCGAGATTCGATCATCGGTATCTTCATAGCTCGTTCAATCTCATTACCAGCAAGTTTCTTTACTCGTTCCATAATACATCATCCTACAACTAACTCATTAGTCACTTTGCTGGCAAGGCTTCTTATGATGCGTATTACCGAGAGGGCCCAAAGAAGTCTCTTCGATACCCGAAGTGACAAATCCTAATCTCGATATATGCCAACTCAACAAACACCTTTGGAGATACCTGTAGAGCATCTTTATGATCACCCAGTTACGTTGTGACATTCGATAGTACATAAGGTATTCCTCCGGTATCCGGGAGTTGCATAATATCATAGTCGGAGGAATATGTATTTGACATGAAGAAAGCAATAGTAATAAACTAAACGATCAATATGCTAAGATAGCGGATGGGTCTTGTCCATCACATCATTCTCCTGATGATGTGATCCCGTTATCGAATAACAACACATGTCCATGTGTCGGATCACAGGTTCCGGCAAAACCCTTAAGGTTCGAACACTGGGGTGCGCACGAAGATCTCCCCCTCCCGATCCACGCCCTAGCCTCGCTAAGATCTCAGGGACCAACTCGATGAACTCGCAACACAAAGGACATAAGATTAATACTGGTTTGGGCCACCGTTGTGGTGTAGTACCCTACTCCAGTGTGGTGGTGGTGGATTGCCACTTGGGCTGAGGATGAATTGTACAAGGGGAAGAACAACCTCCTAAGGAGAGGTGTTCTTGTGCTTGGTGAACTTGTGGTCGTTCCGGTCTCTCCCAATCCGTCGGATCCCCCTCCTACTATGGTGGCTAGTCCTATTTATAGAGGCCATGGTCCTCTCCCCAAATATTGAGCGGGAAGGGAGCCAACAACGACCAATTTGAAAGGGGACAGCTAGTACAGCTTATCCTGACAAAAGTGGTCTTCGCCTGCCAAAGGCTCTGGTGGTGACGCCGTCTTGGGCTCCACGGTGACCTCCGTCTTGCCGTCCTTCTGGTCTTGGTATCGTTGCACCGATATGGAAACCTTTGCTTGATGCCTTGGTACTCTGCTTCTGTGCTTGCCTCCTTAGCACCAAAGAGGAAACAAGGACACTGTGCGCGTTGGCGCCCGCCTGGCCTTGGTCGTCATGGCTCACGTCATTGGAACCTTGCAAGGTTTGCCTGGCCTTGATCTCTCCGCCCCTCGCGAGACGGCCTGGTGAGGCCGCTCCCGAGGAGGTCTTGTGTCGTCCGCCTCGCGAGGCTTGGCCCCTCGCGAGGGTCTTGAAAGCTTGCTGGTGAAGATGGGTCGTACGGGCCCGCTCGTAGAGCCACGCCGGGGGCCGCAGGCAGGCAAGTCTGGGGACCCCCATTCCGAGAACGCCGATAGTAGCCCCCGAGTCCAAGGCGCGCTCAGTCTTGGCTTCGAGGCGAAGCCGAAGGTCAAGTGCGTAGCGCCGCGGGCCCTAATAGCCTGCAGCCTTGGTCGACGCGTGGTGGTTGATTGGACGTGGCGTCTCCGCTTCCCCATGCAGCCTCGGCAACTGCCCGACTTGACAAGTCCCTGCTGCATGCAAGGAAAATCCATCATTATTACCTTAGATCGTGGAGGCCGGCGGTTGGCCTCCCTTTGGCTATAAATGGGAGGTGGGGGCGGAGCCCCGTCACCAGTCTCTCCTCTGCCTCTCCTGCTTCTTCTCCTTCCTCGCTCCACTCCTTGCTGGTGCAGTCATGGCGCCAATTCGGAGGTTCTCGGCCGCAGAGAAGGGCAAGGCTCCTCTCACCGAGCCCAAGCTGCTCCCGCCGAAGAAGAGGAGGTCCCATCGCCACGAGATGGTCGTGAGGCCGGTGGTGTCGCGGCCTTGGTATGAGAGGCCGCCTCCTGGGTACCCGCTGCCCTTGTATGCTCACGCCAACGATTCCGGAGGGAGGAGCAATGAGTGCCGCCGCCCACGCCAGGACCATGGCCGCCGTGCCGCGGAGGCGCACGCCGTCGCCCCAGGGGTCCATGCTACGGACTCCTCGCGCGAGTTCGTGTTGTGGGCGGCGATGCCCCCGAGCACTTGGATTCCCTTCCCTTCCTTCTTCTCTGTAGAGATGCCGCCAAGGGGACCCCTCGAGCTCTGGCTGCAGCACGCCGACTGCAACGCCCTGGCGACTGCAGTAGAAATTGAAGCCATTGCCTCCGGGAGGATCTTCATGACAAGAGGCTGGGGTGAGATTGCCCGAGTCTGCTGCGCGGAGGGTGGCCTTGCGATCCACTTTGAGTACGATGGTGCCTCCATGCTGTTCTTCAAGGTCTTCGACGAGGAAGGCCGCCGCCTAGAGTACTGCCCTGAAGGAGGTCGCCAGGACAGCACAACGGCGGGCGTTGGGCCTACCGCAAGCCTCGCCTACAACTCCTCCAGTGACAACGGCGACTCCTGGTGGTCCAGCGACTCTCCCAAGCTCGTGGAGTCTTCGGAGACAAGCGATGATAGCTACGTGACGCCGAGCTCCCGCCGAGCCCGGAGCAAAGCTGCAGTGTCAGGCCACCGCTGATCTGGATGAGGTTGGCGCCAGCCTCTGTTGGCGCACTGTTGATGATGGCGTCATCCACAGGGGCACGTGTAGTTAGGATTCCCTAAGTTCTTGCCTTTTGTTCCCTGCGAGGAATCAAGAAATGGACCCCGCTGGGGCGTGTAAGGCGTCTGCAGTGTCCTTTGTTGACATTATCCTTATTATGAAGTTGTGCGTGTGCGTGCCTCGTTCTGGCTCGGTTTCCCCTTTCCAACCTTGTGACGGCATGGTGCTCTACGCCGACAGGTCCTGGTCCCCAGGCGGGCTTCAGCCATCGCTGGTATGCCAGGTCGCGTGCCATGGTCAAGGCCAAGAGGTGAGTGGCTCGAGGTCCAGTAAGAGCCCCTGAGACGCGATGCTCAGGAGGTCCCCTTTGGCGTGCAAGCAACCACCGAGAGGTAGGAGAGGGAGACTATGTCGCCGCAACGGGGCTACACAAATGAGAACTCTAGACTGTAGCAGTTGATTGAGCGCGGAACTTATCTTGGCAATCTGGGGTTGGTCCCTCGCGAGACGCCAGGCTTGGGCATCGGCCGCTGCTGAGTAGCTAGGTCAGGCCCGTGCGGGCCTCCCCCTCCTCTCCATGTTCTTCCTGGTGCTCTACGTACTCAGGTCCTGGCCCTCGAGCGAGCTCAGCCGCCGCTGGTATGCCAGGTCGCATGCCATGGTCAAGGGCCAGGAGGTGAGGGCTGGAGAGCCAGTAAGAGCTCCTGAGTCGTGATGCTCAGGAGCCCCCCTTTCAACGCGCAAGCGAATCGCATGATGTCGGGGGTTTGGTGCGACATATGCCAACGGATGGCTTATCATGGTGGGGGTGAGTAGAACGTCGCCGGTGCCTGGAAACGGGATGAGGCGAAGGCATGCGCGCCGGCGAATCTTACCCAGCTTCAGGGCTCTCCGGGGAGATAATACCCCTACTGCTGCTCTGCGGGGTCTCCGCATGATCACTATGGTCAAGTGTTTACACGGTTGCTCCTTGAGCTGTGTATGGTGGTAGGAGAGGGCAAGGCTAGCTCTCTCCCTCTATCTGGTGAGGCATAGAACTACTGGGATCCAACCCTTTGCATGGGTGCCCCGGGGGGTTTATATAGGCCTACCCCCAGGGGTACAATGGTAATGTGACTGGGCACGGGCCCAGCCGTCAGTGTCTCCGACCTCCGACTTCTCCGCCGACTGCTGGGGCCCGCCGGCTGGGGGGCCCCGCCGACTGGTCTGGTATGGAGCCGACAGGCCGCGTCCGCCGCGGGCGGGTCTTGCGGGCGGCTGATTAATGTAGCCGTGCTCCTGATGATGCAAGCTTGGTCATGGGGTCGTGGCAACAGCCCCGCCGCCTGGCGGGCGATCACTGTGGCCACTCCCCATCTCTTCTTGATTAATGGCGCGTGGGCCTGGGGGAGGGCTCGGCCGACTCCCCCGGGCCGACTCCCGTTGGGTCCGACTGGCGGTGCTCCCCCCGTCTCCCGAGGTCTCGCTAGCAGATGGGCCCTGCTGCCTCCAGGCCGTACAGACAAGCCGTCGTGGGTGCAGGACCAGGTACAGTGGTGCTAATGTCAGGGCCGACTGGGCAACAGTGCCACGCCGCAGGGAGATCTTCCCAAGTACGGCGCGCTGTAGCCATGCCTGCCCTTGGCGAGGGGCGGGGAGTGGGCTTCATTGTAGCCACGCCCCTGCCCCATCCCCCTCGATGAGGTCACGGTTTGTTGGAGTCGCCGGCCGACTCCCCAAAGTCGGCTTCTCTGGAAGTCGTCCCTGGGACTCGGCCATGAGCGGGCAGTCGGCCGCCTTGCCGTAGACCCCCCCAGGAGGCGGCTCTTCGCCCTGTGGTCTTGAGGGGCGCAACCTGCCCCGATGTCTTGAAAGGTCGTGGGGCTCGGGTTGGCCTACCCATGGCCCATTACTCCGACAGTAGTCCCCGAAGCTGGTGAGGCGCCGCGGACGATCGGCCGAGAAGCCTCAGCAGTTTCTCTTTCCGGCCGCAACACATGGTCTTGAATGACTTCCGCTGGGCTGACTAGAAGGAGTCGGACTCGCCTAACTCGGACTCACTTAATTCTGACTTGCTCAGTAGTTCGAACGTCGCGACGGGATTTCAAGTGGCGTGCTAGCTAAGCTTCCAGGCCGCCGCCCGTTCCTAGCCTGTCACACGAGGGCACGTGGACAGGCCATTCTGCCATCCCACGCGCGCAACGGGACAGGCCCATAGGCGGGTCCCGCCACTACCGCGCCTCGGCGCCCGAGCGGATCCGCTGCGGCCCTGGCGGGCGGTTAGGATTCCCGTGAAGTTACTGCGTGCAGTAACTTTACGTGGATCGTGGGGGTCGTGGGGCTGCGGGCGCAGTAAATCCCCATGTCCGCCCCCTCGGCTTCGCAGCCCATAGGGCTATAAGTAGGGGGAAGAGGGGGGCACGCGCGCCCCTCCTTCCCACTACCCCTCGCTTCTTCCTCCTCGCAGCTCCTCGCTCTCCTGCTCTCCTGCTTCCTCTTCTCTCCTTCGCCTTGCTGCACGCCCAAGCTCCGGCGAACGCCGCAGCGACAGCTTCGTGATGAGCTCTTCCTCCACTGCCGCGCCTCCCCCAGTGCGCTCCGGCACCTGGGACGGCTCCAAGGTCCATGAAGACCATATCGAGTTCCTCCGCCGGACCCGTCGGCTTCCCGGCGAGGATCGCGTGCAGGTGCGTCTTGCGCCGGAGGGGGAGATTTCCCCCACCCCGCGGGAGGGCGAGCGGGTCATCTTCCGCTCGCACTGCCTGTGTGGGCTGGGGCTGCCGGCGAGCAGCTTCTTCCGGTCGTTCATGGAGTTTTACGGACTCCAGCCGCACCACCTCACCCCCAGCACAGTGGTGCTGCTGTCCGCCTTCGTGGCTCTGTGCGAGGGCTTCCTTGGAGTCCTCCCCACCCTCGAGCTCTGGGGGGAGTTCTTCTTCTCCAAGCTCGGCACCCAGGCCGCGGGCGTGCCGGCTCAGTGCGGCGCCTTCATCGCCGTGCGAAGGACAGGAGCCGACAACCACTTCCCCTCCATCTCGCTGCTGAAGTCAGTGAAGATGTGGCAGCGGTCCTACTTCTACGTCAGGAACGTCGCCACGAGAGGCGACTGAGTTAATCTGCCGGCTTTCGAAGCCGGCCCGCCGGCTGGCAGACTGCCCAACTGGTCGTACCGGGCCAGGTCACTGACGCCTGCGGGAGCCGGCGCCATCATGCGACTCCGAGTGCTGACGCAGTCAGAGGGTCTGACTGGCCCGGACCTGCTGGCCGCCTTCGTCTCACGCCGAGTTCTCCCACTCCAAGGCCGCCCTCACCTGATATGCCAGATGAGCGGGGGCCGCGACCTGAGTCGGATGTGCACCAAGGACATGCCTCATGAAGAGGTGGCCCTGATGGTGAACTACCTCTCGGACAACAGGCTCCCGGAGGACTGGCGATTCGGCAAGGAGCCATACTCCCGCGCCAAACCCCCGTCCGTGGTGAGTCGCCTCTCTTTTCTTTAGATTGTCTTCTTCTTGCCGAGTCTTGTTTTAATCAGTCTGTTTTTGGTTAGAATCCCCTTCTTCACCCACCAGCCGGCACCTCGGGGCCGGCCCGTGAGTTCGTCGCTGATCGGGCAGAGAGCGACGTCGACGACCCCGATCTGGGGGCGACGGCTCTGGAAGACGACACCGAGGGAGGAGGAGGAATGACAGGCGACTTCAGGCCCTCGGCTACCTTTGCCGACTGGCCTGAAGAGGACTCCGAGGGAGGAGTTGCTCCTGACCATCGGCCAGGAGCCAGCCAGCCGGGCGCGGGCTCTTCTGCCGCGTTGGGCGCTCCAGGCGGCGGGAAGAAACGCCGGGCTGCGCCGACTTTGTTTGGCAGCCGGCCGAAGAAGCCTAAGGGATCGGCTGCGGCGACCCAGCGGGACAAGGCAGCCGCAAAGGCCATCCGCTTCCGTAAGGAAGTGAAGAAGCCACCGTTGGTCTCCGCGTAAGTATTCTGACTTCAAAGTTTGTTCTTTCTACGTGTTTTGTCTGAGTCTCTGCTCGCCCTTCTTTCTTCAGGGCTCCCCTCTCTCTTGAGCGGGTCGCCGCCGCTTCCGTCATGGGGTCGGCGGAGACGCCCACCACCACTCGGCGGATAGACCCCGCTGCCGACTTCCGGGAGGCGACGGAGCAGAAAGCGCAGGAGAAGCGCAATGAAGAAGAAGCCCTCCGCCTGGAGAAGGCGGAGGCCGACAGGGCGGAGGCCTCCGCCAAGAAAAAAACTAGCGGAGGCCAAAGCCACCGCTGCGGCGAAACAGTAGGCTGAGGAAGCCGCACGCCGCCAGGCGGCCTTGTTTGTTATCCCGCTGAACTCTGCGCCACCGCTGCCGGAGTTCACGGGGCAGACTGGGGGAGCCGGCGGGGAGAACTTCATTGAGGAGAGGGAAGGCAGCGAGCCCTCTACTCCGGGCGCGAACGTTCCGCCACCGCCTCCGCCGCCGTCTGAAGGCGTGCGAGGCGAGCAGCCAGTGGACCCTCCGGTGCCGTCGACCAAAGAAGAGGCCGTGGCGAGGCTGCTCCTCCATGTCGGCTCGCCAGTGCGCTGTCGTCTAGAGAAGGCAACTTCGGCACCCCGCCCACTGGAGGCTGGCACCGCCAGCTCCGCGGCTCTAGACGCCGAGGCGACGAGCGCCGCACCTGTTGGGTGGGTGCGGGGAGGCGGCACAGGGCTGCTGAACCAGGCGCTCCTGGACGTCCAGGCAAAGCTCCGCGCTGAGGGCGACACCCTCCAGAGCTGCACCAAGGCATTCCTAGTGTCGCGGGTGGCCGTCCGGGTATGTCTTTTCTTTGGGCCTTTATTTTTCTTGTTCCTCTCTGTGGGGGCGTGCCAGCGCACCCACTGGGTGTAGTCCCTGAGTTTCGGGTCGGCTGCTAAGCAAGCGGTCTGGAACTCCAATTTGATGAACTTCTGGGTACTAACTTTGTCTGAAATGCTTGTTGCAGGACTACCACAACCTCTGCGTCACCGCCTTCAACCGTAATGTTGAAGAGTTGGGCAAGCGGACCGCCGACTTGGGGGAGAGCCGGAGTAAGTCCTTCTCCTTTTTCTCTTCTCTGCGGGGGCGCGCTAGCGCACCCGCGGGCTGTAGTCCCCGAGATTCGGGCCGACTGCTGAGCAGTCGGGCCGGATCTCCCCGGCGACCTACTTTATTGACGACTGTTGTCTTTCTTTCTTTCCTTCAGGGGCCAACGCTGCTCTTCAACAGCAGCTGAGCGAAGCCAACTCCGCCCTGCTCGCCAAAGGGGAGGAGTGCGGCAAGCTCGCCGCGGAGCGCGATCTGCTGACCACTCAGTTGGCAGAGCAGAAGGGGCTGCTCGCGAAGTCGCAGAGGGAGGCAGAGGAGACGGAGGCTGCCCTCCTGGCCGAGTTCGCGAGCGAGCGCTCTTCCTGGTCTGACAAGGAGGCGATGCTATCCTCTGGCTTCCACGAGATCGAAGACATCGTTGATGGTGAGTCCCTTTGTTTTCTTTCTTTGAGCCGCCGACCTAGGTCGTGTCGACTCCTGGTTTTTGACTCGCTTTTTTGTTTCTTCGTGTCTTTTGTAGACTTCTTCCCTGGGCAGTCTCAAGCCGCTATCCAAGCCATCGAGGCCGATCGTGCAAGTCAGAGGGCGGAGGGCACAGAGATCGCCGCCGATGCCCCCCGAACTCTTGATGAGCACATGTTGAGTATCGAGGCTCGCCTCCGGCCGGCTCACCGGATGCTGCGCCGGCTTCAGCGCGTCCGCGCCCAGGTGATCTCCGCCCTTTGGCCGGATATACAGGCTCCGCGCACCCCCAGCCTGACGGCCAACTGGTTGGAGGTCACGGCTGGTCGCCTCGAGGCCTGGAAGGGCTCTTCGGCCCGGGCTAGAGCGCACCGGGCCTTGGAGTTCGTCAAAGCATGGTACCCGGGGCTGGATCTAGACCGGTTGGCCACGCTTCGGTCGGAGGCCCAGCCGGAGCTGGCGGCTACGGAAAATGCCCTCGTCAAGCGTGCTACGGCGATCGCCGAGTACATCGACACAAGCATCTTCGTCCCCGAGTGGTCTGAAGACGGCGAGGAGGTCCCGCCAGAGTGGTTTGGGATGAACCTAGACTACGACGAAGACTCTGCGGAGGTGATCGACTCTAGCGTCGAGGAGGAGGACGAGGCAGAGGGTGAGGGCGAGGCGGAGGCACCAGAAGACGGAGCAGACGGCCAGCCTCAGCCCGACCGCGCCTCCAGCAACGAGCCGCGTGCGACCGATCTGACTGCTGCCGGAGGCGATCAAGCCGAGACTAGCTGGCCGACCGCCCCGACGACTGACGCTGGCGCCTCCTCCGAACCCCCAACTCCGTCTGCCGCCTCCTAAGCTGCCGCTGTGTCTTTTGTTTTATCTGCTTCAGTAGTCTTTTGAAGAACTTGTTAATTCGCACAATTCCACCCGCGGGGTGTATTCTGAACCTCTGCTTGACAATTCGGCCAAGGGCCTGTGTTATATATATATATGTCTATCTTTTCTTGCTCATTGTTCTTTTGGCTGTTTTCCTTTGCCGCTTTCTCCTAGTTGCCTGCCTTGCCAATCGGACAGCCGCTCTGCAGACTGTTGCTGGATCAAGTGCTAGGCTACTTTGGGAAAGCAAGTACTTAGCCGATTTCAGGATTGTTTGAGCAAGTTGGATAGAAAACGACAATCCGACTGTCCGAGGGTCAGTTTGCGAGAAGGGCTTGGAAGCCGTCTTGAGCTATGTTTTATGCTTTGAGTCCCTAGCCATTTTTCGTGCGATCACCCATTCTACCTTACCTCTGCCCACCGTACAGTCGCTCTGCGAGCTGCGGCTTCTGACAGAAGACGGCTTAGATGTTACACACTACTTGTCCGGCTGCAGGAAGCATTTCATAGTGCAAGGCGGCAAGTCCCCGGGCCGACTTGTCGAGCCCGGTGCCAAGCGGCATGACAAAGAGTAACATACTTGTAGGCATAATTTTTATCATACAAACAAAAGAGGGCAGTCCCCGAGCTTGTCTCGGGGGGCCCGAAGTCTTGGTATTTTAATACAAAAGGTAGCGTGGTACATACTGCATCAACTATAAAATCTTCGGAGAAGATTTGCGTTCCATGGCCGCTCTGTCTCCTTGCTGGAGTCGTCCCTCTTGCGTGCTCGGGGCTTCTGAGCATCGATCAGGTAGTAGGAGTCGTTGCCTAGTACTTTGCTGATGATGAAAGGGCCTTCCCAAGGCGGCGACAGCTTGTGCTGGCCGGCTGTTCGCTGGATCAGCCAGAGTACAAGGTCGCCTTCTTGGAAAGATCTTGGCCTGACCTTCCTGTTGTGGTATCGGTGTAGGCTCTGCTGGTAGATGCTGAACCGGCTGAGTGCCAACAGCCGGCCCTCTTCCAGCAGATCGACGCCGTCTTGTCGTGCTTCTTCTGCTTCCTCCTTGGTGTACATGGTGACTCGTGGGGAGTCGAACTCTATGTCCGTTGGGATGACGGCTTCGGCACCGTAGATGAGGAAGAAGGGCATGAAGCCGGTTGACTTGTTTGGAGTCGTGCGCAGACTCCAGGGGACGGCTGGCAGCTCGTCGAGCCAGCAGCCAGCCGAGCGCTCCAGAGGCTCGATCAACCGAGGCTTGATGCTGGACAGGATGAGGCCGTTTGCTCGCTCCACTTGGCTATTTGACTGCGGGTGGGCGACGGACGCCAGGTCCAGTCGGATGCCCTGTTTTGCGCAGAAACGGGCCAAGGCGCCTTTGGCAAAATTTGTGCCGTTGTCGGTGATGATGCTGTGTGGTATGCCGTACCGAATTGTGATATCGGTGATGAAGGTCACGGCAGTCGAACCGTTCAGTTTCTTAATTGGCTTTACTTCTACCCACTTGGTGAACTTGTCCACTGCGACAAGTAGGTGAGTCAGACCACCTCGTGCTGTTTTGAATGGTCCCACCATGTCTAGACCCCAAACTGCGAAAGTCCAAGCAATGGGGATGGTCTTGAGCGCGGAAGCCGGCTGGTGCGGCTTGGAGCTGAACTTCTGGCACCCTTTGCATTTTTGGACCAACTCCTTGGCCTCTTCCAAGGCAGTCGGCCAAAAGAAACCGTGCCGAAAGGATTTGGCGACGAGTGCTCTTGAAGCAGCTAGGTCTTGCAGCGCTGCGCCGAGTGAGTCGGGCGCCCTTCCACTAGGGAACTCATCATGACTAATGACCAGCACCTCAGTGACGGTGCTCCCATTGCTCTCCGCGTGGGGGAGAGGTTCGTCGTAGACCACCACGTTGGAGGGGAACGCGTCGACCGACGCGGTGTCGGAGTCGACCAGCATCTGGTCGGTGGAGCCTATGGACTCCAAGTCTACGGCAGGCTCGCCAGAAACGTGGAGTTGATCGAGGAGGCCTGCGAGGAGGTTTTCGGGGCCGCCTACGCCTGCGTCGGACGCAGGTTCGTCGGAGAGTCAGACCTCACCGACAAGTTCGGCCAAGGAGCTGGCTGCGCAGGCGATCTCCACGCCGCGCAGCACGTCGACGCAAACTTCGTCTGGCGTGCCTGGCTGGCTGCGCTCGCCAGGGAGGAAAAGGGTTCCCATCCAGAACAGATCTTCGGACGGCGGTGCACCATGCCCCACGGTGGGCGCCAAATGTCGGGGGTTTGGTGCGACATATGCCAACGGATGGCTTATCATGGTGGGGGCGAGTAGAACATCGCCGGTGCCTGGAAACGGGATGAGGCGAAGGCATGCACGCCAGCGAATCTTACCCAGCTTCGGGGCTCTCCGGGGAGATAATACCCCTACTGCTGCTCTATGGGGTCTCCGCATAATCACTATGGTCAAGTGTTTACACGGTTGCTCCTTGAGCTGTGTATGGTGGTAGGAGAGGGCAAGGCTAGCTCTCTCCTTCTATCTGGTGAGGCATAGAACTACTGGGATCCAACCCTTTGCATGGGTGCCCCGAGGGGTTTATATAGGCCTACCCCCCACGGGTATAATGGTAATGTGACTGGGCGCGGGCCCAGCCGTCAGTGTCTCCGACCTCCGACTTCTCCGCCGACTGCTGGGGCCCGCCGGCTGGGGGGCCCCGCCGACTGGTCTGGTACGGAGCCGACAGGCTGCGTCCGCGCGGGCGGGTCTTGCCGGCGGCTGATTACTGTAGCCGTGCTCCTGATGATGCAAGCTTGGTCATGGGGTCATGGCAACAGCCCCTCCGCCTGGCGGGCGATCACTGTGGCCACTCCCCATCTCTTCTTGATTAATGGCGCGTGGGCCCGGGGGAGGGCTCGGCCGACTCCCCCGGGCCGACTCCCATTGGGTCCGACTGGCGGTGCTCCCGCCGTCTCCCAAGGTCTCGCTGGCAGATGGGCCCTGCTGCCTCCAAGCCGTACAGACAAGCCGTCGTGGGCGCAGGACCAGGTACAGTGGTGCTGATGTCAGGGCCGGCTGGGCAACAGTGCCACGCCACAGGGAGATCTTCCCAAGTACGACGCGTTGTAGCCATGCCTGCCCTTGGTGAGGGGGGGGAGTGGGCTTCATTGTAGCCACACCCCTGCCCCGTCCCCCTCGATGAGGTCACGGTTTGTTGGAGTCGCTGGCCGACTCCCCAAAGTCGGCTTCTCTGGAAGTCGTCCCTGGGACTCGGCCGTGAGCGGGCAGTCGGCCGCCTTGCCGTGGACTCCCCAGGAGGCGGCTCTTCGCCATGTGGTCTTGAGGGGCGCAGCCTGCCCTGATGTCTTGAAAGGTCATGGGGCTCGGGTTGGCCTACCCATGGCCCATTACTCCGACACATGAGAAAAGAGGGAGAGTCCACGTTACCGCCCAGTGTAGCCTTCAGGAAGTTCCTGCAAGTTAGCGTGAGGAAGGGCACCGATCGCCGTGGTGATTGCCGATCCGCCTCTGGTACGTGGGAGGGGACTCCCTGCCGCGGAGAGCCCCTGAGGCATGTAAAGCCGCACCCTGACACGTGGCTTGCACGACAGGGCTAGACGAGGTGTGTCTGGGCACTCGTGAGCCAGTGCGGCAATCACGAGGCCCCACCTCAAGGCGGGTTGCGCCTGGTCTTCATTCTTGTTCGCTGTGTTGGTCCTGCGAGGTGGTTAGACAACTTGCGCCGAATGAATCTCCTGAGGTTATCATGTGAGAAAGCCAAGCACCAACGGCCCGAGGAGGTGACGTGAACGGGGCCGGCCCGCCAGACAGAGCTCAACCGTTGGATTTATCGACGCTGCAGGGACGGGCCCGAGCACAGACGCTGTGCCTAACCCTCTCACGTGAAGGGTCCTGAAGAAAGATGACCAGCGCGCGGCTCCCACAATGGGCGGCAATCAAGCAGGTGATAGTCATAGATAGATTAAGCATGAAAGGCAACCTAGCTCAGGTAAATGCATGAACGATATGTGCCACTGGGTTAGGCCCGAGCGGCTTGGGGATGATGTAGCCCGAGGGGCGCCCCCAGCAAGGTAAGATAAAGACATAAAAGGGAAGGGATACATGCCAGAGGGACGGACCCACGTGGCTTGGGAATAATGCAGCCCTGAGGGCGCTCCCAGCTAAATGAACTTCGAAAATGTCAACTGGTTCCGTTGATGAATGGGTGTTGAGGCAGCTGAAGGTACGCGGCGAAGGGGTTGCCCCCCATGAGCCACCAGGGCCCCGAGCCTCGGGAGGCTCTTGGGGTCCAGGCGGTTCCTTGAGGACCATCTCCATCTCCGCCAGAACTGCGTGGTGCCTGGCCTCCGGACCCGCCATGACGCTCCACAGGTTGTGTTGGAAGGCAGCAACCATGCTCGGCAGGCCGAACGACATGCGAACGTAGCTGTGAGGTGGACCCTCGCAGCGCCCAACACGCGAAGGCCAAAAGCGCTCCTGAGATGTGGCTCGGTTGAGCCCTGGGATGTGCAGACGCGCAGCTCACCAACCTCGCCTGGGTGGGGAGCAACGCCAGGTGGGCGGCGGTCACCGCGTATTGCTCTTGCGTCCTGAAGCTCCTGAGATACCTTGGTGATGAACTCCTGAGCGCCCGGTGCTCCTTGCCCAGTGTCCTCCTGAGGGAGACGTGCCGTGAAACACGCCTCCAAGTGGTGCCCGAGCGCCTCACTCGTGACGTTGGCAAGGTCTGAGGCCCTCCAGAAGAGAGCCCCCGAGCCTCGCCCGAGGAGGGTGCCAGGCGCGCCTTCCTATGCGACAGAGGGAGACACCCCAGGTGCGGGCGCTGATCCTGATGAGGTGCCACTTGCGGCGCTGCCCTCCTGAGGTCCGGCAGGGAGTTGCTGCTTCTTCTTCTTAGGGACGACCTCAGGAGGGTACCGAGCTACATTGCTGCCAGGGTTTTCGATTGACGCTGCTTGGAAGGCGTGCTCGAGGGAGCACACCGCATCTCTTTCTTCGCAGGGGACTGTGATGATCCCGCCGCTTCCTGGCGTCTTGAGGACGTTGTAGCCGTGGTGCGTCATGGCCATGAACTTGGCCAAGGCCGGATACTCGAGGATGTCATTGTATGGCAGGCGGATGTGGGCAACGTCGAAGTCGATGAACTCGGTGCGGTAGTTGTTGCACTGTCCAAAGGTGACTGGGAGGCGGACCTGACCGATCGGGGTGGTGGAGCCATCGGTACTCCTGAGAAAGGCTTGGTAGGATGAAGCTGATCGTATGGCACTTGAAGGTTGTCGAACGTCTCGATGGACAGGACATTGAGCCCCGCGTCACCGTCGATGAGGGTCTTGGTGACTTGCACGTTGCTGATGACGGGTGAACAAAGTATCAGGAGGACACCGGCGGTGGCCGCGCACTTGAGCTGATCTGCTGAGCTGAAGGTAATGACGCACTTGGACCACCTGAGCGGGCACGTGGCCTCGAGCCTGGGGAGGACTGTGTTCACCTTGCGAGCAAACTGCTTGAAGATACGCTGTGAGGCTGGGGGTTGAGCTCCTCCCAAGATGCAGACAATAGCACGCGGCTCCTAGAAGCCCCCAGCCCCCTCGTCTTGGTGGTGGTCGTCATTCCTTCTTGGTGGTGGTGGTAGTGGAGGGAGACCGACATTTCCCTGAGGATGATCCTCACGAGGCTGATCCCTCCAGGCGCCCTCGCAAGGCTGATCCTGCCAGTGGTCCTCACGAGGCCGGTCGCGCCACTCCTGGCGCGGGCCACGGTCATCCCAGCCTCCTCCACCACGTCCTCCTCCTCGGCCGTAGCCCTGGTCATTGCGCTTGGGGCATCGATCGAGGCGTCCTTCTCGAATGGCTCTGAGCTCTTGACAGTCACTAGTGTTGCAGGTTATGGAAGGCGCAGAACGGTCGGCTGTTCTTGGATGACTCAGGCAGGTCCCTGTCGCGCTTTGTGTCTGGCTCCGCAGCGAGCACGACTTGTCCCTTGCGCTTCACGTCTTTGGCGTTGGCTTTCGTCTCCTCCGGGTCCGCAGCCGGGAGCTCGAGGAGGGAGAGGCGCCCCTCCTCAGCTCTTGCGCACTTGGTTGCCAAGTTGAACAGCTCCAGAGACGTGCACAATTCCTCGTGGATGGCAAGTTCCTCCTTCATCTTGACGTTGCGGACGCCATCGGAGAACGCGAAGATGATGGCCTCGTCCATCACCTTGGGGATCTTGAGACGAACATTGTTGAAGCACTGGACGTAGTTCTGGAGGGTCTTTCCTGGTTGTTGCTTGACGCGGCGTAGGTCACCCGCAGCTGGTGGGCGGTCGCAAGTGCCCTGGAAGTTGGCAATGAAACGGTCGCGCATCTCGTTCCAGGAGGAGATCGAGCCTGGAGGCAGGTTCAGGAGCCAGGAGCGGGCACCATCCTTGAGAGCCATGGGGAACCAGTTCCCCATGACTTTCTCGTCGCCGTTGGCCGCCTCGATGCTCAGATCGTAGAGCTGCAGGAACTCCGTGGGGTCGGGGGTGCCGTCATAGCGAGGAGGCAGATCCGGCCTGAACTTGCCCGGCCAAGCGACGCTACGCAGCTCAGGGGTGAAGGCGCGGCAGCCTGCCGTGGTTAGCGGGACTCTGCGCTGGTGGAGAACTTGTCCTTGATGAGGTCCGCGCAACGCCGCTGCAAGCGGCATGCGGTCTAGCCGTGGTGGCGCAGGGAGCACGGGGGCGTTTTCTCGTGGCTGAGGGACTTCTTGGCAGCTTCTTTCTTGCACAGGCGCCAGATGCGGCAGGTCGCACCGTGGGGCTGTGCGCCTGGGCGCCAAGACTCTGTCTTGGGGCAGAGGTGGTGGGGGCGCTCCATGGGCCATGTTGCCCGTGGCTGGCAGAGGGCGAGGCAGCGAGAGAGGCGGCGCAGGGAGCCCCCTGCGGCGCTGACAAGCTCGGCGATGCGGTCGAGCTAGTCCTCGTAGAGGTCGTCGACGGGGCAGTAGCGCAGGAGCTCGTGCGGCATGCACAGAGCGGCCTGCGCGTCCACGGGAGTGCGACGAGCATGGGATGACGAGCGGCCGAGGTCAGCGATGGAGTGGTGGTGCGGCCATCCCGCCACACCGAGGGGTGCAGCGAGGATGCTTGCTGCTTGTTCCCCACCGGGCCGGTGGCGACGTTGGCAGCAGGCGACGGAGAACGACGGGGTGGCCTGCTGACGGGAGCCGTCTGAGCAATGCAGGCGGCGTGGGCAGCCCGACGCTCAGCGCGAGCGTGGCGAGCGTTCGCCATGGAGACGATGAAGCAACGGGACACAGAGCGACGGAAGGGAAGCTTCAGCGCACCCCTACCTGGCGCGCCAAATGTTAGATCACAGGTTCCGGCAAAACCCTTAAGGTTCAAACATTGGGGTGCGCGCGAAGATCTCCTCCTCCCGGTCCACGTCCTAGCCTCGCTAAGATCTCAGGGACTAACTCGATGACCTTGCAACACAAAGGACACAAGATTTATACTGGTTCGGGCCACCGTTGTGGTGTAATACCCTACTCAAGTGTGGTGGTGGTGGATTGCTTCTTGGGCTGAGGATGAACAATACAAGGGGAAGAACAACCTCCTGAGGAGAGGTGTTCTTGTGCTCGGTGAACTTGTGGTCGTTCCGGTCTCTCCTGATCCGTCGGATCCCCCTCCTATTATGGTGGCTAGTCCTATTTATAGAGGCCCTGGTCCTCTCCCCAAATATTGAGCGGGAAGGGAGCCAATAACGGTCAATTGAAAAGGGGACAACTAGTACAACTTATCCTGACAAAAGTGATCTTCACCTGCCAAAGGCTCTGGTGGTGACGCCGTCTTGGGCTCCATGGTGACCTCCATCTTGCCGTCCTTCTGGTCTTGGTCTCATTGCACCAATATGGAAACCTTTGCTTGACGTCTCGGTACTCTGCGTCTGCGCTTGCCTCCTTAGAACCAAAGAGGAAACAAGGACACCGTGTGCGGTGTCGCCCGCCTGACCTTGGTCGTCATGGCTCACGTCATTGGAACCTCGCGAGGTTTGCCTGGCCTTGATCTCTCTGCCCCCCGTGAGCCGGCCTGGTGAGGCCGCTCCTGAGGAGGTCTTGTGTTATCCGCCTCGCGAGGCTTGGCCCCTCGCGAGGGTCTTGAAAGCTTGCTGGTGAAGATGGGCCGTACGGGCCCGCTCGCAGAGCCATGTCGGGGGGCGCAGGTAGGCAAGTCTGGGGACCCCCGTTCCCAGAACGCCGACACCATGGTTAGGATACCTTAACCATCTTTGATCAACAAGCTAGTCTAGTAGAGGCTTACTAGGGACACATTATTTGTTTATGTATTCATACATGTATTTAAGTTTTCGATCAATACAATTCTAGGATGAATAGTAAACCTTTATCAAGAATAAGGAAATGTAAAATAAAAACTTTATTATTGCCTCTAGGGAATATTTCCTTCATCACCCTCTTGGAAAATGCGCTCGAAACTTTTTTGATTTGCATATTTCTTCATGCATGCTTGAGCAACAGTCAAGTTAGCTTTTAGTTGCTGCATCCATTTATCTCTGTCGTGCAAAAACTCCAGTGCTTTGTACTGATATTGTCTAGTAGGATATTCTCGCTGATGCTTGGTCGTCGATTGCCATACAGAGATTCAAATGGAGTTTTCTACAACGAGGAGTGGAAGGACATATTGTACCAATATTCTGCCATCGCCAAATGTTCAGTCGACTTCTTACGTTCTGTAGATGTCATGCACCGCAAGTAATTTTGAATACACTGGTTCATGCATTGAGTTTGGCTATCTGACTGTGGATGGTATGCTGAACTGTAGCGTAGCTCACTGCCCATGTCCTTAAAAATATACTGCCATAGCTAGCTGGTTAAAATCCTGTCACGATCAGACACATTTTCCAAGGGAGGGCCATGCAATTTTAGGACATTGTCAATGAAAACAGTTTCTAGTGTCATCACTGTGAAGGGATGAGCTAGGGGAATGAAATGGGCAAATTTTAAAAGTCTAACAACTACCACTAGGACACCTCCTTTCCATTTAATTTGGGCAGACCCTCTATAAAGTCCATGCTAACATGTGTCCAGACCATATCAGGGATGTGAAGTGGCTCTAGGAAACTAGGATGTTGACAAGTTTCTCCCTTGTTTTCTGGCACACAGGGCACTCAATAACAAAATGATCTACATCCTTCTATATCCCCGACCAGTAAAAGATCTTTCTGAGCCTCTAGTATGTGACTATTCTGCCAGCATGACCACCTATGGCAGAAGAATGTAGGGCCGTCAGAACTTTGTTCCGGAGGACTTGATCTTTGCCCACATAAATCTTTCCCTTGTGCCTAATTATGCCAGCATGTAGGCTGTTTTGATCAATAGTGTGATCAGGAGCAAGCAGAAGTTTCTCTAGGAGAGCCCAACAGTGTGAGTCGGCAAGGTTTGAATCTTCAACGATAGATATCTAGGTAAGAGTGACTAGGGAAATTTCCTCTAGGGAGTATTTCCTGGAGAGGGTGTCCTCAACAATGTGTTGAATGCTGTTGGAAATCTTCTGATTTGTCATAAACTGCAGTCTCTGATGACCAGTTCTGATAATTAGGTCAGATATAAGGAAGTAATGCATCCACCTCTTCAATGCTTCTATGATAGCTAGAGCCTAATGCTGCACTTCTTGGGCAAAGAGTGGAACTATAATAGGCCAAGGGTCTGCCTTGCTGCATCATAACTACTCCTGACACCATGCCCAATGCATTAGTCTTCAAGACAAATGGTTCAGAAAAAATTGGTAGGGCCAGTAATAGAGCTTTAGTGAGAGCTTGCTTAAGTAGTCTAAAAGCTTGATCTTGTGCCTGAGCCCACCCAAAACTATCTTTCTTGAGTACATCATGTAGTGGCCTAGAAATGTTGCTAAAGTTCTTAACAAATCTCCTACAATATCGACACAAACCCAAGAATGCTCTGAGTTGAGTAACTGTTGTGGGGACTGGCCAATCTGCCACAACAATTATTTTGGGCAAATCAGTGGAGACTCCATTGCCAGAAATACTATGGCCCAAGTAATCTATTTGAGGAACAACAAAGACACTTTGTATAACTTGGCTGAGAATTGGTGTTCTTGTAAGAGCTGAAGCCCAATTTTCAGGTGAGCAATGTGTTCTTCCTTAGATTTGTGAAATACCAAGATATCATAAAAAGACTAGGATAAACTTTCTCAAGTACTTGCCAAATATCTTGTTCATGAGAGATTGGAAGATAAACTTTCCGCCAATGTTACCATTTCTGAATCTTCTACGCTTGGTATTCAATTCGCTTTGAAACAATCTGAGCATAGATGGGGGTTGATTCACATTTATGGGCCTTGCCAAGGAGAACACAGAGAAACATACACCAAATGGTTATTTGATCTAGATATTCCATCCAACAAGGACTGGCTACTGTTGGGCGATTTTAATTATATAAGATCACCAGAAAATCGTAACAGGCCAGGTGGGGATGTACATGATATGTTCACTTTCAACAATTTCATTAGAGCTCAAAAACTAATTGAACTACCAATCAAAGGTCGATCTTTCACGTGGAGTAATATGCAGCAAGACCCATTATTGGAACAACTTGATTGGTTCTTCACTACACTAAATTGGACACTAGCGTTCCCCAACACAATGGTTAAATCCCTCGGATGCCCAATATCTGATCATGTTCCTTGTAGTGTCATAGTTCAGACCAACATCCCCAAAACCAAATTATTCCGTTTTGAGCACTACTGGATTGCTCACCCTGGCTTCATGGATGTGGTACCGACTGCTTGGGACAGGCCCATTAACCATGGCAAAAGATAAAAATGCAACATTCGTTATATGCCAAAAACTAAAAGCTATTATACATGCACTCAGCAAGTGGTGCAAACAAATTTCTTGCCTAACTATTGCAATTGAAAATACAAACAAGGCACTTTTGGAATTGGACACGCTTGAGGAAAACTGAAGGTTGTCACTGCCTGAATCCAACTTTAGAAGGGATTCTCAAGAAAAACGTCCTGCAACTACTCTCCTATCAGAAGGAATACTAGAAAAAGCGATGTACGGTCAGATGGATAAAATTCGAAGATGAGAACACAAAGTTTTTTCAAGCAACTGCAACAGAAAGGTACATGAGGAACTACCTTGCCAGTCTGAAAACACTAGAGTGTTCTATTGTTGATGACCATGTGAGGAAGGAATCCATTCTTTTTAACTCATTTAAAGATCACCGACACATGAAACCCACAAGGTATGAAATTCACCCTAGACGACCCTTCAACCCTGACCCAGACCTCGATCAACTCACTCTTCCATTCACGCATGAAGAAATTGACTCGATTATGAAAGAAATGCCCCCAGACAAGGCACCTGTCCCGGATGGTTTTAATGGGGCTTTTCTAAAAGCGTGTTGGACAATCATCAAAAAGGACTTCTATAGCCTATGTTCTGAATTCCATGATGGTTCCCTCAATATTGAAAGCCTGAACTATGGACATATCACACTAATCCCTAAAACCAACTCTTCAGAAATGATGAATGAATATCGTCCTATCAGACTGCTCAATTGTTGTCTGAAGATACTAACCAAAATACAGGCAAATCGACTCCAACGTGTCATTCTTCGCCTAGTACACCGCAACCAATATGGTTTTCTAAAAGGAAGATCCATTCAAGACTGCCTCGCATGGGCTTTCGAGTTCATCCATCAGTGCCAAGCCTCTAAGAAAGAAATTGTCTTGCTTAAACTCAATTTTGCAAAGGCCTTTGACACCATTGAACACGCTGCCATGATACAGATCATTGAAAAAATGGGCGTTAACACAAGATGGATCAACTGGATCAAAAGCATATTTAGCTATGGCAAATCATCGGTGCTCCTCAATGGTGTTCCAGGGAGGTGATTCCTATGTAATGCGGCATACACCAAGGGGACCTGTTGTCCCCTTTGATATTTGTACTTGTTGTGGAATTACTCCAAGCGGCCATTAATGATGCCATGTGCCTTTCGATGAAGACAGCACCTCAGACTTCCTGTGATACAATATGCCAACGACATGCTGATAATAATGCCTGCATGCGCAACACAAGCAAACATGATGAAGAAAATGCTTATGGACTATGCAACATCCATTGGACTGCGTATTAACTTCCAGAAATCCACGATTGTGCCAATTAACACACCATCAGAGCTATGCCAAGACATTGCGTCCATATTTGGTTACACCACGACCTCCATGTCGTACACGTACCTGGGATTACCCCTGGGCACCACCAAACCATCAATACAGGACCTCACCCCTCTAGTGTGCAAGGCTGAGTGCAAGATTACGACCACAATGTTACTGATGCCATATGTGGGGAAGCTGACACTGATTAACTCGATAGTCACTTCCCTAGTTGTCTTCACCATGGGAACAATTATATTACACCCCAAGAACATCTTGAAAATATTCATCGCCAATGCTTATGGAGGAAGAAGATCGATGATGAGTAAAATGTAACCCCCTAGCTGCATGGGATATGATCTGCCGTCCAAAAAAAGGTGGTCTAGGAGTGCTCAATCTACGAGTTCAAAATGACGCAATGCTGCTCAAGTTCTTGCACAAATTCTATAACCTACATGATATCCCCTGGGTGCAACTGATATGGGACATGTACTACAACGCCACTATTCCCCATGCCGCAGAACCGTGTGGATATTTTTGGTGGCATGAGGTAATTGAACTCAACCCAATCTTCAGAGGGATATCTTCGGTTCATGTGCACCATGGAGATACAAACCTCTTCTAGAAAGACTGATGGAACCAAAGCATCCTCTCCGAAGCTTTTTCCCACGAGCCTACTCATTCACTACAACTGAGGATGTATCTGTTAGAAATTTCCTCCAAACCATGGATCTGCAGGCAGTGTTTCACCTCCCCTTATCTGTCCTAGCTCATGAGGAAGCGAGAAAACTTCAAATTCCAACCATTGGCATATACATCTCAGGCCAAACATATGACATATGGTCGTACACTTGGGGGAAAAATGAATTTAGTACCAAAGAGTACTATGCATACTACCTCAGAGAGGTACAAGTCCATCGAGCGTTCAAATGGTTGTGGAAGTCAACTAGCACCCCCAAGCTAAAGGTATTCGGTTGGTTCCTCCTCTCAGATAGACTCAACACATGGAACATGCTGAAAAGAAGACATTATAACATTGGAAATAACTTTGATTGCCTTCTCGGTGAAACCCATGTGGAAGAAATGGTGGAACGTCTATTTTTTCATTGCATGTTTAGCAACATTTGTTGGAAGATCCTGGACATGAGGTGGACTCAGCATGCTAACAGACTTGAACTAGTTGAGATTGCAAAGAGGAATCATAACAAACCCATGTTTATGGACATCTTCCTAGTGGTTGCGTGGAGTTTGTGGAAGGAAAGGAATAACAACCATTTCAGGGGGATCTCTCCTACGATTGCATCCTAGAAGCATAGATTCAAATCAGATTTTAGTGGCCTGATCTATTGGGCTACTGAACAGAAGAAGCATTTTATTACTTCCTTTGTAAACTCTATTGTTTAGACCCTTGTTAGCCCCCCCCTCATGCCAAAGTGTGTGGCCCCTCCCCATGTAAAGATGTAACATATTTAGGAGATTAATACAAATAAAGTAGGAGCCTTTCCTACTGTTTAGTTGGTAAAAAATGAGAGATTGGAAGGTGCCAAGGGCATTTGTGAGACCAAAGGGCATGGCCAGAAATTCATATTGTCCCAAATAGGTCCTAAATGATGTCTTAGGTGTGCCCTTCCCATCCATTCTTATCTGGTGATACCCTAACCACAAGTACAATTTGGAAAAAAATCTGGCTCCATGCAACTCATCAAGCAGATATTCAATCACTAGAATTGGGAATTTGTTTTTTATTGTAGCAGCATTCAGTTTCTAATAATCAATACACAATCTCCATGCTTCATCCTTTTTCATAACCAATATTGCTGGAGAGGAATAAGGGCTTTGAATTTCCCTGATGACTTTGGATTTTAACAGTTCATCAATTTGCCTTTCTAGTTCATCTTTCTGTAAGTGAGGCACTCTGTAGGGCCTAGAATTAGGTGGTTTAGCTCCAGCTTTCAAGGGAATTTTGTGATCACATTCCCTCTTGGGGGGAAGTCCTTCTAGATCTTTAAAAATAGAAGCATGTTCCTCCAATACTTGCTGAATCTCTGCTAGAACTACCTGCTGATCAGGTTTCTTGAAAGTTGTGTCCATGATGAGATGTAAACTGTAGCCTGCAGCTCCTCCTTCTAACAACTTGTGAAGTTCAGTGGAGTTAATTTCAGCAGTTGTAGCTAGTGATTCACAAGCAAGAGTTTTTATAGCCAGTGTTTTGTCCTTGAAAAGGGATAGTTGTCTTGGTTTGTAATGAAATGCTACTAGGCTGTGTTGGGCCATCCAGTTAGACCCTAGGACAATTTCATGACCTGGGAGTTCTAGAATCCTAAATGATTGCTGGAACTGATGTGGCCTAGTACTAAGTGTAGTAGTAGGCATAAAGGATCCAAACCATAGTTTCCCTCCTCGTGCTACAAAAACCATTTTGGTCGTGTCTTTGACAATAGTATAGCTTGTTGTAAGTGCAAACTGCAAATTCATGAATGTTGAATTGCTACTAGAATCCACTAAGGCCACTGCTTGCTTGCTTCCAATGTTAACTAGAATAGAGATGGAATTGCCATTATCAGAATGCATTGCTTGGAGTGAAATGTTCATACACTGCTACTCTATTGTAGATTGTTCTCCTGTGTTAGTTTCTTCCATTTCTTCTTGTACATGGGAAACCGCAGTATGTTCTTCCCCAATTAGTAAATTTAAAACTAGGGCCTGCTGGCATTTATGCCCATGATCTTAGTTGTCACCACACCGCCAACACTTCCCTAGCTCTCAAGCCCTTTGAGTGATGGAAGGGGGTCTACTATTAGTTGGTTTGTCAGCAGTAGTAGTGTAGGACTTTTGAAAACCAGTAGATGTTTTGACTGAGGAAGCACCTTGATAGTTCTTTGCTTTCAGTGGTTCACCCTTCTCAAGATTGATTGTTAACCAATAAGTGTCATTGATTGAGGTGGGTCTCAATGGTCCAAGACAATATGTGAAGTGTGATTTAAGATCATTCACATAAAATTTGCCAAACCATTGTTCAATAATCATGGGACTTTCTTGTTGTACATCTGCCATTAGATCTTCAAACTGTTGAGTGTATTCTGCTACAGACAGTTGGTACTATTTGAGCGAATCAAAATGCTCTGTCAAGTCATAGGAACTAGATGGAGAAAATCGATGTAACAATTCTTCACAAATCTAGGACCAGGAGAGTTTCTTCTTCAGTAAACTAGACCTTCTTAGCCACACATCTGTAGGTCCAATAACATAAACTTGTGTTAGGTTTAACCTATACTCTCGTGCGACTCCGCGTCCTTATTTTCTGTAGTGCATTGACCACCGCCATCGTGTAACACGGAGAAAACCCCAAAAACGACATATCAGTGGCAGCCTCCCGTGCCCACATGGCACAAGCTGACCCAAATTTTCCTTTTCCTTCTTTCTCTCAAGCACCCAATGGCAAGCACACCACATGTGACGCCTTTTTTTATCCAACAAATCTCATGGCTACTCTTTCCTGGCTTCAATGCGCACGCATGTAGCACCGCTAGCCCCATCCTCTGTACGCCCGCACGCACCACCCGTCGGCCTCCGTAATCCCAGCTGGATCACGAGCTATCCCGAGCCAGGCCTCTGCTTGGAAAAACCTATCGCATGTGGGCCAGCAGCACTTGGGCCGCTAGCAGCTGCCTGCCTCACGCCCTCTCGCATGGTACGACCCCAGCGTCCGGGAAGCCGCCGTGTACACGCCGCTACGGAGGAGTCCTGGTGTTGCACACCTAAACACGCCACACAGATCAGATTTGGCTCCTGATCGATAATCCAACTCCAAGTCGCTCCAGCCGCTGGCCCATCGAACCGAGCTTCGAACTTGATGACAACTGTGACTTATTTGTAATCCATCTGTGAATCCGCTTCATCTCTAGATTGCTCTATACACGACGATCTCTGATCGCTATCGCACGTACGCTGTGCCTCCACAGCCACCGGTCTTCACCGCTCTCCTCTAAATCAACTTCCGTATCCTCTTCGAAACCTTGCTCATGGCACCACTTGTTAGAATAAATCCGAGGCGCATAGTTGATCATCCGAGGACCAATCAATCACACAAGCACGACACAGAGATTGTTAATGAGGTTCACCATGATGGCTACATCCCCGAGGCCTGACTACGGGCGCTCCTCCCCATGACACCGTCACAATACCGCACACCGTCACCCGGGCGCCGACTATGGCACCTCGACTCAGAGAGACCGGACCGCCCCGTATTCCAGCCTAGAGATCAAGGTAAGTCTCTGGAATACGACACTTCTTGGCATAAAACAAACCAACTCTTTATTACAATCGATATGGATACAAGGGGATTACATCGGCACGACAACACTACGCCTCCCAAGGTTGCTCTATGCAAGTAGCAGAACAATACATAGCAGTGGAATAGTTTCTAGCAGCGAAACAACAACGACGATGATGGACTCCACTCCGCAGGGACACTGGCTGGAATGTTTATCCTAGCTCGAAAACACAGGATCCTTGGCAAACAAGGCATGACCTGCAGACTGGCATGACACACCAGGTCAGTACATTGAATGTACTTGCAAGCTCACAGCAACCAAAGCAATCAAGACAAACAACAACATGGCATTTGCATGTTACTTAGCAAAGAAGAAAATGATACTAGCAGAACACATGGCATGCACAAGATGAACATGATACAGCTAGACCAATACCAGATGAGCATGGCATGAACATATGAGGATACTAGCATGCAACATGTTAACAATATCATGCACCAACTTACTCTGTTTGGGGTTACCTTGTAACCACCACATGAATCACTTACCATCATGGTGATCACACGATCACCTCAGGATCAAATCAAGCTTGGTATTAACTATACCATACTAATCATTACATGACCACAAGGAGCTTGATCTTTACCCTTGATTATTGCATAATACCATAAACCTCAATCATCTTCGATATCCTCGATACCACTATGATGCTCTCACGATCACATAAGAATCAACCGCTTCTTTCATCATCGAACTAGGGTTGTTATTAAACAGGTTATTATTACTGTTGACCCATAGTGTAAGCTACTACGAACTGGGCCCTTATCCGCGGGCACTGCTATCGATAGATTAAACACACTCTGCAGAGGTTAGCACACTGTACCCACACTGTTGGGGATATAACTATTGGGTATAACCCGCCCAGGAGGGGCCGGGTTATTCCCATGGCGGTTCATCTAGACGAAGCCCATAAGTATGTGAAGGTGGCGGTTCATGAGGCAGGCCTGTTAAGGGGCCCAAACCAAGAGGCGGCTTAAGGCCCGTGAGTATAAACCGCCATGTATATGTAACTTGTGTTATAAGGCATGTAAGATAAGTCACCGAGCCGGACACGTTTTTATGAGCCGGCCGGGACTCTGTAGGCTGCAGTGCATCAACCCGTGTATATAAGGGGACGACCCGGCAACGGCTTAGGGCAAGAAAACAACAAGTCAAAAGCCAGGCAAAGCGTGTTTGCTCCTTGGTAATCGAAAACCTAGCAATACCACCACAAACTAGAGTAGGCTTTTACCTTCACCGCAAGGGGCCGAACCAGTATAAACTCTCCGTGTCCTTTGTCCCGTTTAACCCCTTTAAGCTAACCTCGTCACAATGGCTCCACAACTAAGTCCTTCTACGAGGACATCTGCCGTGACAATTCCATGATAGTTGGCGCCCACCGTGGGGCCAGCGCACGGTGGTTTTGAGTTCTTAAAGGGCAGCTTCGAAGGGCTCAAGGGATACGCTATGGGCCGGATAACCAAGAGTCGTCGCGGCAAGCTCTACATCGACGATGCAGGCTGGGCCCCCGAGGCCGGCTCAATTGAGTATGGGTACTGGGTTCCCTTCGACGGAATCCATGTCTTCATCGGCAAGATCGGCGAACCGGGCCCTGAGCCGGACATTTGCATTGACATCATCGAGACGGCTCAGCCTGGACGACCCGCCTGGGTTCAACCCGCCATAAAGCATGTCTTCGTTGGGTTCACCCAGGGGGCTGAGTTGGAAGGCTCTGTCTCTGGCGGTGAGACGGCCATCTGCTCTGATGATGAGTCGTCCACGGGCAAGACCAACTCAATGTACCAGCTACAAGACGGGCGGCTTGGGGGCTATTCTGATGGCGACAGTATTCCGGACCCCCATGAGCCGCCGAACAGGGTGGTGATCTTCATGGCTGGCACCCAGCCGGTTCTTAGTTTGACAGCCGCCGTGGCTATGACTTCTAGCGCAGCAACGGTAACGGCAGCCAGGGCTGGCAGTTTAGCGCGCCCGCCGGCTCAAGTTTTAACAGATCTGTTGGATACTCTGACGACTCTGATGGAGGTTGAGGTAACCCCAAACAACCAGGAGTAGCACAAGGCAGAAGTAGATAAGTTGCGTGATGAGATAGCGCAAGCCAAGGCGGAATTGGCAGCAGAAAACACCAGGATGGCTGCAGAGCGAGCCATTTTAAGTGCCCAAGCACAACGGATTCAAGCATATTCATACTGGCTCACAGTGGATCAGAACGTGTCAAATGAAGTTTTGAGGAGAAAATACCGGAGTTGTCTGCCCTCAGTTTATGAGTCAAGGGACCTCTTCAACACCCCTGGAGCCAGGGCCAGTAACCCTCCGGTGGTGAATCGGATGACTGAAGCGCTAGGCGGTGGGGTGCCGGGTCAGCCGCACGTGACAAGTTCTCTGTACATGAACAACATCCTGCCTCAACACGTGGTAACACTGCTGGGTCACTATTCCACCCCTTTGGACAACATGATTGCGGCAGCAACGCGACTGGCGGCTTTACCAGTTGAGGGTGAGACTCCGACGGCGATTGAAACCCGAAGGGCCAGGGAGCTTCTTCAAACGGCTTTAGTAAAACAACAGGCTTATTCTTATAGCCACGACCAGATCCATTCAACCCCTCGTCCAAGTCGGAGCTATAGTAGGCACATTGACTCACCAGCAGTCTTGAGTACGGAGCAGCGCCGTAACCGACCTCCTAGACATGACCCGGCGTGCAATGGTGCCAATGCATAGGATTTGGTGGACCAGGGTAGGGCACATCGGGAGGCCGAGCTGGCGGCTCATCAGCACACGCCGGTTTACCCGACAACTTCAATTGAGGCAGGTGTAACTTGTAAGGCTTTCGGTGTGCCGTGTCTAACAGCGGCTCTACGAAACGAGCGTCTGCCCAAGGACTTCAAAGGCCCTCGTAAGGTGCCTAATTACACAGCAGAATAACCCCCTGAGGCATGGGTGGAGAGTTATGAGATGGCCATGGAGATGTTGGATGCTAGTGAGGCTGCATACGCCAAGTACTTCACCATGAAGTTAGAGGGGACGGCTTGCACCTGGTTGAAGGGGCTGCCGGCTAACTCCATCAGGTCATGGGTGGAGCTGAAGGCCCGATTTATCCAGAATTTCAAAGATACATGCAAACAGCCCATGTCGATCATGGATTTGGTTTCTTGCGTTCAGGCTGAGGGAGAGTCAATGACCAGCCGGGTGCGCCGGGTATCGACTATGATACATTCTTCAGATAACATCATCATCGGCTCAGTGGTGCTAATGTTGGAGAAAATTGCCGTTTCATCCCACTCAAGCAGAAACTTGGGCGGCTTAAGCATCATTGCAACGACATGGGGGAGCTTATGGCGGCTCTTGTCAAATATGTCGACTCTGATGGTACCAAGGACCCCGACTCTGAGGATGAAAGATTGGGAAAGGGAAAGAAGAGTAGCGGCATGAAGGGGCAACAGTACAACCCTACCAGTCAGGGCGGCAAAGGTAAGTACAAGGCTGATGATTTTGTGGCTAACACCGATGCGCGTAATTATAGCCAGCGGCATAAGGGACCACCGGCTCAAGGGACAAGGTTTGACCTTGATGCAGTGTTAAGTCAGCCATGTCCAAAACATGGAACGAATCAGAAGATGGCTACTCATCTGTGGAAAGATTGCAACATAATGAGAAGCTTTAGGGAGTCCATCCAACACAACCATGTCCCGAACGGCGGTTCAGGGTCCGTCTCTCATGGTCCGGGTCATGGAGGCGGCGGTTCAAATTCCGGGTTTCAAGGCCACGACAACCAAGGTAATTACAACCAGCAGAATAATCAGGGGAATCAGCAGCAGCAATAGTCTGGTTATCAGAGTAACCCAAAGCAACTGAATAGTGGGCAATACCACGTCTTCACCACCAGTTTGTGTAAGCGGGATCAGAAGCTTCACAAGAGAGCTGTGAATGCCGTTGAACCGGGGGTGCCACGTTATTTACGGTGGTCAAATCATCCTATTGTGTGGAGTCGTGAGGATCATCCGCCCCAGCTTGATAATCCAGGTCACCTGGCACTGGTGGTGGCACCTCAGGTCGGAGGTTATAAGTTTACTAAGGTACTCATGGATGGAGGTAGCAGCATTAACATACTTTATTATGAGACCTTCCGTCGCATGGGACTGACGGATAAGAACCTTAAGACGTCAAACACTGTTTTTCATGGTGTGGTGCCGGGTAAGTCAGCCTACCCAGTGGGTAAGATATATTTGGAAGTTGCCTTTGGAAATGAGCATGATTCTAGGTCCGAGACTTCGACTTTCGAAGTGGACAAGATCAAGAGCCCTTACCATGCTCTGTTTGGGCGGCTGGCTTATGCTAAGTTTATGGCAAGGCCTTGTTATGTTTACTTGCAGCTTAAGATGTCGGGTTATAAAGGCACCATCACAATACATGGGAGTCGCAAGGTGGCCTTGGAGTCTGAAGAAGGTGATGTGGCTTATGCTGAATAAGTTTGTGCAACAGAGGAGCTGAAATTTTACAAGGATAATGTCGACCCGGCGGACATGACCTCCTTGAAAAAGACAATCACACATCATGATCCTTCGTTAAAATTTAAGTCGGCAGATGACACTAAATTGGTTGACTTCGTTGCTGGCGACTCATCTAAGCAGTTCAACATCAGCGCTAACTGGATCCGAAATAGGAAAGCGCGCTCATCGAGTTCATCCGTGAGAACCGGGACATCTTTGCATGGAAGCCTTCAGACATGCCGGGTGTATCGAGGGAACTCGCCGAGCACACTCTTAATATTGATCCGAAGTTTAAGCAGGTCAAGCAATTCCTCCGTCGTTTTATTGTTGAAGAAGTGGCCCGGCTCTTAGCGGCCTGGTTTATTGTTGAAGTTTTTCATCTTGAGTTGTTGGCTAACCCGGTGTTGGTGCTTAAGAAGAACGGCACTTGGCGGATGTGTGTGGATTACACGGATTTAAACAAGGCTTGTCCGGCTGATCCATTTGCTCTCCCTCTTATTGATCAAATCATTGATGCTACGACAGGTTGTGAGCATTTGAGTGTTTTGGATGCTTATTCTGGTTATCATCAGATCAAGATGGCAGTTAAGAACCAGGAGAAGACATCTTTTATTATTCCGTTTCGAGCCTTCTGCTATGTGTCTACGCCTTTTGGGCTCAAGAGTGCCCAGGCGACTTACCAGCGGTGTGTGCAAAATTGCCTTCAGAATTAGATCGGGCGTAATATTCATGCTTACGTGGATGACATTGTGGTGAAGTCAAGGAAGAAAGAGACCTTGATTGATGATTTGAAGGAGACATTTGACAATCTGCGGGTCTACAAGATGATGCTTAACCCGGCCAAGTGTGCTTTTGGTGTACCAGTGGGCAAGCTTTTGGGTTTTCTGGTTTCTAACAGAGGCATTGCAGCTAACCCAGAGAAGATCAAAGCCATTACTTCATTGGCTAAGCCGGCGTGTGTTAATGATGTTCAACGTCTGGTGGGTCCCATTGCGGCCCTAAGCCGGTTGGGTGAGAAAGCTATTCCTCTTTATCAGATGATGAAGAAGATAGATCATTTTGTTTGGAGTGATGCTGCTAATCAAGTGTTTGAGGATCTGAAGAAACAGTTGGCTGAGCCGCCCGTTCTTGCTGCCCCTATTGATAAGGAGCCTCTGTTATTATATGTGGCTGCTAATAGCTGAGCCATCAGTGTAGCCATTGTGATGGAAAGGAAAGAGGCAAGCAAGGAATATCCGGTTCAATGGCCGGTTTACTACATCAGTGAGGTGCTTATTGAGTCCAAGCAGAGGTATCCACACTGGCAGAAGCTTGTGTATGGGGTCTTTATGGCAAGGCGGAAGCTTAAGCAATATTTTCTGGGTCATCCCATCACTGTGGTCAGCTCTGCTCCTTTGGGGGACATCATCCAGAATAGAGAAGCCACGGGCCGGATTGCCAAGTGGGCCATCGAGCTTGGACCGCATGGTTTGAAATATGTGCCTCGTACGACCATCAAGTCGCAAGCACGTGGATTCTACCAATGATAGGACAAAACTGCAGACACCTGAGGAAAAGCCAGATAACACATATTGGACTATTCATTTTGATGGATCCAAGCAGTTGGAAGGCTCAGGGGCTGGAGTTGTCTTGACTTCCCCACGAGGTGACAAATTTTCTTACGTTCTCCGGCTAATGTTTCCTTGTACTAAAAATGCAACTGAGTACGAGGCTTTGCTTCACGGTCTTCGAATGGCTAAGGAAACTTAAGCCGGTTGAGGTGTTTCGGCGATTCAGATCTGGTGACTCAACAAGTTTCTGGCACTTGGGATTCTAAGGATCCACTCATGGCGGCTTATTGTTGAGAGGTTGATGCTATTGCGGGTCACTTCAAAGCTTACCAAGTTGAGCATATTGATTGCAGGAAGAATGAGGCGGCTGACACTTTAAGCCGGTTAGGGTCTCAGCGTAAGCCAGTCCCACCTAACACCTTCCTGGATGTTTTTCTTAACCCTTCTGTTAAGTTGCCTACCGAGGAGGATCTTGTTGTTCCTGACCCGGAAGCACAGTTGGTGGCGACTCTTCATGCTATTCCTGATTGGACAGTGCCGTATCAGGCTTACATGACCCGGGGTGAGTTACCTGAGGACGAGATTTTAGCCAGGCAGATAACCCGGCGATCTAAGACAATGACGATTGTTAATGGGGAGTTGCACCATCACAGTGTTTCGGGGGCGTTTCAACGTTGTGTTTCGTCTGAAGGTCGTGAGATTCTGCAAGAGATTCATGAAGGAGATTGTGGTCATCATGCCGGTTCTAAATCTCTTGTCGCCAAGGCTTTTCTTCATGGTTTTTATTGGTTGACGGCTCACGCTGATGCTGAGGATTTGGTCAGCAGATGTGACGGTTGTCAGAAATTTTCATGGCGAACTCATGTTCCGGCTCAAGAATTGAGGATGATTCCAATTACTTGGCCGTTTGCGACTTGGGGGCTTGATATGGCTGGGTCTTTTAAGAGGTCCCCAGATAAAAAGACCCACCTTCTGGTGGCGGTGGACAAGTTCACTAAGTGGGTTGAAGTAGAGCCAGTTAGCAAGTGTGACGCCGCAATGGCAGTTAAGTTTATCAAGAAGGTGATTTTCCATTTTGGCATTCCCCATAGCATTATAACAGATAATGGTACTAATCTATCTAAAGGTGCCATGAAAGAATTTTGTCAACAAGAGCATATTTGACTTGATGTCTCCTCTGTGGCTCACCCCTAGTCCAATGGTCAAGCAGAACGAGCTAATCAAGAGATTTTGCGAGGTATCAAGCCTCGACTTATGGTTCCTTTGCAAAGAATGTCGGGCTGTTGGGTGGAGGAGTTACCCTCAGTATTATGGAGTATCAATACAACCCCTAACAAATCTATGGGTTACACTCCCTTTTTCATGGTTTATAGAGCAGAGGCGGTTCTCCCAAGTGACATCCGCCACGATTCACCCCGGGTGGCGGCTTACATTGAAGCTGACAATGAACAAGCATGACAAGACACACTTGACCTGTTAGATGAGGAGCGTGATATTGCGGCGGCTCGTTTGGTGATTTACCAGCAAGATCTGCATCGTTATTATAGCCACCGGGTCAAAACCAGAACATTTCAAGAAGGTGATTTGGTGCTCCGGCTCATCCGGGATCAAAGGATATGCATAAACTATCACCGCCTTGGGAAGGACCTTTCATGGTCAGCAAGAATCTGCATAATGGGTCTTATTACCTTATTGATGTTCGAGACCACAAGGACTCACGCACATCGGAGGAGGAGACCCGGCGGCCGTGGAACATTGCTCATCTTCGCCCTTACTATACTTGAGTCACCGGCTCTCATGATGTATACAATCTAATGGTGTATATATTATAGACAGTATAATAAAGCCGACATCCCTGATAATTCAGGGCCTCTGTCGTTTCACTTCCTTGAAGCTGAGTCTTTATCATCTCCTTACACGTTCATTTAAGAGGCTTGACGCCCAAACTGTAGGGACCAAAGAGAGTTGGATGCGCAACATAGCTCAAACATAGGTCCCTAGCGAGCACAATTTGTCAGTATGTCACTTGGGGGCTTCCTGTTCAAACATAGGCGTATTCAACCAAAGAGAACACAACGTTACTGTCTCAGCCCCAAAAATTGGGTTATCAAATTTTGTGCTGTTATTCCTTATTGGCACCCATTTTCAAAATCTTTCTCCTGAGTTTGTTGGATGACTCTAAGACTTCTTGTCATTTCCAACCTTTCAAAGCCTTTCTCATGTCTTTGTCAGTGGGCAAGACCTCATTTGCAGCAGCTCAAACCCCCTCAAACCCTAATTCCAAATTTTGGAATCTGAATATGGCCTTTGTGATTACAAAGGAGCTATCATTTTCCTTGAGCTATTAATCATCCCATCTGTTCCCAGAGACCCTCCTATCCTTGTAAACCTTGGATATGCAAAAATATTGCCAAGTCCCTTGCAATGTTTTTTGAATTATCTTGCTTTTCCGAGGAATAAAATCCAAAGGCACAGCTAGCCATCTCCTAAATTCATGTGAATTGGTGGAGTTGATATTTATGCGTAATCCAAGCTCTGGCAAAGATATTGGCCATAATTAAAATAAGGAAACTTGCCTTTTCCCTATTTAATACCAATATTGCATTTCTGCCATTTTCTAAAGGAACTACTATTTTTATAGTAGAGAAAATTCCCACATAAATTGTGGAGCTTTTACTTGCTATATAATCACTAGTTCCATTCCTGTCTCATGATCCACAGATCAAAAATTGGGCACATGATCCAATGCAAGTTACTGCCTTCTTTGAAATTTTGCAAAGGAAGTGCCTTATTCCTAATTCCTATTGAGCTGCAATTTGGCAGGGTGATTAACCTTGATAAATCACCCCTGGATACCAAAGATGAACTCAATCCATTCATCCTAGCTCCCTGTGCAAGTTTTCCAAGTTTCTGACCAGAATGCAACTTTGTGAAGAAAGTACCTTCATAGAGTTTTCAAATGGGATGAAACTTTGCCATCCTCTCAAGTATTCCAAATCATTAGACTCCACCCAAATTTAGCTCATTTCATTGAATATTAGAGCATAGGAGCAATTCTTGTTTTCTGTCCAAATTTTCAGTTTGTGAAGCAAGTATATTTTATCTTGCTCCATTATGTCTGAAAATATTTCCAAGCCTTCTCCTATCCATATAACCCACCTAACCAAGAGTTTGGCTCATTCCATGTAGCCAAAAGTTTCTTAGAATTTTTCCAAGTTTCTGGTCAAAAGTGATGCTTGTGAAACAAATACCAATTTGGCAAGTCCATTTGGTATGATCTTTCTGCAGCATCTAAATATGTCCAAATCATGGAGATTTGCCAAGTGGTAGCTCTTTCTAATACTCCTAGTGAGCGCTTATTCCTCATTTGTTTTCTGGGCCATATTTGATAGTTGCACTGCAGCTATGTTAAATACTTGCCCAAATCACTTCCAACTTTCCAGGCCTATAGTATTTGCTTCCCTAAGCCTCCCAGACATCACGTTTAGTTCTTAATCCCACCAGTTAGGTCACCAAGATGTGGCCAAGATTGCAACAGCAAACTTGTCGAGCTTGTTCCCCTCTGCTCCCTACACCTCTGCCCGTGCCATCACCTCTTCTTTAATGAGCCTTGGAAGGACTCCACTGCTGACAAGGTTTGGCGTGAAGTAGGCGACCTGAGCGTGCGTTGTCCATGGTGACCACGGGCATTGCCAGCCAAATCGGTGGTCTAGCCACTGTTGGCAACAGCAGTGCCGCTCCGGCCGGTTCTGGCTTGTCCTAGTGTGTCACGCAGCTCCCCCTCGACGTCATCTTTCCCCTGCAGCTCGTTCCCCTTTCGTTTGCTTCCTCGTTGAGCCGTCGCCGTCGCCGAACACAGTGAGTGCCCGTGTGCACCGTCGTTTCCTCGCTCATGTCCGCTTCCTCATCTCGTCCGCGAGTGTTGCTTGATTTCGTGATCTCCTGGCACTCGTCCGCATCCCCCTCGTCGCCTTGCCGCCCCTTCCCGTGAGTCTTGGCCACGCGTGTGCGTCACCAGTGCATGGACACGTTGCCGCGCCGCGTGTCACCTCCTCCCCTCCCTCTAGAGCTCTTCCCCGCGGCTATAAGTAGCGCCCTCGAGCCCCTAGCAGTCCACAATGCCCCCCGAACCACTAGCTCGAGCTCGAGGAGGTCTCCATCCCCTCCCCATCGCCATGGCCGCTGCCTCGGGCTCTGCTCGATCCCGGCGCTGCCGCGCCCCTCTCGCCGTTTCTCCCCTACTATCGCGTCACCTGAGGTCCGGCGAGCCGCCCCGTTGCCTTGCCGACCCATTTGCCCCACCGGAGCACCTTGCTCGATGGTGGCCGAAGCCTCTCCCCGCTGCACGCCCAGGCGCTTCCTCCCTAGTGCTCCTCGATGGTAGCTGACACCACCACGGGATGCGCCTCTCACTCCTGAGCTCGTGAGCAGGTCGGCCGTCGTCTGCGGTGGTCGGAGCCATCGGCAATCGCCGTCGAGGCGAGCCCCTCCCTCTGTCAGGCGCTCGCATGAGCGGGAGGTTGAAGACGCCAGGCCAGGCGGGCCCCTCCCCATGCGACCCCACCTGGCAGCGTCTCGGTGTTGACCCCGCCCCGGGCCCACGTTTGTAAGTGAAGGCGTATTCTGGTTATGCATTTTCGATATACGAAAGCATATTTTCTCCCTCTTTTACCTGAAATATGCTTTCTTAGTTCTAAAAGCGTATTCGCTTTGCACTTCGGCTCAAAATACGTTTCTCTTTGAAGAAAACGTATTCGGCCCAAAGGCGCGTTCAGTTTTTCCTCCAGGGGCCTGTTTGCTGAAAAAAATTCACCGGTAGGTCCCGGAGCTTCAACCCTTCTTATCTCGACAACCGTAACTCCGATTGAGGTGATTCCAATGCTCATGTTCTTGGTTCGTCGAGCTCTTTCCGTTGGTATCATTTTCATAATGTTTGCACATAGTGAAAATGACAACTTTGCCCTTGCCCATAAACAGCCCCCTCCGAGAGAGAACTGTTTCCGGCAACCCTTTCCGCAAGCATTTCACACTTCTTCCCGAAGTATTTGTCGACCCCAGGAAAGCCAAACTCTTATCATGAGCCCCGAACTTGCATGTTGACTTTGCTTGCACCTCGTGTGTGTGTTTAGTTGCAGTAGTTTCTTGTCTATTCCGTCTGCTGTTATTTTAGTCGTGCTATATGTTTTTGTCATCTGTCTTGCATGCTTATGCTTTCATGAAATAAGTTGACATGTTAATTTGCTGTTGTTACTAGTAATATCATGCCTCTGTCTAGTTTCTTCTCATGTTAGTAGTATCGATGTTATGATATTCTGTTGCACTAGTGAAATTACTAGTACTTGTTATTGCCATGTTTCGCATGCTATCATTGTTCATTTGAAAAGCTTGATTTTGTTACTGCATCGGTATGTTGCATGATAGTTTTTGCACTCATGTTAAAATGCTCGCATGTTGATTGATGACGGTGAAGTTAATAATATGACTTAATATCAAACCTTCTCCATCATCACTGGGATATCATAGTGCCACCAAATCGAGCTTTCTCCAGTGCAACCACATTTACCTTATGGGAGGTCCTAGCTGGGTCTATTGTCATTCCTCTCGCCGGTGCCTCCCGCGAGGGAAGGTTATGGGCACGCGTTACCCTGATCAGGTAGGCGGACATAAGCCTTGTGTGCCCGAGTTAGATTTTGAGCTCATGTCCCCGTTTGGGACCGTTTTGCCACGACAGTGGCCGTTGGTACCTTTGGTAGGTACGGGGCCACCCTGGACTGAGCCTATAAGGGGTGTTGGTCGGAGTGGCCGGGAGAGTGTCATGGCAGTAGGTCGGTTTTGTCGGAACGCCGTTGGTCCACCCAAATCGGAGTGCGAGGCCATGGGTTCCGTGGTGTGGGTACAATGCGCTACCTCTGAAGAGTGTATTTTAATCTATCGATAGCCGCGTCCTCGGTCATGGGCACAAGTTCGTAGTAGGTCACACTATCGGATCTTGGTCGAAGTAGAGGATAAACCTGAAATAACTAAGTTGATGATTAATGTGAAATAAAAGAATGTGATGACTTGGAATATGGGAAAATCGTGAGAAGTCACGATGATGTGTGATATGACCCCGAGACGAGGTCTCGGTAAGTCATGTGTGTGCTCCGAGGAGCCGTGGCCGAGTAAGTGATTATTGCATAAGGTTATTATCATATGTCTTCACGGGAGGTAAATGGTAGTTTATTTCCAGCATAGTTTCATGATGCCATGCCATGTTTTTATATGCTACGCTTTGTTGTTGCTTTGTTAGAAGTAAATTTGATATGCCCTGCTAGTAGATGCTATGATGTTGTTCATGCTTAGTTTGATTTAAGATTCTAGTTAATATCATGCCATACTTAGAAGTTGTGTTGAAGTAGACTGCTGCATATGCTTGGTTCTTGCTAGTCATCTGTTTTTTTGGATGTTGTGTATTTGGTTGTCTTGCAAGTACATTCAATGAACTGACCTGGCGTGTCATGCCAGTTTTGTAGGTCGTGCCTGAATTGTTCACTTGTTCCGTCGTGCTAGGCCGTAATATTGCCAGTCCTGTGAGTTGTGGAGCCCAGCCAGAGTTGATGAGCCGCCAAACCAAGACTTCCGCCACCACTTAAATAGACTTCCGCTGCCATATAATAGCCTTAGGGCTATGCCAGATAATTGTATTCATCAATGATGTAATCTTATACGCATGTATTTGATGAATATTATTGTAACTGGAGTGCTATATCATGGGCCTGTCGTGCGTCAGGTGTTATCCTGGGCTGACATGCGAAGCCCCCCTGCTCCATGCGGATCGGGGTGCCACAGGAGATGGTATCAGAGCAGCCAGGCTGGCATAGATTATCCTCGAATTTGATCACTGCTACCATCAACCCGTAATGACCGTAATGGATTTGACCCATCCCTGGCATCTGGCATGGCCACTGTTAATCAATAGGTGGCGCAGTCGGGACCGACACGTCCTCACCCCGCTGTCCTCGCCTACTTATCCGTGGAACAAATAGAAACCCTATCTTTTCTGGTCAGCCGCACCACTTTCCCTTCGCCATTAAGGGAATGGGGCCACACCATGCGGGCATGTCCCGCATAGCTGCCTATAAAAGGCCCCTTTTCGCTAGCTGAATCGCTCACCCCTTAGTCAGCCATGTCCCTACAAAGAAGCCTAGCTAGTAACACCCGAGCCATGGCTAGCATCCTCAAAGCTCCCAAGTTTTACAACCGCACCTTTGCTGTCAACCACCCTGGCTTTCCACCCCTTTTTGCCGAGATGCTCACCAAAACCTTTGGCTGTAATGCTAGCCCCGATTACCTGGTGTTCCAGTCGACACCCGTCCCTCACCTTGATCGCTATGATGCAAGAGTACACACCGGCCCAAGTCCCGCAGTAGATGGCCAACCTTTGGTTTTTCAGGGTAGAGCCATGCCTACCGCTGATTTAGCCATTCAGGCCGCTGCTGTGGTGGCCAACCTATACCTCCGAACCAAGTTTCTGTAGGTGGCACAAAGGCGGGAGTTCTGCTTTTTCCCCATTGTGACAGAAGCAGGAATTTAGCCTTCTCCCACTATCCAAGGAGATGACCCCGCAATCGCTCACCTTGTGAAATATATCACTGCCCAGGGGATGATGATTTCTAAGATGCTTGCCAAATTTAGAACCCTGGACAACGATGCAGTACGAGTTGTCAAGGAAGCTTATCGTGAGGCTCGTAAATTCGCATCTCAAGCCGTTCACCCCATGCCATCCGAACCAGTGCTACCCTCTCAGCCTGTGTTGTGGCCTAGACCAAACATCGTCACCCTCGACAAGGCTCTTTACCGAATCCACCAGCAGCATTTGCTTGGATCAATATCAGCCACACCCCCAGCAGTCGAATCCCAACCCGTAGTGCTATCGGACGATGAAGATGGAGATTGGCTCAGTCTTCGTCCTCCCGGAGAGCCCCAGCAAGGCTAGTCCTCTGCATGACCTCTGTCAGGAAGTGAGGTGATTCTGCGAGTAGATCAGTTAGTCTGTTCATCCTCGATATGAGGATAGAACTATGTATCCCGGAATGAGTTGTTTCGTTTAGCGCGTAGAGCTCTCGTGCTTTGTTGTATGATGGTACTGTTGTAATCCGTATGCTGTGTTCTATGTATGTTTTCGTGCTTGTTTTTTATTGTCTCAATCTCAAGCAGAAACGTTCGACGGTGCTGGAAATGTGTTTCTAACAAGATTTTAATCAGTAGACCACCTACACTAAAAACAACATTGACTCGTCCCGAGTCTCTAACAAAATACGCGCTGGTGTAGGTATATGTATGCCAGGAGTACATATACCCCCTAGCATAAAAACACTTTAGTATGATTTGTCTGGTGTGCTTTTCTATTGCGTGTTTATTGTCTCTGTCTGTTTATTAGTTTAGGTTGTACTACATACTGCACGCATACCCGGTTCCCCCCATGAGTACATTCGGGCAGTACTCGGGGAATGCAAAGTCACATATCCCTCTCTATCTGTGCATACCCACTGTGCTGAATATCGAAACCCAGAGCTTCGCAGAGGCATTTCCGTTTGGCAGTCCCTCGTCTCTAATTCTTTTTCCCAATTTCGTTTCTGGAGGAACACTGACAACTTTATTTCATTCAATCCAGTACATCTACCACAATACAGATTTCAACTCCGATTCTACCTCTACACCTACATTTCATGGAGCTATCCGTGAAATTTTTCTGTACCCAGTGTGTTTCTGGAGCTGGAGCAGCCACCTCGCCCGCATCCGAACCTCACCAGCACCATCGTCCCTGCCTTACGTGGCGCAGGCAAGTCGCAACCACCGCTCCACCATAGCACGCGATTACTCCGCCCGCAAGATCTGCTTGGTGGGCAGCACATGCACCTTGACGCGGTCCGCGCTGGGCAGCCGCCGCGTGTCACGAAGGAACGCGAGGTGGTCGTCATGGATGTTGGAGCCGTCCCAGCCGTCGGAGCACTCCATGACGACTCAAGCCCGACGAAGGCAAAGGGACGACGACGAGCGGACGGACCCACGGTGGAGTGGAGAAAGGGCTCGAGAAGGAGAAGCTTGACGATGGCAGCAAATCACTGCTGCACTTCGGTGAGCGTGGAGTGCAGCAGCAGTGAGGAAGAAGAAAGAGTGAGGGGAGGGCACGCGTGCCTCTGCCCCTCCCCTCTCCCCTACTTATAGCCCTCTAGCTGTGAAGCCGAGGGGGCGGGGCATGGGATCGTGGGATTTACTGCGCCCACGACCCCACGGCCCCGCACTTACCGTGTCGTAATGGCGCGTGGTAAAAATGCATGGGATTCCAACCGCTCGCCTCGGCTGCAGCAGATCTGCGCGCGTGCTGAGGCCCGGCCTGCTGATGCGTCCCATCGAGCGTGGGCTGGCAGGCCGTCCCGGCCAGCTAATGCTGCATGGCGCGCATGCGGCGGGCGACAAGCCTAGTCACCTAGATAGCGCGCCACGTGCCTCCCGCTGCGACTATTCAGATTCCACCTGTCGGCCTGCCAGGCCCGGGGCGGCTCCTTGCAACCGGCGCTCCAGAAGACGGACAGTGCAAGCAACCAAGACCTTATGGAGTAGGAAGCTGCCGGGGCACCCCACTTATCAGCCGCGGCGACCCACCAGCTTCGGGGACTACCGTCGGAGTTATTGGCCATGGGTAGCCTCATCTGCCCCATGGCAATTCAAGACGTCGGGGCCGACTGCACCCCTCAAGCCTCAAAGATTGATCGCCGCCTTCTTGTGGCCGGCTGGTCCAAGTGGACGGCTGTGAGAGGGGCCGCCTCCTAGCAGGCGACCCCTAGAGGGGCCTGGCAGGTGGCCCCAAACACACTCAAAGTCTGAGCCACCATGAATGCGATGAGACGAGGCATGGCTACAAAGAAGCCTGCCACCCTTGAATCCAGGGCGGGTCGTGGCTACAGTGGGTGTACCGGCTGGTGATATCCCGCACGGCGCGACACTGTAGCCCTTCTGCCCATGACATCACCCAAGATAGAAGGGGCCCAGCTCCCACGACGGGCTGTCGGTACGGCCCGCAAGTGGCGGGTCCTACCAGCCTGTGAAAAGATAGAAGGCGGCAAGCTCAGCCAGCCGGCTTGGGGGGAGGCCGATTTCTGGCAGGCGGCCCTCCCCCTCTTAAGAGTTTGTGCACCATCAGCCGGGAGAAATAGGGAATGGCTACAGTGAACGATCGCCAGGCGGCGGGACTGTAGCCATGCCTCCCCCAACAAAGCAAGCGTCATTAAAAGCATGGCTATAGTGATGAGCCGCCGGCAAGGCCCGCAAGCGGCGGGCGCGGCTTGTCGGTCGAGTACAAGACAACCGGCGGGGCCCACCAGTCGGCGGGCCCCAGCTGCCAGTGAAGAAGCCGGCCACAAGAGACACTGACGGCCTGGGCCTACACCCGGCCAGTTTACCATTGTACCCCTGAGGGGTAGGCCTATATAAACCCCCCAAGGCACCCATGCAAAGGGTTCAGACTCTTAGAGAAACACACACACACATAGAGAGGGAGTTAGGGCTAGCCTTGTTCTTCTTCCTCCTCTAGAGAAACAACTCTAGGAGCGATCTTATAGCCACTCTTGTTGAGTTAGTGAACATGCGGAGACCCCCGCAGAGCAGGACTAGGGGTGTTATCTCCTAGGAGAGCCGCGAACCTGGGTAAGATCCACCGGCGTGCATGTCCTCGTCTCATCCCGTTTCATGTCACCGGCGACATCTTATTAGCCCCCTCCATGATAAGCCATCCGTTGGCATATGGCGCACGACACCCCTGACATTTGGCACCCACCGTGGGGCTAGGTGCACCGTCGTCCGGAGATCTATTCTGGACGGGAACCCTCTTCCTCCCTAGCGAGCGTAGCCAGCCTAGCACGCCAGACGGCGTTTGCACCGACGCGCTGCACGGCACGGAGGTCGCATGCACAGCAAGCTGCCTCGCCGACCTTGTTGGCGAGGTCCTTCTTTCCGACGAGCCTGCGTCCGACGCAGGCACAGATGGCCTCGAGAGCCGCCTCATCAACCTCCTCGACCAGCTCCACATCGCCAACGAGCCGGCCTTCGACTTGGAGTCGATCGGCTCCACCGACCCGATGCTTGTCGACTCTGACATGGCTTCCCTCGACACTTTCCCCACAAACATGGTGGTTATCGACGATCCGCTCCCACGCACGGAGAGCGGCGGAAGCACCATCACGGAGGTGCTTGTTATTAGCCCCAATGGGGGCTCCGGAGGAGCCGACCAGGACCCATTGCAGGCGGCAATGCAGGATCTATCCACGCCCATTGCTACGGATGCGGACGCTGAGACACTGGAAGCCTGCCGCGTTTCACTTGTGGAGAACGCGAAGAAATTGGCTACCATGAGAAGCCTCTCCGAAGCCTTCCAGCGTGAAGTTGACCGCTCTATCGGTGGCACGCCGACTGTTGCTGGGCCCAGCCGAGCTGGCACGGTCAGGCAGTAAGGCGGAGCCGTCGCCAGCATGTTTGGAGTAGACCGCCCGGTCTACGCCACGCCCATGGAGAACATACGCGCCGCCCAGGAGGCAGCAGATGAGCTGGACCACCTGGAGGGCGACGAGCGTCGCTACATGACAGAGCATGTTCAACAGCTTATTGATGCGGCTGCTGCCCAGCAAGAAGTTGACTATCGCGCTGAAGAGCTTCACCAGTGGTTGGAGAACCCGCCCCCTCGCCGAGAGCATGGCGCGACCTCCTGGACACCAACTGGCGGCGCCCGCGACAGGCGAGACAAAGAGTCGGCTATCAGTCGCAGCCGGACTCGCATCACCATCGAGCGTGACCAAGACGGCCGCCCTCGAGCAGTCAAACAATGGGACGATGATCCATTGCCGCCGCCTCCTCGAAGGGAGAGGTGCACTTCCCCGCCGCCTGTTGATCATCTGACTCTTGGTGACCGACTAGGCCGCCGAGAAGGACTCGGCGAGAATGATGCACGCCACCGGATCGACCGGCTGGCTCGATCCCTAGCGCTAGAAGAAGAAGACGCGATGGGTCCGCCTTGTTTTGGCCCCTGCATCCGTGACGAGCCTTTCCCTAAGGGGTTCTCACTCCCGAGGGACACGCCCAAGTACAATGGCTCCGTGAAGCTGGAGGATTGGTTGGTGGATTATTCCACGACAGTCAGCATAGCAAATGGGAACAAGCGTGTTGCCGTGAAGTACGTCCCGCTCATGCTCCAGGGCACAACCTGGACATGGCTGAACAGCCTCAAGCCCTACAGCGTCAACAACTGGGTAGATTTCACCGAGGTGTTTATCTGAAACTTCACCAGCACCTACAAACGGCCTCCCAAGCCTCGCTATGCGTGCAAGGCCCCAATGAGTCCACCCGCGATTACCTGACGTGGTGGGCCGAACTGCGCAACTCCTGCGAAGGAGTGCAGGAGGTCCAAGCTATCGAGTACTTCACCGCCGGGTGCCGAGAAGGCACATTACTCAAGCACTGGCTTCTCTGCGACGAGCCGGCAATCCTCGACGAGCTGCTAATCATAGCAGATAAATACGCCATGGCCGACTCCTGCATGAAGTTGGAGCTCCGGGTGGACACTTCTGGGAAGGTGCTCCCCCGGCTCCTCGAACACCGGCTGGAGACAACAGTCGGCGCCAGCAGCCGAACGACAACAAGCGCAAAGCCCCCCAGCCAGCTTGCACCAGCCGGTAGGTGGCAACTGTTGAAGATCAACAAACTGAAGGGCAGCCGCATCCCAAGCGTCAGAAGGGTGGGAAGTCAACTTGGTTGCCCGCCTTCTCCTTCGAGCAGACTCTCGATGCCCCCTGCAAGTTCCATAGCGGCACAAAGCCATCCAACCACACGACTCGGAAGTGTCACTGGCTTGTCCGTATAGCCAAGGGAGAAGGACTGCCTCCTCCGCCTGCTGGCCACCCGTCCAGCAGTCGGCCAAGTCTAAGATGATTACCCTGAAGAGCATGGCGCTTATGTCGTCTTCACCAGTATGTACAGCGATAAACACAACCGGCGCCAGCAACACCGTGAAGTAAATGCGGTTGCTTCCACTACTCCAGAGTTCATGCATTGGTCTGAAAAGCCCAACAGCTGGAGCTGGGCCGACCACCCAGAAGTGATGCCCTCTCCGGGTTCCTATGCCCTGGTTTTGGACGCCACCCTTGCAACAGAGAGGCGAGCTACTTGTTTTTCCCGAATCCTGATAGATGGCGGCAGCAACATCAACATCCTTTACCGGGACACAATGGAGAAGCTGAAGATCGAAGAGAAGCAGCTGCTGCCCAGTCGGACTGTGTTCCATGGCATTGTGCCCGGCTTGTCCTGCTCACCAATCGGCAACATCTAGATAGACGTCCTCTTCGGAGACAAGGATCATTTCCGCCGCGAAGCCATTTGGTTCGAGGTGGTTGAGCTAGAGAGCCCTTACCATGTGCTTCTAGGCCGACCTGCTCTAGCCAAATTCATGGTGGTGCCGCATTATGCCTACCTCAAGATGAACATGCCAGGAACTAAGGGCTTTATCACAATCAATGGTGACTATGAAAAGTCGGCCACCTACGCTGTAGCTAGCAGCCGGCTGGCCGATTCCCTCGTGATTGCGGCAAAGAAGAAGCTCCTGGACCGGGTGGTGGCCATGGCCGGCAAGCAGCCGAACATGTCCCTAGAAGCCCAAGAGTCGGAGACCCAGGGCTCCTTCAAGATGGCCAAAGAAACAAAGAAGATCCCATTGGACCCTGAGCACCCGGAGAGGTACGCTGTCATAGGTGCAAACCTTGACAGCAAATAGGAAAGAGAGCTCGTCGATTTCCTCCATGAGAATCGGGACATCTTTGCATGGTCCCCTAAAGCACGCCGGGTGTTCCGACGAATTTTGCCGAGCATAAGCAACATGTAAGAGCAGATGCCAAACCAGTCAGACAACCCCTCCGCCGACTGTTGGAAGAGAAGAGGAGAATTGTTGGAGAAGAGATCGCCCACCTGTTGGCAGCCGACTTCATCATGGAAGTTTTCTTCCTAGAATGGTTTGCCAATCCAGTCCTTGTGCTGAAGAAGAACAACAAGTGGTGTATGTGTATTGATTACACCAGTCTCAATAAAGCCTGCCCCAAGGATCCATTTGCCTTGCCACGGATTGACCAAGTGATAGAGTCCACAGCCGAATGCGAGCTGTTGAGCTTCTTGGATGCCTACTCAGGTTATCACCAGATCAAGTTGAATCCGGTAGACCGCCTGAAGACCGACTTCATCACACCATTCAGAGCCTTCTGTTACCTGACGATGACGTTCGGCTTGAGGAATGCCGGCGCCACCTTTCAGTGTTGCATGCAGAAGTGCCTCCTCAAGCAACTCGGCAGGAATGCCCACGTCTATGTGGACAATATTGTGGTGAAGACGGAGAAGCGCGGTACCCTATTGGAAGATCTCAAGGAGACCTTTGAAAATCTGCGCCGGTTTCAGATCAAGCTCAACCCAGAGAAGTGCGTGTTCGGAGTACCAGCCGGCCAGCTCCTTGGCTTCTTGGTATCAGAACGCGACATTTAGTGCAACCATGCTAAGATCAAAGCCATCGAGAGGATGGAAGTACCCACCTGATTGCGAGATGTCGAAAAATTCACCGGCTGCCTAGCATCCATCAGTTGCTTCATCAGTCGGTTGGGCGAGAAGGCCCTTCCCTTGTACTAGATCCTGGAGAAAACCACTCAATTCGAGTGGAATGACAAGGCAGATGAGGCATTTCTCCAGCTCAAGACGATGTTGACCACGCCGCCTGTCCTCGTTGTGCCGACTGCTAAGGAGCCCATGCTCCTATACATCGCCGCCACCAACCGGGTGGTCAGCACGGTCATGGTAGTCGAACGCAAGGAAGACAACAAGGTTCTGTTGGTCCAGAGACCAGTATATTATTTGAGTGAAGTACTGTCGGCTTCCAAGCAGAACTACCCTCACTACCAGAGGATGTGCTACAGTGTACACTTTACCGCTAAAAAGTTAAAGTCATATTTTCAAGAGCACCCTATCATGGTTGTCTACACTGCTCCGCTTGCTGAGATCATAGGCAGCCGAGATGCTTCAGGCCGAGTGGCAAAATGGGCCATAGAGTTGGCCCCCACACCATCTTCTACCAGCCTCGCACCACCATCAAGTCCCAAGCACTGGCCGACTTCGTTGTCGACTGGGCCGAGACCCAGTACCTGCCGCCAGCGCCAGACTCCACCCATTGGTGGATGCACTTTGACGGTTCGAAGATGCGCATCGGTTTGGGAGCCGACATCGTCCACACCTCTCCCAAAGGCGACAAGCTCAGATACACATTGCAAATCCATTTTTCCGCCTCCAACAATGTGGCCGAGTATGAGGCACTAATACACGGACTCCGGCTTGCCAAAGAACTTGGCATTCGCCGGATTCTGTGTTACAGTGACTCCGACTTGGTGGTCCAGCAGTCGTCCGGCGACTGGGATGCCAAGGATGCAAACATGGCAAGCTACCGCTTCCTCGTCTAGCAACTCAGCGGATATTTGGAAGGGTGCGGCGAAGCAATAACGAGCAAGCAGATGCTCTGGCACAGATTGGCTCCACCCGGCAAGCCATACCAGCCGGCGTATCCCTCCAGCGACTCCTCAAGCTGTATATCAAGCCCTCGCCAGAATCAGATTCTATCTTCATAATGGCTGCTCCTGAAACAGTCGGATCCGGCACCAAAGTTTCAGCAGTCGGCCCGGGGACTTCGGCAGGTGTCTCGGGGATTGCAGCAGTCGCACCCCGCCCGGGGACTTTAGATATCGGCCCGGGGACTTCGGCAGTCCGCCCAGGGACTTCAGCAGTCGACTCTGGGACTTCGACAACACAGCAAGTGGCGGCCGACTCCCGCCCGCCACCTCCCAACCCAGCCGCCCTAGTACAAGTGGTAGTATTCACAGTGGAGGAAGTCTTTGTCGGATGTGGGGTTCCGGCAAACCCTTAAGGTTCAAACACTGGGGTGCACGCGAAGTCTTTCCCCCTACCGATCTACGCCCTAGCTCGCTAAGATCTCGCGGACGAACTCGACGAACTCGCAACGCAGAAAAACACAGGATTTATACTGGTTCAGGCCACCGTTGTGGTGTAACACCCTACTCCAGTGTGGTAGTCGTGGATTGCCTCTTGGGCTGATGATGAACAATACAAGGGGAAGAACAGCCTCCTGAGGTTGAGGTGTTCTTGTGCGTGGCTAACTTGTGTGGGTGAGAGAGCGATCTAAGATGCCGTCTCCTCGCCCCTCTGCCTCCCTGCCTCTCTGCCTCTCTGGTGGTGGCTAGCCCTGCTTATAGAGGCCCTGGTACTCTTCCCAAATATTGAGCGGGAAGGGAGCCAACAACGGCGGGCTAATTTGAAGGGGGACAGCTAGTACAACCTATCCTGACAAAAGGTGGTCTGCGTCTGCGAAAGGCTGTGGTGGTGACTCCGTCTTGGGCTCCACAATGACCTCCGTCTTGTCATCCTTCTGGTCTTGGTCTTGTTGCACCAAAATGGCAACCATTGCCTGATGCCTTGGTACTCCTCGCCTGCGCTAGTTTCCTTAGCACCAAAGAGGAAACAAGGACGCTGCGCGTGCTGGCGCCCTCCTGGTGCCGATCGTCATGGCTCACGTCACGGGAGCCTCGTGAGGTTCGCCTCGCCTTGATATCTCCGCTCCTCGTGAGCCTGCCTGACTAGGCCGCTCCAGAGGAGGTCTCGTGTTGTCCTCCTCGCGAGGCTTGGTCCCTCGCGAGGGTCTTGGATGCCTTGTTAGTGAAGATGGGCCGTACGGCCTGCTGGCTTAGCCATGCAGCGGGCCGCAGGTAGGCAAGTCTGGGGACCCCTGTTCACAGGACGCCGACAGTAGCCCCTGGGCCCAAGGTGCGCTCGGGCTTGGCTTCGCAGCGAAGCCAAGGTCCAAGCACGGAGCACCGCGGGCCCTCAAAGCCTGCGGCCTTGGTTGACGCGTGGCGGTTGATTGGACGTGGGCGTCTCCGCGTCCCCACGCTGCCTCGGCGACTGCACGACTTGACGAGTTCCTGCGAAATGCAAGGGAAATCATCATTACCTGCAGTCGTGGGAGGTGCCAGTTGGTCTTCCTTTGCTATAAATGGGGAGGGGGCGGAGCCCCCGTCGCCCATTTCTTCCTCGCTTGCTGCTTCTTCTTCCTCACTCCACTCTAAGCTTCTTCTTCCTTGCTTCGTTGCTCACTGCGCCACCAATGGTGCCTATCAGAAGGTTCTCTGCCGAAGAAAAGGGGAAAGCCCCCCGGGATGTCTCGGAGCAACTCCCGCCGAAGAAGAGGTTGATCCACCGCCACGAAGAAGCGGCGATGAAGGTGGTGGCGAGGCCTTGGTGCGAGCGGCCTCCTCTAGGGTATCCGCTACCCCTGTATGCCCAAGCCGAGGGCTCAGGAGGGCGAGGCAACGAGCACCGCCGCCGGCGCCGTGCTCGGGGTCGCCGCGCCACGGCGACACGCACCGTCGCCCCTAGAATCCATGCCGCGGACTCCTCGGGTGAGCTGGTGCTGTGGGAGCCGATGCCGCCAAGCTCTTGGATCCGCTTCCCGTGGTTCTTCTCCGACGTGATGCCGCCGAGGGGGACTCTCGAGCTCTGGTTGCAGCATGCCGACTATGGCGCTCCTGCGACTGGAGCGGAGATCGAAGTGGTCCCCTCCGGCAAGATCTTCATGACTTGTGGCTGGGGCAAGATCGCGTGGGTCTGCCGCGCGAGGGTCGCCCTCGCGATCCATCTTGAGTACGACGACGTCTCCACGCTCTTCTTCAAGGTCTTCAACACCGAGGGCCGCCGCCTGGAGTGCTACTCCAGAGAGGGGCACGAGGCTGAAGCACGCTCCGCTCGCGACCACTCCAGCAGCAACAACCCTTGGGAATCCAGTAGCTCTCCTGAGCTCTACGAGACTCCGGAGACGAGCAACGCCAGCTACGTGCCCTCGAGCTCTCGCCGCGCTCGGAGGAGTGCTGCCACGTCCGACCGCCGCCGCCGCTGATCTGGATGGGGTTGGCGCCGGCCTCCCGTGGCCCACTGTTGATGATGGCGTCTGCCACCGGGGGGGGGGGGTGTAGATAGGATCCTCCTCAGTTTTAGCTTTTGTTTCCTGCAAAGAATCATGAAGCACCCCGTGGGGGCATCTAAGGGTCTGTAATGTCTTTTGTGCTTTTCTTCCCTGTTATGAAGATTTGATGAACGCGCGTCTCGTTAAGGCTCGGTCCCCCCTTTCTTTCCTCGCGATAGCTAGTTGCTCTACGCCGACAGGTCCCAGTCCCCAGGCAGGCTACAGCCGTCGCTGGTATGCCAGGTTGCGTGCCGTGGTCAAGGCCAGGAGGTGTGCGGCCCGAGGTCCAGTAAGAGCCCCTGATGCGCGATGCTTAGGAGGTCCCCCTTAGCGCTCAAGCGGCCATGGTCAGGGAAGAAAGGGAGTTGACGTGGCCGCAATGGGATTGCGGCAAGGCGTGAGTGTCCATAAGACCCAGACATTTTGTTGATCCGAGGGCGAGACTTATCTTGCAAACTTCATGACGATTCCTAACGTTGCACTGGGGCTGCGCGCCAACTTGTGCGGCATAGCCGAGCCGGCCCATACAAGTTTCCCTCCTCCCATGCTCTCCTTAGTGCTCTGCGTCCTCAGGTCCCGGCCCTCGAGTGAGCTCAGCGCCACTGGTATGCCAGGTTGCTATGCCGTGGTCAAGGCCAGTGGGTGAGGGCTGGAGAGCCAGTAAGAGCTCATGAGTCGCAATGCTTAGGAGCCCCCTTTTAACATGCAAGCGAATTGCATGAGAGAAAAGGAGACTCGTGGTGCTGCCTGCTATCCTTCCCGCGAGGTCCCTGTGAACAGGCACAAGAAGAACAGGGTTTGCCGTTACAGCCGTTAGTCTGCCGCTGGTTGGTCCAGATGAAATGAAGGCACCGAGGGCCTGGTGAGGTGACGTGCGCGGGGAGTGCCGCGAGCCAGAGCTCGACCGCTCAGGTTTTTCGACGTGGTAGGGACGGACCCATGCACCAGCGCTGTGCCTGTGAGGAGGCCCCGTGGGAGGCGATGATCGGGCAGATGATGACCATAGGCAGGTTAAGCAGGGAAGGCAAATCAGCTTGGGTAAATGCAGGAAGATACATGCCACTGGGTCCGGCCCGAGCGGCTTGGGGATGATGCAGCCCGAGGGGCGCCCCCAGCAAGGTAAGCTAAAGACGTAAGCAAATGGGATACATGTCATAGGGATGGACCCACACGGCCTGGGAATGATGCAGCCCAAGGGGCGCTCCTAGCTTGACGAGCTTGGAAGATGTCACCTGGTTCTGTAGATGAAGCAGAGTTGGTGCAGCTGAAGGCATGCGTCGGAGAAGCGACTCCCTATGAGCCACCGAAGCCCTGAGCCTCGGGAGGCTCTAGGGGCTTAGGAGGCTCCCTGAAGACCGTCTCCATTCCCTCCAGGACGATGCGGTACCTGGCCTCTTGAGCCGCTAGGTCACGCCACATGGCGCGCTGATAGGCCGATGCCACGCTCGGCAAGCTGAGGGGCATGCGAACGTAGCTGTGTGGCGGGCCTCTGCAATGGCCCACACGTGAAGGCCAGGAGTGCTCCTGAGACGTGGCCCTGTTGAGCCCTGGAATGTCGATGCAGACACGCAGCTCGGCACCCTCGCCTGGGTGGTGAGCCGAGCCCTGTGAGCGGCTACCGCCGCGCATGGCTCTTGCGTCTTGGAGTTCCTGTGTGGTCTTGGTGATGAACTCCTGTGTGGCGGGCACCCCTTGCCCGATGTTCTCCTGAGGAAAACGTGCTGCGTAGCACGCCTCCAAGTGGTGCCCAAGCGCCTCCCTCATGAGGTGGGCAAGGTCTAAGCCCCCCCAGAAGAGAGCCCCCGAGCCCTGCCCGAGTAGGGCGCCGGGTGCGCCTTCCTATGCGATGGAGGGAGGCGCCCCTGGGACGGACACTGATCCTGACGAGGCTCCTGCCGCGACGCCATCCTCCTGAGGTCCTGCGCGGCGTGCCTGCTTCTTCTTGGGGATGGCCTTTGGAGGATCCTCACTTTTGCTGTTGGGGTCGTCGATTGCTGCAACTTGGAAGGCGCGCTCGAGGGAGCACACCGCATCCCTCTCTTCACAAGGGGCCGTGATGACCACTCCACTTCCAGGCATCTTGAGGATGTTGTAGCCATGGTGGGTGACCGCCATGAACTTCGCCAGGGCCAGATACCCAAGGATGGCGTTGTACGGCAGGCGGATGTGCGCGACGTCAAAGTCGATGAGCTCACTGCGGTAGTTGTCACGTGTGCTGAAGGTGACAGGCAGGCGGACGTGCCCTATCGGTGTGGTGGAGCCGTCGATCACTCCCAAGAATGGTTTGGTAGGCTGGAGCTGCTCATATGGGACTTGGAGGTTGTCGAAAGTGTCAATGGACAAGACATTGAGTCCTGCACCACCGTCGATGAGAGTCTTGGTAACCTGCACATTGCTGATGACTGGGGAACACAACATCGAGAGGACGCCGGCGGTGGCCGCGTACTTGAGCTGATCTACCAAGTCGAAAGTGATGGCGCACTGGGACCACTTGAGCGGGTGCGCGTCCTCAAGCTTGGGGAGCAACGCGTTCACCTCGCGAGCGAATCGTTTGAAGATGCGCTGAGAGGCGGGGGCCTGGGCGCCGCCCAAGATGCAGGCGATTGCACGTGGCTCCTGGAAGCCCCCAACCCCCTCGTCCTGATGATGGTCGTCGTTCCTTCTTTGTGGCGGCAGTGGAGGAAGACCGGTGTTTCCTTGGGGGCGAGCCTCACAGGGCTGGTCCGTATAGGGCCCCTCACGAGGATGGTCCTGCCAGCGGTCCTCACGAGGCATGTCGCACCATTCCTGGCGCGGGCCACAGTCATCCCAGCGTCCGCCTCCTCGTCCTCCTCCACGGCCGTAGCCCCGGTCGCCGCGCTCAGGGCGTCGACCGTAGCGTCCCTCGCGTAGGGCTCGGAGCTCTTGGCAGTCGCTGGTGTTGTGGGTGTTCAGGTTGTGGAAGGCGTAGAACGGTCGGCTGTTCTTGGATGACTCGGGCTGATCTCTGCCCCATTTGGTGTCGGGCTCCACAGCTAGCACAACCGCTTCCTTGAGCTTCACGTCCTTGGCCTTGGCTTTCTTCTCCTTTGTGCCTGCGACTGGCAGCTCAAGGAGGGAAAGGCACCCCTCCTCGGCTCTTGCGCACTTGGTTGCCAGGTTGAACAGCTCCTGTGACGTGCAGAGCTCCTCGTGGATGGCGAGCTCTTCCTTCATCTTGACATCGCGGACGCCGTCGGAGAACGCAGAGATGATGGCCTCATCCATGACCTTGGGGATCTTGAGGCGGGTGTTATTGAAGCGCTGGATATACTTTTGGAGGGTCTCCCCTGGTTGTTGCTTGATGCAGCGCAGATCGGTCGCGGCCGGCGGGCGGTCGCGAGTGCCCTGGAAGTTGGCGACGAAGCGGTCGCGCATCTCGCCCCAGGAGGAGATCGAGCTGTGCTGCAAGTTTAGGAGCCAGGTGCGGGCCCCATCCTTGTGAGCCATGGAAAACTAGTTCACCATGACTTTCTCGTCGCCGTTGGCTGCTTCGATGCTCAGCTCGTAGAGCTGCAGGAACTCTGCAGAGTCGGCGGTGCCGTCGTAGCGAGGAGGCAGATCCGGCTTGAACTTGCCTGGCCAGGCGACGCTGCGGAGCTCGGGGGTGATGGTGCGACAGCCGGCCGTGGTTACTGGGGACCGCCTCAGAGGTGGAGCTTGGTCTTATCGAGGCCCGCGTGGCGCCGCCGCAAACGGCACATGGTCTTGACGAGGCGGCGCGGGAAGCGCGGGTGCAACTTCTCGCGGCCATGGGATTTCTTGGCAGCTTCTCTCTTCGCGTGCGGGCACCGGTCGTGGCAGATCGCATCCCGGGGCCGCGCGCCTTGGTGCCAAGGCGCCGTCTTTGGGCTGGGGTGGTGGAGGCGCGCCCCGGGCCTCGTTGCCCATGGCTGGCTGAGGGTGAGGCCGAGAGAGGGACGACGCCGGGGAGCCCCCCGCGGCACGGATGAGCTCGGTGACGCGGTCGAGCCACTCCTCATAGAGGTCGTCGACCGGGCGGTAGTGCAGGAGCTTGTTTGTGGCATGGAGTGCGGCCCGCGCCTCCATGGGAGCGCAGTGTGCGTGAGACGAAGAACCGGCTGGGGCCAGCGAAGGAGTGGCGGTGCGGCCGTCCTTCCCCACCGAAGGATGCAGCGAAGACGCTTGCTGCTCGTTCCCCACCGGGCCGGTGGCAGCGTTGGCAGCGGGGGACGGAGAACGACGTGGTGGCCCACCGATGGGAGCTGTCTGAGCAACGCGGGTGGTGAGAGCAGCCCGACGCTCAGCTCGAGCGCGGCGAGCGTCCGCCATGGAGACGATGGAGCGACGGAGCGATGAACTGATGGAAGGAAAGCTACGGCGCACCCCTACCTAGCGCGCCAAATGTTGGATGTGGGGTTCCGAAAAACCCTCAAGGTTCGAACACTGGGGTGCACACGAAGTCTTTCCCTCCTATCGATCTACGCCCTAGCTCGCTAAGATCTCGCAGACGAACTCGACGAACTCGCAACGCAGAAAAACACATAACTTATACTGGTTTGGGCCATGTTATGGTGTAACACCCTACTCCAGTGTGGTGGTGGTGGATTGCCTCTTGGGCCGATGATGAACAATGCAAGGGGAAGAACAGCCTCCCGAGGTTGAGGTGTTCTTGTGCGTGGCTAACTTGTGTGGGTGAGAGAGCGATCTAAGATGCTGTCTCCTCACCCCTCTGCCTCCCTACCTCTCTGCCTCTTTGGTGGTGGGTAGCCCTACTTATAGAGGCCCTGGTCCTCTTCCCAAATATTGAGCGGGAAGGGAGCCAACAACGGCGGGCTAATTTGAAGGGGGACAGCTAGTACAACCTATCCTGACAAAAGGTGGTCTGCGCCTACGAAAGGCTCTGGTGGTGACGCCGTCTTGGGATCCACGATGACCTCCATCTTGCCGTCCTTCTGGTCTTGGTCTTGCTGCACCAAAATGGCAACCTTTGCCTGATGCCTCGGTACTCCTCGCCTGCATTCCCAGGACGCCGACAGTCTCAGCACCAACATGGGCTCAGCACATCCTCAACTTTCTGGTGAACAAGGAGCTGCCAACCAATGAGATCTCGGCCCAACAGTTGCAACATCGGGCAGCAGCATACACCATCATCAACAGGGAACTCGTAAGGCATAGTTTCACTGGTATATACCAGCGCTCCGTAGAGCCGGAAGAGGGCCAAGCAATCCTGAAAGATATCCACCAAGGCGAGTGTGGCCACCACGCGGCCTAAAGATCACTTGTGGCCAAAGCCTTTCGCCATGGTTTCTTCTGGCCGACTGCTTTAGAAGATGACAAAGACTTGGTCAAGAAATGTAAGGGATGCTAGAAGTTCAGTTCCAAGCAACATCTGCCGACTTCTGCACTCAATACTATTCCCCTTGCTTGGCCCTTTGCCATCTGGGGACTAGACATGGTGGGACCATTCAGGACAGCATGCGGCGGCATGACTCATCTGCTTGTCGTTGTGGATAAATTCACCAAGTGGATAGAGGCAAAGCCAATCAAGAAGTTGAATGGTCCGAATGCTGTGACTTTTATCATAGACATCATCACTTGGTACGGCGTACCTCAAAGCATCATCACCGACAATGGCACAAATTTTGCCAAGGGCGCCTTGGCCTGTTTCTGTGCAACACAGGGCATCCGACTAGACTTAGCGCCCGTTGCCCACCCACAGTCAAACGGCCAAGTCGAGCGAGCAAAAGGCCTTCTCTTGACCAGAATCAAGCCCTGACTAGTCGAGCCTTTGGAGCGTTTGGCCGGCTACTGGATCGACGAGCTGCCGACCGTTCTTTGGAGTTTGTGCACCACTCCCAACAAGTCAACCGGCTTCACCCCCTTCTTCCTCGTATATGGTGCCGAGGTGGTTATCCCAACTGACATCGAGTTCGACTCACCTCGCGTCACCATGTACACCGAGGTGGAGGCAAAGGAAGCACGAGAAGATGGCGTCAACTTGCTGGAAGAGGGCCGACTGTTGGCACTCAGCCGGTCCGCCATCTTCCAGCAGGGTCTATGCTGCTACCACAGTCGGAAGGTCAAGCCAAGATCCTTCCAAGAGGGAGACCTTGTGCTCCGGCTGATCCAGCGAACAACCGACCAACACAAGCTTTCGGCTCCTTGGGAAGGCCCTTTCATCATCAGCAAAGCCTTGGGCAACGACTCCTACTACCTGATCGATGCCCAGAAGCCCAGGGGGTGCAAGAGGGACGATTCCGGCAAAGAAACAGAGTGCCCATGGAATGCAAACCTCCTTCGAAGATTTTACAGTTGAAAGCAGTATGTACCATGCTATCTTTTGTATTAAGTATGAAGACTTTGGGTCCCTCGAGGAGCACTCGGGGACTACCCTTTCCTTTATCTGTATGATAAGTATTATGCCTACAAAATGTGTTATTTCATTTCTCTGCCTGAAACCGGGTTCGACCAGTCGGCCCGGGGGCTTTCCGCCTTGTACTATGTCGGTGCTTCCTGCAGTCGGACAAGTAATGTGTCAGCACCTACGCTCCCGCTTGCCATAAGGCACAGCTCGCAGAGCGGCTGTATGCTTGGCAAGAGGTAAAGGCAAGAAATGGTGCTTACATGAAAAATGGCTAAGGACCAAAACATTGACATAGGACAAACCAACCCTTCGCCTCACTGACCGGCTAAACAGCCGGCCGGCCGGTTTCTTACTTAGCTTGTTCCAATCGGTCAAAGTATTTGTCCTCCCACAATGGTGAAATACTTGACCAGGCTGCAGTCCGCAGAGCGGCTGACCGGCTGGCAAGTAGGTACCAAGGGAGGGCGGCAAAGGAAAAAAAATCAAGGAACAGAGAAGCAAGAATAGTCGGAACTCGGCTAAAGCACAACTTGTGCGAAAAATGATTGACATATGAAAAGTCCCTCGGCCAACATTCAACGTAGTTTGAATACACCTCGCGGGTGGGATTGTGCAAATCTAACAAATGTTTGTGGAAGAGACTACTAAGCAGGAAAAGCTACGATAAATTGGCTGCCTAGACCAAGGGAGCAGCAGGCGAGTCCGGCAGGTTAGTGGAGTCGGGGGCGCTTGCTGGTGGAGTGGCCGGCTGGCAGGTCTCGGCTTCACCGCTTTCAGGAACAGTCGGTGTTCGGGCACGCGGCTCTGTGCTAGAGGCGCGGTCGATTTGAGGCTGGCCGTCCGCTCTGACCTCTGGCGCCTCGTCTTCATCATCCTCGCCCTTCCCGTCTCCCCCCTCGTCGCTGGAGGCGATTTCCTCCGCCGAGTCTTCGCCATCATCGAGGTTCAGACCGAACCATTCTGGCGGCGCTTCAGCGCCATTCTCGTTCAGCTCAGGGACAAACTCACCGGTGTTGGTGTACTCGGCGATCACCGACGCACGTATGGTGAGGTCGCACTCCACCGCCGCCAGCTTGGCGGCGGCTTCCAGCCGAAACGTGGCCAACTGGGCTAGATCTAGCCTAGGATACCATGCCTTCACCAACTCCAAGGCCCATCGCACTCCTGCTTGGGCCGCGGAGCCCTTCCACGCCTCAAGACGGCCCGCGGCCACTTCCAGCCAGTCGGCAGTCCGACTGGGGTGGTAGGGCTTGCCTGTCTAGCTAGAGGGCGCTGACCGCATGAGCCCCAGCGTGTTGCAGCCGGTGGAGCATCCGGTGGGCCGGCTGGAGACGATCCTGAATGCTGAGGAGCTGCTCGCCAAGGGTCCGAGGGGAATCGGCGGCAATCTTCGTGCCACCTGCCCGTCACTCCTCGCGGCGAGCCTCAATAGCCTTGTTGGCAGCGACAGAATGGCCAGGGAAGAAGTCTCACAAGCAAAACAATAAGTCAGGAGTCGGAAGCTAGAGGCCGGCTCGCTCGACCGCCAACAGTCGAAAGAAGAGAAGAAAGCTCACCGTTGACTATGTCTTCAATCTGGCCATAACCAGTAGTCAGCGTCGCCTCCGTCTTGGCCCAACCCGAGAACTCGGTCTCAAACTCGGCCAGGAGACGTGCCTCGTTGTCCTCCGCCTGCTTCAGGGCCGCCTTGTGAAGTGTCGCCTGGTTCGCCAACTGCTTGATCAGGTGGTCGCGCTCCTGGGCCACCCTATTGCATTCATCCTCCTTGGTGCGCAGTGCGGTGTTGGCTTCGCCCAGTTAAAGCTGCAAGGTGGCGTTGGTTTCTGAAAAAACAAGAGAGGAAAAATATCAACAATCAAGAAAAAGAGAAGTATTTGCTGGGAGATCCGGCCCGACTGCTCAGCAGTCGGCCCGCATCTCGGGGACTACAGCCCACGGGTGCGCTGACGCGCCCCAGCGGAGAGAAGATGGAGTGCTTACTCCGGCTTTCCGTCGAATCGGCGGTCCCTCGGTCCAGGTCTCGGACATGGGCATTGAAGCTGGCCGTGCGGATGTTGTGATAGTCCTGCAACAAGGCAACGAAAAGGGAAGTTAGTCAGAAGTTCAGAGTCCACTGTGAAGTTGCAGGCCGCCTGCTCAGCAGTCGGCCCAGAACTCGGGGACTACACCCAGTGGGTGCGCTGGCGCGCGCCCATCGAAGATTACAGAAAACGAAAACAGGAAGCAAGTCGCGTACCCGAACGGCGGCCCGCGTCTTCACAAACGCCTTCATGCATTGCAAGAGGGCGGTGGCTTCGGCTCTGAAGTCGGCCTGGACATCCTGTGCCGCCTTGACCAAGGCGCTCGTCCCGCCTCCGCACACACACTCTGTCGGTGCGACGCTGGTGGCTTTGGCCTCGGGAGCCGATGAGCTGGCGCTCCCAATCTCCATCGGCCTTGGTGCCGATGCCGCTTTCTCCACACGATGTTGCACTAGAGTGCGCGCCGTGGGAGTCGACCCCACCACCAACTCGCCCCTGGCTCGTGGTTCCAGTGGGGCAGCCGGCTGGGCGCCCTGCGCGTATACAGTTGGCGGTTGCGGAGGCGCCTCTATCTCCGGCAAGATGGCGTTGCCACCATCCCTCTTCATGGCCGGCTGCTCGTCGCCGGCTCCTCCAGCCGGCACCGGGATCCCTGATGCTAGCGGCGCGGAGCGTAGGGGGATGACAAGTTGGGGGCCTGATGACGAGCGGCGTCCGCTGCCCGCTTCTTCACCGCAGCATTGGCTTGGGCCTTAGCCACGGCATCTGCGTCCGCCTGCGTCGCCCTGGCAGCGTCCGCCTTGTCAGCCTCCACTTTCTTGGCGGCGGCTTCTTTCTCCTCCCGCACCTCCCATGCGTTCCGTTCCCGCGCCTCCCGGAGGTCGGCGACCGGATCTATACGCAGGTATTGGTGGAGACCTCCGTCGTCCTGATGACAGAGGCTGAGGTCAATCGCTCAAGAGAGAGTGGAGCCCTGCTCAAAAGAAAAAATAAAAAGGAGATTCAGAAGGAATCAGCAAAATAAAGAATAAAAGAAGACACAAGGGAGGTTAAGGACTTACGCCGACACCATTGGGGGCTGCTTGGGGGCCTTCTAGAACTTGGCCGCTTTCGGGGTGGCCTCGCGCCGCTTGGTCGCTGCGGCCGTGTTCTTGGCTGTGGCGGCCGAGTGCTTGGGCTTCTTGGGGTGGCTGCCTAAAAGCAGCCCGCCTCTATGTTTAGGCCCACCGCCCGGTGCTGTTGGTGCGGCTGAGGAACTCGGCCCCGCCTTGTGGGAAGGCAACGGACGGTGAGGCACCTCCTCCTCCTCCTCCTCCTCCTCATCATCATCATCTGACCAGTCCTCCATGCCGCCTCTTCCTACAGAGCCGCCTGCCCCTCCACCGCTTATGGCGTCGTATTCCAGGGTAGGCGCCCCCAAGTCGGGGTCCGCCATGTCACGCACATCCCAGTCCGGCTGGTAGACGATGTCGGCATCCGGCTGGGAAGCGAGGACCTGCATCATGGTCGGTCTGGTCAGTTGGCAAACAAGAGCCCGTCAGAAGGGAGAGAGGAGAGTCAAGAGCTTACCATAGGCGGTTGGTTGGCGCGGGAGTATGGCTGCTTGCCGAATCGCCACCTCTCCTCGTCAAGCTTGAGGTCCACGATCTCATTCACCAGGAGAGCCACCTCTGCGGTCGGTATCTCCTTGGTGCACATCCGGCACAGGTTCCGGTGCCCGCTCATCTGACTCATCATGTGCGGCCGGCTTTGAAGCGGCAGGATCCGGCGCGCCACAAAGGCGACCAGCAAGTCGGACGCCTTGAGGCCTTCCGACTCCGTCATCACCTTAAGGCGGGCGATGGCGGCGGCGACGTCCTCTGACAGCGGCTTCGGCTTGAAACCCCAGTTGACTCGGGGCACGGTAGGCGGACCTTCCACATAAGGCGGTAGGTTGATGAAGTCGTGCGCCGTGTCAACGTTCTTCACGTAGAAGTACGACTTCTACCATAGCTTCACCGACTGGATCAGCTTGATGGCTGGGAAGGCGTTTCCAGGACCCGGACGCCACACCACGATGAAAGCTCCGGATTATGCCGCCTCCTCCTTGGCGGCGGTGCCGAGCTTAGTGTAGAAAAAACCTCCCCAGAGCTTGATGGTGGGGAGGACGCCAAGATACCCCTCGCATAGGGTAACGAAGGCCGACAGCAGCTCCACCGTGTTTGGTGTGAGGTGGTGCGGCTGGAGTCGGTAGAAGGCCAAGAAGGCGCGGAGGAAGTCGCTCGCCGGCAGGCCGAAGCCGCGAAGGAAGTGCGAGTGAAAGATGACGTGCTCGCCCTCCTCCTGCGCTGGCGAGATCTCCTTGGCGGGCAGCATGCGCACCCTTACGCGGTCCGCGCCGGGCAGCCGCCGCGTGTCGCGAAGGAACGTGAGGTGGTCGTCGTGGATGTTGGAGCCTTCCCAGTCGCCGGAGCGCTCCATGATGACTCAAGCCCGACGAAGGCAAAGGGAAGACGACGAGCGTACGGACCCACGATGGAGCGGAGAAAGGGCTCGAGAAGGAGAAGCTCGACGATGGCAGCAAATCACGGCAGCACTTCGGCGAGCGTGGAGTGCGGCAGAAGTGAGGAAGAAGAAAGAGTGAGGGGAGGGGGCGCGTGCCTCTGCCCCTCCCCTCTCCCCTCTCCCCCTACTTATAGCCCCTTGGCTGCGTAGCCAATGGGGCGGGGCGTGGGATCGTGGGATTTACTGCGCCCACGACCCCGCACTTACCGTGCCGTAATGGTGCGTGGTAAAAACATGCGGGATCCCAACCGCCTGCCTCGGCCGCAGCAGATCCACGCATGTGCCAAGGCCCGGTAGTGGCAGGCCCGGCCTGCTGATGCGTCCCATTGAGCTTGAGCTGGCAGGTCAGCGCAGTCAGCTAATGCCGCGTGGCGCACATGCGGCGGGCGACAATCCTAGGCACCTAGCTAGCGTGCCGTGTGCCTCCCACCGCGACTATTCAAATTCCACCAGTCGGCCCGCCAGGCCCGGGGCGGCTCCTGGCAACCGGCGCTCTAGAAGACGGACAATGCAAGCAACCAAGACCTTATGGAGTAGGAAGCTGGCGGGGCACCCCCCCTTATCAGTCGCGGTGACCCGCCAGCTTCGGGGATTACTGTCGGAGTTATTGTCCATGGGTAGCCTCATCTCCCCCCATGGCATTTCAAGACATCGGGGCCGACTGCGCCCCTCAAGCCTCAAAGATTGATCGCCGCCTTCTTGTGGCCGGCTGGTCCAAGCGACTGGCTGCGAGAGGGGCCGAACCTCACCAGCACCATCGTCCCTGCCTTGCATGGCGCAGGCAAGTCGCAACCACCGCTCCACCGCAGCACGCGATTACTCCGCCCGCAAGATCTCCTTGGCGGGCGGCACACGCACCTTGACGCGGTCCGTGCTGGGCAGCCGCCGCGTGTCGTGAAGGAACGTGAGGTGGTCGTCATGGATGTTGGAGCCGTCCCAGCCGCCGGAGCACTCCATGACGACTCAAGCCTAACGAAGGCAAAGGGACGACGACGAGCGTACGGACCCACGGTGGAGCGGAGAAAGGGCTCGAGAAGGAGAAGCTCGACAACGGCAGCAAATCACGGCTGCACTTCGGCAAGCGTGGAGTGCAGTAGAAGTGAGGAAGAAGAAAGAGTGAGGGGAGGGCGCGCGTGCCTCTGCCCCTCCCCTCTCCCCCTACTTATAGCCCTCTGGCTGTGAAGCCAAGGGGGCGGGGCGTGGGATCGTGGGATTTACTGCGCCCATGACCCCACGGCCCCGCACTTACCGTGCCGTAATGGCGCGTGGTAAAAACGTGCGGGATCCCAACCGCTCGCCTTAGCCGCAGCAGATCTGCGCGTGTGCCGAGGCCCGGCCTGCTGATGCGTCCCATCGAGCATGGGCTGGCAGGCCGTCCCGGCCAGCTAATGCCGCGTGGCGCGCATGCGGTGGGCGACAAGCCTAGTCACCTAGCTAGCGTGCCGCGTGCCTCCCGCTGCAACTATTCAAATTCCACCAGTCGTCCTGCCAGGCCCGGGGCTGCTCCTTGTAACCGGCGCTCCAGAAGACGGACAATGCAAGCAACCAAGACCTTATGGAGTAGGAAGCTGCCGGGGCACCCCACTTATCAGCCGCGGCGACCCACCAGCTCCGGGGACTACCGTCGGAGTTATTGGCCATGGGTAGCCTCATCTGCCCCCATGGCATTTCAAGACATCGGGGCCGACTGCACCCCTCAAGCCTCAAAGATTGATCGCCGCCTTCTTGTGGCCGGCTGGTCCAAGCGACTGGCTGCGAGAGGGGCCGGCTCCTAGCAGGCAACCCCCAGAGGGGCCAGTTTCTAGCAGGCGGCCCCAAACGCCCTCAAAGTCTGAGCCACCATGAATGCGATGAGACGAGGCATGGCTATAGAGAAGCCTACCACCCTCGAATCCAGGGCGGGTCGTGGCTACAGTGCGCCGTTCCAGCTGGTGATCTCCCGCACGGCGCGACACCGTAGCCCTTCCGCCCATGACATCACCCAAGACAGAAGGGGCCCAGATGCCACGACGGGCTGTCGATATGGCCCACAGGAGGCGGGTCCCACCAGCCTATGAAAAGACAGAAGGCGGCAAGCTCAGCCAGCTGGCTAGGGGGGAGGCCGGTTTCCGGCAGGCGACCCTCCCCCTCTTAAGAGTTTGTGCACCATCAGCCGAGAGAAATAGGGAATGGCTACAGTGAACGATCGCCAAGCGGCGGGACTGTAGCCATGCCTCCCCGACAATGCAAGCGTCATTAGAAGGACGGCTACAGTGATGAGCCGCCGGCAAGGCCCGCAAGCGGTGGGCGTGGCCTGTCGGCCGAGTACAAGACCGCCGGCGGGGCCCACCACTCGGCGAGCCCCAACTGCCAACGAAGAAGCCGACCACTGCTACCTCTTGAGCACCGCGTTGGTTTTCCCTTGAAGAGGAAAGGGTGATGCAGTAAAGCAGCGTAAGTATTTCCCTTAGTTTTTGAGAACCAAGGTATCAACAGTAGGAGACCACGCGCGAGTCACCTCGTACCTACACAAACAAATAAGAACCTCGCAACCAATGCAATTAAGGGGTTGTCAATCCCTTCATGGCCACTTGCAAGAGTGAGATCTGATAGAGATAATAATAATAATAATAAGATAAATATTTTTGGTATTTTTATGATATAGATTGAAAGTAAAGATTGCAAAATAAAATAGATGGGAAACTTGTATGATGGAAAATAGACGCGGGGGCCATAGGTTTCACTAGTGGCTTCTCTCAAGATAGCATAAGTATTACGGTGGGTATATAAATTACTGTCAAGCAATTGATAGAAAAGCGAATAATTATGAGAATATCTAGGCATGATCATGTATATAGGCATCACGTCCGCGACAAGTAGACCGAAATGATTCTGCATCTACTACTATTTCTCCACACGTCGACCGCTATCCAGCATGCATCTAGAGTATTAAGTTCATAAGAACAGAGTAACGCCTTAAGCAATATGACATGATGTAGAGGGATAAACTCATGCAATATGATATAAACCCCATCTTTTTATCCTCGATGGCAACAATACAATACGTGTCGTTTCCCTACTGTCATTGGGATCGAGCACCGTAAGATTGAACCCAAAGCTAAGCACTTCTCCCATTGCAAGAAAGATCAATCTAGTAGGCCAAACCAAACTAATAATTCGAAGAGACTTGCAAAGATAGACCAATCATACATAAAAGAATTCAGAGAAGAATCAAATATTGTTCATAGATAATCTAGATCATAAACCCACAATTCATCGGATCTCGACAAACACACCGTAAAAGAAGATTACATCGAATAGATCTCCAAGAGAATCGAGGAAACTTTGTATTGAGATCCAAAGAGAGAGAAGAAGCCATCTAGATACTAGCTATGGACCCGAAGGTCTGAAGTAAACTACTCACACATCACTGGAGAGGCCATGGAGTTGATGTAGAGGCCCTCCGTGGTCAATGCCCCCTCCGGCGGAGCTCCGGAAAGGCCCCAAGATGGGATCTCTCGGGTACAGAAGGTTGCGGTGGTGGAACTAGGTTTTCGTGGTGCTCCTGGATGTTTGCGAGGTACGTGGACTTATATAGGAGGAAGGAGTAGGTTGGTGGAGCAACAAGGGGCCCACGAGGGTGGAGGGCACGCCCAGAGGGGTAGGCGCGCCCCCTGCCTCGTGGCTCCTCGATTGTTTCTTGACGCCCACTCCAAGTCTCTTGGATCACGTTTTTTGAGAGAATCACGTTACCGAAGGTTTCGTTCCGCTTGGACTTCGTTTCATATTCCTTTTCTGTGAAACAGTGAAATAGGCAAAAAAACAGCAATTTGGGCTGGGCCTTCGGTTAATAGGTTAGTCCCTAAAATGATATAAAAGTGTAAAATAAAGACCATTAACATCCAAACTAGATAATATAATAGCATGAAGCAATCAAAAATTATAGATACGTTGGAGATGTATCAAGCATCCCGAAGCTTAATTCGTGCTCGTCCTCGAGTAGGTAAATGATAAAAAAGAATTTTTGATGTGGAATTCTTTCTAACATATTTCTCAATGTAATTTTCTTTATTGTGACATGAATGTTCAGATCCGAAAGATTCAAGATAAAAGTTTAATATTGACATCAAAATAATAATACTTCAAGTATACTAACTAAGCAGCCATGTCTTCTCAAAATAACATGGCCAAAGAAAGTTATCCCTACAAAATCATATAGTCTGGCTATGCTCTATCTTCACCACACAAAATATTTAAATGATGCACAACCCCGATGACAAGCCAAGCAATTGTTTCATACTTTTGATGTTCTCAAACTTTTTCAATCTTCACGCAATATATGAGCGCGAGCCATGGATATAGCACTATATGTGGAATAGAATGGTGGTTGTGGAGAAGACAAAAAGGAGAAGATAGTCTCACATCAACTAGGCGTATCAACGGGCTATGGAGATGCCCATCAATAGATATCAATGTGAGTAAGTAGGGATTGCCATGCAACGGATGCACTAGAGCTATAAGTGTATGAAAGCTCAACAAAAGAACTAAGTGGGTGTGCATCCAACTTGCTTGCTCATGAAGACCTAGGGAAATTTTGAGGAAGCCTGTCATTGGAATATACAAGGCAAGTTCTATAATGAAAAATTCCCACTAGTATATAAAAGTGATAACATAGGAGACTCTCTATCATGAAGATCATGGTGCTATTTTGAAGCACACGTGTGGAAAAAGGATAGTAACATTCTCCCTTCTCTCTTTTTCTCTCATTACTTTTTTTGGGCCTTCTTTTTTTTTCTTTTTGGCCACTTTTCTTTTTTTCCCTTTTTTTTCGTCCGGAGTCTCATCCTGACTTGTGGGGGAATCATAGTCTCCATTATCCTTTCCTCACTGGGACAATGCTCTAATAATGATGATCATCACACTTTAATTTACTTACAACTCAAGAATTACAACTCAATACTTAGAACAAAATATGACTCTATGTGAATGCCTCCGGCGGTGTAACGGGATGTGCAATGATGCATGAGTGACATGTATGAAGAATTATGAGCGGTGGCTTTGCCACAAATATGATGTCAACTACATGATCATCCAAGCAATCTGACAATGATGAAGCATGTCATAATAACGGAACAGTGGAAAGTTGCATGGCAATATATCTCGGAATGGCTATGGAGATTCCATAATAGGTAGGTATGGTGGCTGTTTTGAGGAAGGAAAGTGGTGGGTTTATGGTACCGGCGAAAGTTGCGCGATACTAGAGAGGCTAGCAATGGTGGAAGGGTGAGAGTGCATATAATCTGTGGACTCAACATTAGTCATAAAGAACTCACATACTTATTGCAAAAATCTATTAGTTACCGAAACAAAGTATTATGCGCATGCTCCTAGGGCGATAGATTGGTAGGAAAAGACCATCGCTTGCCCCCGCCCGCCACTCATAAAGAAGACAATCAATAAATAAATCATGCTCCGACTTCATCACATAACGGTTCACCATACGTGCATGCTACGGGAATCACAAACTTCAACACAAGTATTTCTCAAATTCACAACTACTCAACTATCATGACTCTAATATCACCATCTCCATATCTCAAAACAATTATCAAGTATCAAACTTCTCATAGTATTCAATGCACTTCTATGATTTTTTTATATTATCCCTAAAAGAAAATTTCCATGTTGTTCTAAAGGACTCTCAAAATAATATAAGTGAAGCATGAGAGATCAATTATTTCTATAAAATAAAACCACCGCCGTGCTCTAAAAGATATAAGTGAAGCACCAGAGCAAAAACTATATAGCTCAAAAGATATAAGTGAAGCACCTAGGGTATTCTAATAAATTTCAAATCATGTGAGTCTCTCTCAGAAGGTGTGTACAGAAAGGATGATTGTGGTAAACTAAAAAGCAAATACTCAAATATACAAGACGCTCCAAGCAAAACACATATCATGTGGTTAATAAAAATATAGCTCCAAGTAAAGTTACCTATAGACGAAGACGAAAGAGGGGATGCCTTCCGGGGCATCCCCAAGCTTAGGCTTTTTGGTGTCCTTGAATTTTACCTTGGTGTGCCATGGGCATCCCCAAGCTTAGTCTCTTGCCACTCCTTGTTCCATAATCCATCAAATTTTTACCCAAAACTTGAAAACTTCACAACACAAAACTCAAAATAGAAAATCTCATGAGCTCCGTTAGCGAAAGAAAACAAAACACCACTTCAAGTTACTGTAATGAACTCATTATTGATTTATATTGGTGTTAAACATTCTGCATTCCAACTTATCTACGGTTTATAAACTCTTTTACTAGCCATAGATTCATCAAAATAAGCAAACAACACACGAAAAAAAGAATCTGTCAAAAAACAGAACAGTCTGTAGTAATCTGTAACTAACGCAAACTTCTGGAACCCCAAAAATTCTAAAATAAATGTCTCGACATGAGGAAGTTATCTATTAATCATCTGAAAAACGAATTAACTAAATATCACTTTCCAAATAAAAATGGCAGCAATTCTAGTGAGTGCTAAAGTTTCTGTTTTTTACAGCAAGATCAAAAAGACTTTCCCCAAGTCTTCCCAACGGTTCTACTTGGCACAAACACTAATTAAACACAAAAAACACAACCAAAACAGAGTCTAGATAAACTATTTATTGAATAAAAGCAAGGAAAAATATTGGGTTGTCTCCCAACAAGCGCTTTTCTTTAAAGCCTTATAGCTAGGCATAAGATTTCAACGATGCTCACATGAAAGAAAAGAATTGAAGCACAAAGAGAGCATCATAAAACACGTGACAAACACATCTAAGTCTAACATACTTCCTATGCATAGGCATCTTATAGGCAAACAAATTATCAAGGAAAGCAAAAACTAGCATATGCAAGGAAGCGGAAAGAAACAATAGCAATCTCAACATAACGAGAGGTAATTTAGTAACATGAAAATTTCTACAACCATGTTTTCCTCTCTCATAATAATTACATGGAGGATCATAAGAAAATTCAACAATATAGCCATCACAAAACATATTCTTAACACGATCCACATATATGCAAAGTTCAAACTCTTCCAAAGTAGTGGGATTAAAATTAACTAAAGTCATGACCTCTCCAAACCCACTTTTATCAAAAACTTCATAAGATTGAACATTCTCCAAATATGTGGGATCTAAAGTTGACAATCTTCCAAACCCACTTTCAATATTATTGCAAACATTATAATCAATCTCATATTCATCATGGGGCTTAAATAAATTTTCAAGATCATAAGAAGAATCACCCCAATCATGATCATTGCAACAAGTAGTAGACATAGCAAAACTACCATCCCCAAGCTTAGGGTTTTGCATATTATAAGCACAATTGACATTAATAGAATTTATACTATCATCATTGCAATCATGCTTTCTATTTGAAGATCCATCGTGAATCACTCCATAAAGTACTTCATCACAATTTTCAGATTCACGAATTTCAAGCAAAACTTCATAAAGATAATATAGTGCACAAAACTCACTAGCAATTGGTTCATCATAATTGTATATCTTAAAAAGATTACCAAGCGGATGAGGATCCATAGATCTTAGGTTCTCTGTTTAGCAATAAATAAACAACTATTCCAACCAAACGAGCCAAGTAAGACATCAAAGCAAATGGAAAGACGAACAAAAGAAGGGCGAATAAAATGTCAAGGGTGAAGTGGGGGAGAGGAAAACGAGAGGCAAATGGCAAATAATGTAATGCGAAGGGTAAGAGTTGTGATGGGTACTTGGTATGTCTTGACTTGGCGTACATCTCCCCGGCAACGGCGCCAGAAATCCTTCTTGCTACCTCTTGAGCACTGAGTTAGTTTTCCCTTGAAGAGGAAAGGGTGATGCAGTAAAGCAGCGTAAGTATTTCCCTCAATTTTTGAGAACCAAGGTATAAATCCAGTAGGATACCATGCGCGAGTCACCTCGTACCTACACAAATAAATAAGAACCTCACAACTAACGCGATAAAGGGGTTGTCAATCCCTTCACGACCACTTGCAAGAGTGAGATCTGGTAGAGATAATAATAAGAAGATAAATATTTTTGGTATTTTTATGATATAGATTGAAAGTAAAGATTGCAAAATAAAATAGACGGGAAACTTGTATGATGGAAAATAGACCCGGGGGCCATAGGTTTCACTAGCGGCTTCTCTCAAGATAGCATAAGTATTACGGTGGACAAACAAATTACTTTCGATCAATTGATAGAAAAGAGAATAATTATGAGAATATCTAGGCATGATCATGTATATAGGCATCACGTCCACGACAAGTAGACCAAAATGATTCTGCATCTACCACTATTACTCCATACATCGACCGCTATCTAGCATGCATCTAGAGTATTAAGTTCATAAGAACAGAGTAACGCCTTAAGCAAGATGACATGATGTAGAGGGATAAACTCATGTGATATGATATAAACCCCATCTTTTTATCCTCGCTGGCAACAATACAATACGTGTCGTTTCCCCTACTGTCACTGGGATCGAGCACCATAAGATTGAACCCAAAGCTAAGCACTTCTCCCATTGCAAGAAAGATCAATCTAGTAGGCCAAACCAAACTGATAATTCTAAGAGACTTGCAAAGATAAACCAATCATACATAAAAGAATTCAGAGAAGAATCAAATATTGTTCATAGATAATCTGGATCATAAACCCACAATTCATCGGATCTAGACAAACACACCGCAAAAGAAGATTACATCGAATAGATCTCCAAGAGAATTGAGGAGAACTTTGTATTGAGATCCAAAGAGAGAGAAGAAGCCATCTAGATACTAGCTATGGACCCGAAGGTCTGAAGTAAACTACTCACACATCACCGGAGAGGCCATGGAGTTGATGTAGAGGCCCTCCTGATCAATGCCCCCTCCGGCGGAGCTCCGGAAAAGGCCCCAAGATGGGATATCTCGGGTAAAGAAGGTTGCGGCGTTGGAATTAGGTTTTCGTGGTGCTCCTCGATGTTTGCGGGGTACATGGACTTATATAGGAGGAAGAAGTAGGTCGGTGGAGCAACAAGGGGCCCATGAGGGTGGAGGGTGTGCCTAGGGGGGTAGGCGCACCCCCTGCCTTATGGCCTCCTCGATTGTTTCTTGACGCCCACTCCAAGTCTCCTGGATCACGTTTGTTGAGAAAATCATGTTCCCAAAGGTTTCATTCCATTTGGACTTCGTTTGATATTTCTTTTCTGTGAAACACTGAAATAGGCAAAAAAACAGCAGTTTGGGCTGGGCCTCCGGTTAATAGGTTAGTCCCAAAAATGATATAGAAGTGTAAAATAAAGCCCATTAACATCCAAAAGAGATAATATGATAGCATGGAGCAATAAAAAATTATAGATACATTGGAGACGTATCAGCCACAAGAGGCACTGGCGGCCTGGGCCTACACTCGGCTAGTTTACCATTGTACCCCTAAGGGGTAGGCCTATATAAACCCCCTAGGGTACCCATGCAAAGGGTTCAAACTCTTAGAGAAACACACACACATAGAGAGGGAGTTAGGGCTAGCCTTGTTCTTCTTCCTCCTCTAGAGAAACAGCTCTAGGAGCGATCTTGTAGCCACTCTTGTTGAGTTAGTGAACATGCGGAGACCCCGCAGAGCAGGACTAGGGGTGTTATCTCCTAGGAGAGCCCCGAACCTGGGTAAGATCCGCCGGCGTGCATGTCTTCGCCTCATCATTTCCTGGCACCGGCGATGTCTTATTAGCCCCCTCCATGATAGGCCATCCATTGGCATATGTCGCATGACACCCCCAACATTTGGCGCCCACCATGGGGCTAGGTGCACCGTTGTGTTTCGTCTGAAGAAGGTGGTGAGATTCTGCAAGAGATTCATGAAGGAGATTGTGGTCATCATGCCGGTTCTAAATCTCTCATCGCCAAGGCTTTTTGTCATGGTTTTCATTGGTTGACGGCTCATGCAGATGCTGAGGATTTGGTCAGCAGATGTGACAGTTGTCAGAAATTTTCACGGCGAGCTCATGTTCTGGCTCAAGAATTGAGGATGATTCCAATTACTTGGCCGTTTGTGACTTGGGGGCTTGATATGGTTGGGCCTTTTAAGAGGTTCCCAGATAAAAAGACCCACCTTCTGGTGGTGGTGGACAAGTTCACTAAGTGGGTTGAAGCAGAGCCAGTTAGCAAGTGTGAGGACGCAACAGCAGTCATGTTTGTCAAGAAGGTGATTTTCCGTTTTGGCTTTCCCCACAGCATTATAACAGATAATGGTACTAATCTGTCTGAAGGTGCCACGAAAGAATTTTGTCAACAAGAGCATATTCGACTTGATGTCTCCTCTGTGGCTCACCCCCAGTACAATGGTTAAGCAAAACGAGCTAATCAAGAGATTCTGCGAGGTATCAAGCCCCGGCTTATGGTTCCTTTGCAAAGAACGCCGACCTGTTGGGTGGAGGAGTTACCCTTAGTATTATGGAGTATCAATACAACCCCTAACAGATCTATGGGTTACACTCGTTTTTTCATGGTTTATGGAGCAGAGGCGATTCTCCCAAGTGACATCTGCCACGATTCACCCCGGGTGGCAGCTTACGTTGAAGCTGACAATGAACAAGCACAACAAGATGCACTTGACCTGTTAGATGAGGAGCGTGATATTGCGTGGCTCGTTCGGCGATTTACTATCAAGATCTGCGTCGTTATCACAGCCGCCGGGTCAAAACCAGAACATTTCAAGAAGGCGATTTGGTGCTCCGGCTCATCTAGGATCAAACGGATATGCATAAACTACCACCGCCTTGGGAAGGACCTTTCGTGGTCAGCAAGAATCTGCATAATGGGTCTTATTACCTTATTGGTGTTCGAGACCACAAGGACTCACGCACATCGGAGGAGGAGACCCGTCGGCCGTGGAACATTGCTCATCTTCGCCCTTACTATACTTGAGCCACCGGCTCTCATGATGTATATAATCTGATGGTGTATATATTATAGACAGTATAATAAGGCCGGCATCCCTGATAATTCAGGGCCTCGGTCGTTCACTTGATTGAAGATGAGTCTTTATCATCTCCTTACACGTTCATTTAAGAGGCTTAACGCCCAAATGATACGTCCATTTTGCATCATGCTTTTATATCGATATTTATCACATTATAGATTGTTATTTCACTTTATATCACAATACTTATGGCTATTCTCTCTCATTTTACAAGGTTTACATAAGGAGGGAGAATGCCGACAGCTGGAATTCTGGGCTGGAAAAGGAGCAAATATTAGAGACCTATTCTGCGCAACTCCAAAAGTCCTGAAACTCCACGAAACATCTTAAAATAAATAAAGAAAAATCCTTGCCAAAGATGAAGGCCAGGGGGCCCACACCCTTCTCACGAGGGTGGGGGGCGCCCCCCCTAGGGCGCGCCCCCTACCTCGTGGGCCCCCTGGTGGCTCTCCGACGTCCATCTTCTCCTATATGAGGTCTTTCGATGAGAAAAAAAATAGGAAGGAACTTTTCGGGACGAGACTCCGCCGCCACGAGGCAGAACCTTGGCGGATCCAATCTAGAGCTCCGACAGAGCTGTTCTGCCGGGGATACTTCCCTCCGGGAGGGGGAAATAATCACCATCGTCATCACCAACGCTCCTCTCATCAGGAGAGGGCAATCTCCATCAACATCTTCACCAGCACCATCTCATCTCCAAACCCCAATTCTTTTCTCAAAGTCCAGGATTGGTGCTAGTAGGTTGCGAGTAGTGTTGATTACTCCTTGTAGTTGATGCTAGTTGGTTTAATTGGTGGAAGATCATTTGTTCAGATCCTATATGCATATTATTACCCCTCTGATTATGAACATGAATATGCTTTGTGAGTAATTACGTTCGTTCCTAAGGACAAGGGAGAAGTCTTGCTATGAGTAGTCATGTGAATTTGGTATTCGTTTGATATTTTGATAAGATGTATGTTGTCTAGCCTCTAGTGGTGTTATGTGAACGTCGACTACATAACACTTCACCATTATTTGGGCCTAGAGGAAGGCATTGTGAAGTAGTAAGTAGATGATGGGTTGCTAGAGTGACAGAAGCTTAAACCCTAGTTTATGCGTTGCTTCGTAAGGGGCTGATTTGGATCCATATGTTTCATGCTATGGTTAGGTTTACCTTAATACTTTTGTTGTAGCTGCAGATGCTTGCAATAGAGGTTAATCATAAGTGGGATGCTTGTTCAAGTAAGAACAACACCCAAGCACCAGTCCACCCACATATCAAATTATCAAAGTATCGAACGTGAATCATATGAACGTGATGAAAACTAGCTTGATGATATTCCCATGTGTCCTCGAGAGCGCTTTTCCTATTATAAGAGTTTGTTCCGGCTTGTCCTTTGCTACAAAAGGATTGTGCCACCTTGCTGCACTTTATTTACTTTTGTTACTTGTTGCTCGTTACAATTTATCCCGTCACAAAACTATCTGTTACCACTTATTTCAGTACTTGTAGAGAATACCTTGCTGAAAACCACTTATCATTTCCTTCTGCTCCTCGTTGGGTTCAACACTCTTACTTATCGAAAGGACTATGATAGATCCCCTATACTTGTGGGTCATCAAGACTCTTTTCTGGCGCCGTTGCCAGGGAGTGTAGCGTCTTTGGTAGGTGGAATTTGGTAAGGAAAAATTTATATAGTGTGCTGAAATTTACTGTCACTTGTTACTATGGAAAGTAATTCTCTGAGGGGCTTGTTTGGGGTATCTTCACCCCGTCCAATAGAGCAAAGAGTTGCTCCTCAACCTACTGAACCTATTGATAATGAAACACCTTTTGAATTTCCTTCGGGTATGATGGAAAGACTGCTAGCTAACCCTTTTACAGGAGATGGAACAAAGCATCCTGATGACCACTTAATATATGTGGATGAAGTTTGTGGATTATTTAAGCTTGCAGGTATACCCGATGATGTTGCTAAGAAGAAGGTCTTCCCTTTATCTCTGAAGGGAGACGCATTGATATGGTATAGGCTATGTGATGATATGAGATTCTGGGACTATAAAAGATTGAAGTTAGAATTTCATCAAAAGTATTACCCTATGCATCTTGTTCATCGTGATCGCAATTATATATATAATTTCTGGACTTGCGAAGGAGAAAGCATCGCTCAAGATTGGGGGAGGCTTAAATCAATGTTATATTCATGCCCCAATCATGAGCTCTCAAGAGAAATGATTATTCAAAATTTATATGCTCGACTTTCTGAAAACAATCGCACCATGCTCGATACTTCTTGTGCTGGCTCTTTTATGATGAAGACTATTGAATTCGGATGGAATTTATTGGATAGAATTAAACGCAACTCTGAAGATTGGGACCTCGACAAAGGTAAGGAGTCAGGTATGACACCTAAGTTTGATTGTGTTAAATCTTTTATGGACACCAATACTTTCCATAAGTTTAGCACTAAATATGGACTTGACTCTGAGATAGTAGCTTCTCTCTGTGAATCTTTTGCTACTTATGTTGATCTCCCTAAGGAGAAGTGGTTTAAATATCATCCTCCCATAGAAGTAAAAGTAGCTGCACCTATTAAAGTTGAAGAAAAGACTGTCACTTATAATGATCCTATTGTTCCTACTTCTTATATTGAGAAACCACCTTTCCCTGTTAGAATAAAGGATCATGCTAAAGCTTCAACTGTTGTTCGTAAAAGCAATATTAGAACTTATACACCTCCTGACCAAGTTAAAGTAAAACCTAATATTGCTATTGTTAAAGATCTCTTGTCTGATAATATTGATGGGCATGTTATTCAGTTCGAAGATGAGACTGGTAGAGTTGCTAAAACTTGTGATAAAGATAAACATAGACCTCTGGTAGGCGTGCCTGTTATTTCTGTTAAAATAGGAGATCATTGTTATTATTGCTTATGTGATATGGGTGCAAGTGCTAGTGTTATACCGCATACTTTATACGAAGAAATTAAGAATGAAATTGCACCTGCTGAGTTATAAGATATTGATGTCACAATTAAACTTGCCAATAGAGATACTATTTCACCAATTGGAATTGTTAGAGATGTTGAAGTCTTGTGTGGGAAAACTAAATATCCTGCTGATTTTCTTGTTCTTACTTCTCCGCAAGATAGCTTTTGTCCCATTATATTTGATAGACCTTTCTTAAATATTGTCAATGCTACCATAGATTACACTAAGAATGTTGTTACTGTTGGCTTGGATGATATGGTTCATGAGTTTAATTTCTCTAAATTTAGTAAACAACATCGTGAGGAAGAATTACCTAGTAAGGATGAAATTATTGGTCTTGCTTCTATTGCCGTAACTCCTAGTGATCCTTTAGAACACTATTTGCTATACCATGAAAATGATATGTTCATGAATGAAAGAAGGGAAATAGATCAAGTATTCTTTAAACAGGAACCTATTCTGCAACACAATTTGCCTTTTGAAATCTTAGGGGATCCTCCACCCAAGGGAGATCCCGTATTTGAGCTTAAACCTTTGCCTGATAATCTTAAATATGCTTATCTTGATGAAAAGAAGATATATCATGTTATTATTAGTGCTAACCTTTCAGAGCATGAAGAAGAAAGATTATTGAAAACTCTGAAGAAGCACCGTGCTGCTATTGGATATAGTCTTGATGATCTTAAGGGCATTAGTCCCACTCTATCTCAACATAAAATAAATTTGGAAGCAGATGCCAAACCAGTTCGTGATCCTCAACGATGTCTAAATCCTAAAATGAAAGAAGTGGTAAGAAAAGAAATACTAAATCTTCTGGAGGCAGGTAGAATCTATCCCGTTGCTGATAGCGAGTGGGCAAGTCCTGTCCATTGTGTCCCTAAGAAGGGAGGTATTACTGTTGTTCCTAATGATAAAGATGAATTGATTCCACAAAGAATTATCACAGGTTATAGGATGGTAATTGATTTCCGCAAATTAAATAAAGCTACTAGGAAAGATCATTACCCCTTACCTTTTATTGATCAAATGCTAGAAAGATTATGCAAACATACACACTATTGCTTTCTCGATGGTTATTCTGGTTTCTCTCAAATACCTGTGTCGGCTAGAGATCAATCAAAGGCTACTTTTACATGCCCTTTTGGTACTTTTGCTTATAGACGTATGCCTTTTGGTTTATGTAATGCACCTGCTACCTTTCATAGATGTATGATGGCTATATTGTCTGACTTTTGTGAAAATATTTGTGAGGTTTTCATGGATGACTTTTCCGTCTATGGTTCCTCTTTTGATGATTGCTTGAGCAATCTTGATCGAGTTTTGCAGAGATGTGAAGAAACTAATCTTGTCTTGAATTGGGAAAAGTGCCACTTTATGGTTAATGAAGGTATTGTCTTGGGGCATAAAGTTTCTGAAAGAGGTATTGAGGTTGATAAAGCCAAGGTTGATGCTATTGAAAAGATGCCATGTCCCAAGGACATCAAAGGTATACGAAGTTTCCTTGGTCACGCTGGATTTTATCGGAGGTTCATTAAGGACTTCTCAAAAATTTCTCGGCCCCTAACTAATTTATTGCAAAAAGATATACCATTTGTCTTTGATGATGATTGTGTAGAAGCATTTTAAATACTTAAGAAAGCATTAGTTCTGCACCTGTTGTTCAACCACCTGATTGGAATTTACCCTTTGAAATTATGTGTGATGCTAGTGATTATGCTGTAGGTGCTGTTCTAGGGCAAAGAATTGATAAGAAATTAAATGTTATTCATTATGCTAGTAAGACTCTAGACAACGCTCAAAGAAATTATGCTACTACTGAAAAAGAGCTTTTAGCAGTTGTATTTGCTTGTGATAAGTTCAGATCTTATGTTGTTGATTCTAAAGTAACTATTCAAACTGATCATGTTGCTATTAAATATCTTATGGAAAAGAAAGATGCTAAACCTAGACTTATTAGATGGGTTCTCTTGCTACAAGAATTTGATTTGCATATTGTTGATAGAAAGAGAGTTGAGAACCCCGTTGCAGACAACTTGTCTAGGCTAGAGAATATTCTTGATGACCCACTACCTATTAATGATAGCTTTCCTGATGAATAATTAAATGTTATAAGTACTTCTCGTAGTACTCCATGGTATGCTAATTATGCTAATTATATTGTTGCTAAATTAATACCACCTAGCTTCACATACCAACAAAAGAAAAAGTTTTTCTATGATTTAAGACATTACTTTTGGGATGACCCACATCTTTATAAAGAAGGAGTAGATGGTGTTATTAGACGTTGTGTACCTGAGCATGAACAGGAACAGATCCTACGCAAGTTTCATTCCAAGGCTTATAAGGTATTGCAATCTGGTTTTTATTGGCCTACTCTCTTCAAGGATGCCCGTAAGTTTGTCTTGTCTTGTGATGAATGTCAAAGAATTGGTAATGTTAGTAGACGTCAAAAAATGCCTATGAATTATTCTCTTGTTATTGAACCATTTGATGTTTGGGGCTTTGATTATATGGGACCTTTCCCCGCCTCTAATGGATACACACATATTCTAGTTGTTGTTGATTACGTTACTAAGTGGGTAGAAGCTATTCCAACTAGTAGTGCTGATCATAACACTTCTATTAAAATACTTAAGGAAGTTATTTTCCCGAGGTTTGGAGTCCCTAGATATTTAATGACTGATGGTGGTTCACACTTTATTCATGGTGTTTTCCGTAAAATGCTTGCTAAATATGATGTTGATCATAGAATTGCATCTCCTTATCACCCTCAGTCTAGTGGTCAAGTAGAGTTGAGCAATAGAGAGCTCAAATTAATTTTGCAAACGACTGTTAATAGGTCTAGAAAGAATTGGTCCAAGAAACTTGATGATGCATTATGGGCCTATAGAACTGCACATAAAAATCCTATGGGTATGTCTCCATATAAAATGGTCTATGGAAAATCATGTCACTTACCTCTTGAACTAGAACACAAGGCATATTGGGCTATTAAAGAGCTCAACTATGATTTTAACCTTGCCAGTGAGAAGAGGTTATTTGATATTAGTTCACTTGATGAATGGAGAACCCAAGCGTATGAAAAAGCCAAGTTGTTTAAAGAAAAAGTTAAAAGATGGCATGACAAAAGGATACAAAAGCGTGAGTTTAATGTTGGTGATTATGTATTGCTATACAATTCTCGTTTAAGATATTTTGCAGGAAAACTTCTCTCTAAATGGGAAGGCCCTATGTTATCGAGGAGGTCTATTGTTCCGGTGCCATAAAAATCAACAACTTTGAAGGCACAAATCCGAAGGTGGTAAATGGTCAAAGAATCAAACATTATATCTCAGGTAATCCCATAAATGTTGAAACCAATATTATTGAAACCATAACCCCGGAGGAATACATAAGAGACACTTTCCGGAGCATTTCAGACTCCGAAAAGGAATAGGTATGTGGTACGGTAAGTAAACTGACTCCAAAACAATTTTAAGGCAATATTTCTCCGTTTTGGAATATTTAGAAAAATAGAAAAATAAGTAGCAGTCCGGGAAGGACACGAGGGTGGTGGGCGCGCCCTACCCCCCTGGGCGCGCCCCCTACCTCGTGAGCACCTCGTGTGCCTTCCGGACTCCGTTTTCTTGCACGTTGCATATTTTGGTCGGTAAAAATTCATTATATAATCTCCCGGGGGTTTTGACTCCCGTATCACGCAAAAATCTCCTGTCTTTGTTTCGAGCTGTTTTTCTGACAGATCTAGATTATCATGACGTCCCCAAGTGCTTCCAAGGACAAGTTCTTCGAGAAGGTCATCAACCCTTACCTCGCGGAGGTGCTATGACACCCTCAAACCATTGAGATGCGTGATGGGTTGTTGCACATCCGTGATGTTGAGGGACCAAGGGGATCCGGAAGCGTGGAGACGAGGCTCGAAGCAATGGAGCAACAAATTTTGAAGTGCGAGGGGATGGTGGAGCATGGAATCAACGCTAGCCAAACGATGCTCGCGGAGTTCACTAACAACTACAAGCCGGATGCCAAGAACACCAAGGAGGCCATCTTCAAGCTATATGAGAAGATCGAGCACCTCCAAGCCCAAATCTATGACCTGCAAAACCAAAACTATGAGTATGAACATAGATTCAAAAGAATGAGTTTGGCTGCAGATTCGAGGATTCCGGAGACTCGATCATCCTTCTATGATGGTGAACCTATGCCTTGGAAGATGGATGACAAGCCCGCATCATCAACAACACCTCCACCTTCTTCACCAACCAAGGAGATATAATCACATGGGTATGGGCACTCCCCTTGGCAACTGCCAAGCTTGGGGGAGGTGCCCCGGTATCGTATCACAATCACAACTCCTATCTTTACCGTTTTTCTTAGTTCGATCCTATTTGTTGTATCTTGATCTAGTAGAATAAAGTTTATGGCATGATCTAGTTTTGAGTTTGCTTTATGATCTCTCTTTGTAATCAAGTCCGTGAGGTATATATAATAAAGATTAGTTTTGAGTCAAGGGCTTGATTATTTTGCCATGATCTTGGGTGAATAAAAGAAAAGAGAAAAAGAATAAAAAGAAACAAAAAGTTCATATTGATCGTATTGAGAGTAATGACTTCACATAGAAAGAGTATGATGATTAAAAGTTGTTGGGAGTTGGCAGACATAGCTTTGGTCATTGTTTCAATTAATAGGAAGTAATAAGGAAAGAGAGGTTTTCACATATAGATATATTATCATTGACATCTTTTATGATTGGGAGCACTCATTAAAATATGACATGCTAAAGAGTTGATGTTGGACAAGGAAGACAACATAATGAGTTATGTATTTCTTATATCTGAGATAAAGTATGTTCTCATGGATCCTCTAACTTGTTGAGCTTGCCTTTCCCCCTCATGCTAGCCAAATTCTTAGCACCAAGTAGAAATACTACTTGCGCTTCCAAATACCCTTAAACCAGTTTTGCCATGAGAGTCCATCATATCTACCTATGGATTGAGTAAGATCCTTCAAGTAAGTTGTCATCGGTGCAAAGCAATAAAAATTGCTCTAAATATGTATGATTGATTGGTGTGGGAGAAATAAGCTTTATACGATCTTGTGATGTGGAAGTAATAAAAGCGACGACTCAAGTCTGCTTCCCTCTGTGAAAGGCCTATCCATTTACTTTTATGTTGAGTCATCACCCTCTTATCAAAAAGCACTAGCTGGAGAGCGCAGCCGTTATTTGCATTCATCACTATTAATTTATATTTGTTATGACTATGATTGGATCTCTTTTACCATGAATTACAATGTCTAGTCAGTCCTTGATCTTTAAAGGTGCTCTGCATTTATGATTAGCGGTCTCAGAAAGGGCTAGCGAGATACCATCTTGTTATATCATATTATGATTGTTTTGAGAAAGTGTTGTCATCCGAGATTTATTATTATGACTTGCTAGTTGATTATGCTATTGATATGAGTAATTGTGAGACCTGAGAATTATTGCAAATGTGGTTAGTTATGATCTATGCTGAAAACTTGAATGCTGGCTTGACATAGTTACAACAACAAGAGCAAACAGAGTTTGTAAAAGTTTTTGTTTCTTTCTTTCAGTTTGTCAACTGAATTTCTTGAGGACAAGCAAGGGTTTAAGCTTGGGGGAGTTGATACGTCTCCGTCGTATCTACTTTTACAAACACTTTTGCCCTTGTTTTGGACTCTAACTTGTATGATTTGAATGGAACTAACCCGGACTGACGCTGTTTTCAGCAGAATTGCCATGGTGTTGTTTTATGTGCAGAAACAAATATTCTCGGAATGACCTGAAACTCCACGGAACATCTTAGAAAAAACAATAAAAAATCCTTGCCAAAGATGAAGACCAGGGGGCCCACAGCCTTCTCACGAGGGTGGGGGCGCCCCCCCTAGGGCGCGCCCCCCTACCTCGTGCCCCCCCTGGAAACCCTCCGACACCAACTCCAACTCTATATATTTGCTTTCGGAGAGAAAAAAATTAGAGAGAAGAAATCATCATGTTTTACGATATGGAGCCGCCGCCAAGCCCTAAAACCTCTCGGGAGGGCTGATCTGGAGTCCGTTCGGGGCTCCGGAGAGGGGGATTCATCGCCGTCGTTGTCATCAACCATCCTCCATCACCAATTTCATGATGCTCACCGCCGTGCGTGAGTAATTCCATCATAGGCTTGCTGGACGGTGATGGGTTGGATGAGATTTATCGAGTTAGTTTTGTTAGGGTTTGATCCCTAGTATCCATTATGTTCTGAGATTGATGTTGCTATGACTTTGCTATGCTTAATGCTTGTCACTAGGGCCCGAGTGCCATGATTTCAGATCTGAACCTATTATGTTTTCATGAATATATGTGAGTTCTTGATCCTATCTTGCAAGTCTATAGTCACCTACTATGTGTTATGATCCAGCAACCCCGAAGTGACAATAATCGGGACCGCTCCCGGTGATGACCATAGTTTGAGGAGTTCATGTATTCACTATGTGCTAATGCTTTGTTCCGGTTCTCTATTAAAAGGAGGCCTTAATATCCCTTAGTTTCCAATAGGACCCCGCTGCCACGGGAGGGTAGGACAAAAGATGCCATGCAAGTTCTTTTCCATAAGCACATATGACTATATACGGAATACATGCCTACATTACATCGATGAATTGGGGCTAGTTCTGTGTCACCCTATGTTATGACTGTTACATGATGAACCACATCCGGCATAATTATCCATCACTGATCCGGTGCCTACGAGTTTTCCATATACTGGTTCTCGCTTATTTACTTTCCCGCTGCTATTGTTACAATCACTACAAAATACCAAAAACATTACTTTTGCTGTCTTTTCTTTTGTTGCCGCTACCACCACTATCATATTAGTTTGCTACTAAACACTTTGCTGCAGATACTAAGTTTCCAGGTGTGGTTGAATTGACAACTCAGCTGCTAATACTTGAGAATATTCTTTGGCTCCCCTTGTGTCGAATCAATAAATTTGGGTTGAATACTCTACCCTCGAAAGCTGTTGCGATCCCCTATACTTGTGGGTTATCAAGAGTAATTTCTTGCCTGATAGGTCGCCAACGTATCTATAATTTTTGATTGCTCCATGCTATATTATCTACTGTTTTGGACTATATTGGGCTTTATTTTCCACTTTTATATTATTTTTGGGACTAACCTATTAACCCGAGGCCCAGCCCAGAATTGCTGTTTTTTGCCTATTTCAGTGTTTCGACGAAATATAATATCAAACGGAGTCCAAACGGAATAAAACCTTCGGGAACGTGATTTTCTCACCGAACGTGATCCAGGAGACTTGGACCCTGCTCCAAGGAACAAAAGAGGCGGTCACGAGGGTGGGGGGCGCCCCCCCTAGGGCACGCCCCTGCCTCGTGGGCCCCTCGGTGCTCCTCCGGCGTACTTCTTCCTCCTATATATACACACATACCCCCAAACGATCAGAACAGGAGCCAAAAACCTAATTCCACCGCCGCAACTTTCTGTATCCACGAGATCCCATCTTGGGGCCTGTTCCGGACCTTCGCTGGAAGAGGGCCGTCATCACGGAGGGCTTCTGCATCATCATAGCCTCTCCGATGAAGTGTGAGTAGTTTACCTCAGACCTTCGGGTCCATAGTTAGTAGCTAGATGGCTTCTTCTCTCTTTGAATCTCAATACAAAGTTCTCCCCCTCTCTTGTGGAGATCTATTCGATGTAATCTTCTTTTTGCGGTGTGTTTGTTGAGACGAATTGTGGGTTTATGATCAAGTCTATCTATGAATAATATTTGAATCTTCTCTGAATTCTTTTATGTATGATTGGTTATCTTTGCAAGTCTCTTCGAATTATCCGTTTGGTTTGGCCAACTAGATTGGTAGTTCTTGCCATGGGAGAAGTGCTTAGCTTTGGGTTCGATCTTGCGGTGTCCTTACCCAGTGACAGAAGGGGTAGCAAGGCACGTATTGTATCGTTGCCGTCGAGGATAACAAGATGGGGTTTATTTCATATTGCATGAATTTATCTCTCTACATCATGTCATCTTGCTTAAGGCGTTACTCTGTTTTTAACTTAATACTCTAGATGCATGCTGGATAGCGGTCGATGAGTGGAGTAATAGTAGTAGATGCAGAATCGTTTCGATCTACTTGTCACGGACGTGATGCCTATATACATGATCATGGCTAGATATTCTCATAACTATGCTCAATTCTGTAAATTGCTCAACAGTAATTTGTTCACCCACTGTAGAATACTTATGCTCTTGAGAGAAGCCACTAGTGAAACCTATGGCCCTCGGGTCTATTCTCATCATATCAATCTCCATCACTTTAATCTTGCTTTGCTTTTACTTTGCCTTTACTTTTTACTTTGCATCTTTATACCAAAAATACCAAAAATATTATATCTATCAGATCTCACTCTTGTAAGTGACCGTGAAGGGATTGACAACCCCTAATCGCGTTGGTTGCGAGTAGCTATCGTTTTGTGCAGGTACGAGGGACTTGAGCGTGGCCTCCTACTGGATTGATACCTTGGTTCTCAAAAACTGAGGGAAATACTTACGCTACTCTGCTGCATCATCCCTTCCTCTTCGAGGAAAACCAACGCAAGCTCAAGACGTAGCAAGAAGGATTTCTGGGGCCGTTGCCGGGGAGTCTATGCAAAAAGTCAACATACGAAGTACCCATCACAATCCCTATCTCTCGCATTACATTATTTGCCATTTTCCTCTCGTTTTCCTCTCCCCCCAATTCACCCTTGCCATTTTATTCGCCCTCTCTCTCTCTATCCTCCCTCTCTATTTGCCTCTTTTGCCCATTTGCTCTTGTTTGCTTGTCGTCATGACTAGTCGCATATCTTCTCCGTTGTCTACCGAGAGTGAAGTTCTAAATTTTAAACAAAGGGAGGGAGAAAATCTAAAAGATGCTTGGTATAGGATTTGCAATGCTCAAAATAGATCTACCAGGAAGCAATCTACCTTAGTTCTTCTCCGCAATTTTTATGTAAGTGTTAATCGTTGGTATAGATATATCCTCGATACCATTACCGGAGGGAACTTCTTGGGTAGCCATACTTTTGATTCTTATAATGCTATGCTAAATTTATTTGGCTCACCACCTCTTTTGGTTAATGGAACCATGTTAACTTTGGAGCATGTTATGCAAAGACTTGAAATTATTGAAAATAAAGTTGCTACTATTGAATCAATTGAAAATCTATATAAAAAGATCCACAATCAAATTACTCAATATGGATCTAAGGTAGGAATGACTTTGAAAAATATTAAGGAAAAAGAACCCATAGTTAATGAGAAAATGAACTTAGATTCTACTAGAATTGATAAACTTGAGGGTATCATTACAAACTTGGGAACCGCTTTTTCTTCCGTAAAGAATATTCCAAGTCCTCCTACTAAAATTGCCAAGCTTATGTATGTTCCTAAAAATAAGGGTGAATCATCTAAAGAAACTACGGATCTTAAATCTATAAGTATTCATCCCAATCTTTTTGATATCATTAAGGAACCAATTGCTACACATGAATTTTTTGATCTTGTGCCTAAAAGTTTCATAATCACTAGAAAGAAAGAAATTCCTAAGGGAAACAGATGCCTCATCGAAGAATTTCCTACCAAAGATGGCAATACCTGGATCTATCCTCGCTTTTATGCCTAGCTAGGGGCGTTAAATGATAGCGCTTGTTGGGAGGCAACCCAATTTTATTTTTATTCCTTGCTTTTTGCTCCTGCTTAGTAATAAATAAATTATTTAGCCTCTGTTTTGGTTGTATTTTTTGTGTTTAATTAGTGTTTGTGCCAAGTAGAACCGTTGGGAAGACTTGGGGGAAGTCTTGTTGAACTTGCTGTAAAAAACAGAAACTTTAGCGCTCACGAGAACTGCTTTCATTTTTATTTGAAGAGTGATATTTTGTTAATTCTTTTTGAAGATGTTTAATAGGTAAATTCCCCACGTCCAGAAATTTATTTTAGAATTTTTGGGGTTCCAGATCTTGCGCTAGATACAGATTACTACAGACTGTTCTGTTTTTGACAGATTCTGTTTTCCGTGTGTTGTTTGCTTATTTTGATGAATCTATGGCTAGTAAAATAGTTTATAATCCATAGAGAAGTTGGAATACAGTAGGTTTAACACCAATATAAATAAATAATGAGTTCATTACAGTACCTTGAAGTGGTCTTTTGTTTTCTTTCGCTAACGGAGCTCACGAGTTTTCTATTTTGAGTTTTGTGTTGTGAAGTTTTCAAGTTTTGGGTGAATTCTTTTGATGGATCATGGAACAAGGAGTGGCAAGAGCCTAAGCTTGGGGATTACCATGGCACACCCAATATAATCCAAGGACACCAAGAAGTCAAAGCTTGGGGATGCCCTGGAAGGCATCCCCTCTTTCGTCCACTTCCATCGGTAATTTACTTGGAGCTATATTTTTATTCACCAACATGATATGTGTTTTGCTTGGAGCGTCTTGTATTATTTGTGTCTTTGTGTCTTAGTATGCCACAATCATCCTTTCTGTACACACCATTTGAGAGCCATACATGAATTAAAATATGATAGAATACTCTATGTGCTTCACTTATATCTTTTGAGCTAAGTAGTTTTGCTCTATGTGCTTCACTTATATCTTTTAAGCTAGTTAATTTTGCACTATGTGCTTCACTTATATCTTTTGAGCGTTATAATTTTGCTCTATGTGCTTCACTTAGATCTTTTAGAGCACGGTGGTGGATTTGTTTTAAAGAAACTATTGATCTCTCATGCTTCACTTAAATTATTTTGAGGTCTCTTAATAGCATGGTAATTTGCTTAATAATAATATGCTTGGTATTCAAGATTTGTGAAACTTTCTTTTGAGTGTGTTGAATACTAAGAAAATATTGAAGCATGATAATTTTTTTGAGATATGGAGGTGATAATATTAAAGTCATGCTAGTTGAGTAGTTGTGAATTTAAAGAATACTTGTGTTAAAAGTTTGTGATTCCCGTAGCATGCACGTATGGTGAACCGTTATGTGATGAAGTCGGAGCATGATTTATTTATTGATTGTCTTCCTTAAGAGTGGCGGTCGGGGATGAGCGATGGTCTTTTCCTACCAATCTATCCCCCTAGGAGCATGCGCGTAATACTTTGCTTTGATAACTTCTAGATTTTTGCAATAAGTATATGAGTTCTTTATGACTAATGTTGAGTCCATGGATTATACACACTCTCACCCTTCCACCTTTGCTAGCCTCTCTAATACCATGCACCTTTCGCCGGTATCATACACCTACCATATACCTTCCTCAAAACAGCCACCATACCTACCTATTATGGCATTTCCATAGCCATTCCGAGATATATTGCCATGCAACTTTCCACCGTTCCGTTTATCATGACACACTCCATCATTGTCATATTGTATATCCCGGTACACCGCCGGAGGCATTCATATAGAGTCATATTTTGTTCTAAGTATTGAGTTGTAAGAAAAATAAAAGTGTGATGATCATCATTATTAGAGCATTGTCCCAGTGAGGAAAGAATGATGGAGACTATGATTCCCCCATAAGTCGGGATGAGACTCCGGACGAAAAATAAAATAAATAAATAAAAGAGGCCAAAGAATCCCAAATAAAAAGAGGCCATAAAAAAGAGAAAAGGCCCAAACAAAAATATATAAATAAAAAAAATGAGAGAAAAAGAGAGAAGGGACAATGTTACTATCCTTTTACCACACTTGTGCTTCAAAGTAGCACCGTGATCTTCATAGTAGAGAGTCTCTCATGTTATCACTTTCATATACTAGTGGGAATTTTTCATTATAGAACTTGGCTTGTATATTCCAATGATGGGCTTCCTCAAATTGCCCTAGGTCTTCATGAGCAAGCAAGTTGGATGCACACCCACTTAGTTTCTTTTTGAGCTTTCATATACTTATAGCTCTAGTGCATCTGTTGCATGGCAATCCCTACTCACTCACATTGATATCTATTGATGGGCATCTCCATAGCCCATTGATACGCCTAGTTGATGTGAGACTATCTTCTCCTTTTTGTCTTCTCCACAACCACCATTCTATTCCACCTATAGTGCTATATCCATGGCTCACGCTCATGTTGTGACGCCCGGATATTTAAGCTACAGTAATCTCTGCTAACAATGCCACATCACCACGATTACCGTTGTTAATCTCGCGATGATTCAACCCTGTTCGAATTCAAAATTCAAATTCAAGATAAACGATAAAAGTTTTCAAAATATTAAACTAAAATGTTCGGAGCGTGCAGTTAAATGCCTAGGTAATTATTGTGCAACAAACCCCCTTTTAGAAAATGTCTAAATATATTAAAATGAAATAAAACAGAAAAGCAAAGTAAAGAAAAGAAAAAAAACAAACAAAAAACAAAAAAAGAGAAGACCCCCCTCGGCCGTGGGCCAACTGGGCCAACCCACCAGGCCCAGCCGGCCGCCCCCCACACTCCCTTATCCCTACTCCCCCAGTAACCCTAACCGCCCACTCCCCACTCGCCCCCCACTCGCTTCCCCCCTCCTCCCCGATCCAGATCGGATCGAGGGAACGGCCCCCTGACGCCATGCCCTTCGCCGTCGCCGCCCCCACGCCTGGAGACCGCGCCGCCTCGCCGGACTCCTCCGTTGGCCTGCATCCTCAACTCCACGTCGAACCGTCAACCTCCCCACGCCCCGCTGCCTTTTCCCTACAGGACCGCGATGAGGCCCCCGGCCTCTTCTCGCTCCCTCGCCGCACATCGCTCGCGGGCGCGCGTGCACCGCGCTACTCTGGCCCTCCTCCCACACATGCCCCGCTCGCTCACGCCTGCTACTACCCAGGGCCGCGCCCGGCTCGCTCCCTCGACCTAGCACGCGCCGCGCCTTGTCTGCCAGCACCGGCACCCAACTGCGCCGCGCGCGTCCGCCACAGCCCGCCTCCAACTGCACGCCCGCGACCACCCCTGCCTGCTCTGCGCCACCGCGACCACCCCTGCCCGCTCGTGCCGTGGTCGTCGCCCCCGCGGCTGCGTCCGGCGCCCGCTCCCCGCGCCCTCCCTGCCTCGCATCGCCTTGCTGCCTCGCCGGCAACGCCCAACGCGTCGGCCCCCCTGTCGCACTCGCCACGACCTCTTCCCCGCGTCGCACTGGGGCCTCTCCCCGGCTCCGCCCAGCTCTGCTCGCTGCCAAGCCGCGCCCGCGCGCGAACCGCGCCACCCCGCGCGCACCCCGTGGCCTCTGCTGGCCGCCCCGCTACATCCTGCAGCCTACGCACAGCCGCGCCCATTCGAGCTGGTGCCCGTCGCCCGCACCACTGCCCGTTCGCCCGAGCCGCCCCGTAGCGCCCATGCCCGTTAGGCCTTGGCCCAATGACATGGGGGGCCCACCCCCTGAGAACGTTTTAATAAAAATAATAATAAAAAAATAAATAAAAAAATAAAAAATTAATTAATTAACTAATTAATTAACTTAATTAATTCTGATTAAATTAACTAATTAAGATTAATTAATCTAATGACTAGTTAACCTAATTAACTGTTAGTTAATTAGTATGACAGTGGGGCCCACCCCCCTAATTAATTTTGATTAGTTTAATTAAACTATTTAATTAAAATGTGTCACTGACCAGTGGGACCCACTGGTCAGGTTGACCAGTCAACCCCCGTTGACTACCGATGTCAGCATGACATCATGCTGACGTCATAAATCCATTTTTGAATTAATTTAAATAATTAATTAAATTCCAGAAATTAATAAAATCTTTAGAAAATCATATCTTTTAATCCGTAACTCGGATTAAATTATTTTCAACATGAAAGTTGCTCAGAACGACGAGAAGAATCCGGATACGCGGCCCGTTCGTCCGCCACGCATCCCTAGCATAGCGAACACGCAACTTTCCCCCTCCGGCTCCTCTGCCCAAAAACGCAAAACACCGGGGATACTTTCCCGGATGTTTCCCCCTTTCACCGGTACCACCTCGTACCGCGAAAGGGCACACCTAGCATCACACTTTGTCATGTCATGCATCGTCATGCATTTGTTTGCATTATATTTATTGTTTCTTCCCCCTCTTCTCTCGCTAGACATCGAGACCGATGCCGCTGCTACCCAGTACGACTACGGTGTTGACGAGCACTCTCTCTTGCCAGAGCAACCAGGCAAGCCCCCCCTTGATCACCAGATATCGCCTACTCTCCTCTATACTGCTTGCGTTAGAGTAGTGTAGCATGTTACTGCTTTCCGTTAATCCTATCCTGATGCATAGCGTGTCATTATTGCTACAACTGTTGATACCTTACCTGCAATCCTAAATGCTTAGTATAGGATGCTAGTTTATCATCAGTGGCCATACATTCTTGTCCGTCTTCCATGCTATACTATCGGGCTGTGATCACTCGGGAGTTGATCACGGGTATATACCTATACCTTATACATGATACATGTGATGACTAAAGTCGGGTTGGCTCGAGGAGTACCCGCGAGTGATTCACGGATTGGGGGCTGAAAGGACCTTTGTCCCGACGGCCCTCTGGGTGGATCTTTGTGGCGGAGCGATAGGGCAGGTTGAGACCACCTAGGAGAGAGGTGGGGCTGGCCCTGGTCGGCATTCGCGGTGTCTTCAAGATAACACGTTTAACGAGATCTTGGTATTTGATCTGAGTCTGGCTACTGGCCTATACGCACTAACCATCTACGTGGGGATAGTTATGGGCACTCGACGTCGTGGTATCAGCCGAAGCCTTCGTGACGTTAGCCACTGAGCGGCGCACGCCAGTTTGGACCGCGTAACGCAACTTCCTTTGTAATGGAGGTTGCTAGGTCTGCTCACCGGCCGCGTTCGCAACGTGCAAGTGTGCAAAGGGCGATGGGCCCAGACCCCTGCGCCATAGGATTTAGACCAGCGTGCTGACCTCTCTGTTGTGCCTAGGTAGGGCTGCGATGTGTTGATCTTTTGAGGCCGGGCATGACCCAGGAAAGTGTGTCCGGCTAAATGGGATCGAGCGTGTTGGGTTATGTGGTGCACCCCTGTAGGGAAGTTAAACTATTCGAATAGCCGTGATCTTCGGTAACAGGACGACTTGGAGTTGTACCTTGATCTTATGATAACTAGAACCGAATACTGAATAAAATACACCCTTCCAAGTGCCAGATACAATCGGTGATCGCTCTCTCACAGGGTGACGAGGGGAGGATCATCGGTTAGGATTATGCTATGTGATGATACTTGGTGAACTTACCATCTACTCTCTTCTCCTTCTGCAAGATGGAGGTTACCAGAAGCGTAGTCTTCGATAGGACTAGCTATCCCCCTCTTATTCCGGCATTCTGCAGTTCAGTCCACATATGATAGCCTTTTCCATTTGATACCAATGCATACATATGTAGTGTAGCTCCTTGCTTGCGAGTACTTTGGATGAGTACTCACGGTTGCTTTGCTCCCCCTTTCCTCCTTTCTATACTCGATTGCTGCGACTAGACGTTGGAGCCCAGGAGCCAGACGCCATCGTCGATGACGACTACTACTACTCGGGAGGTGCCTACTACTACGTGTAGCCCGCTGACGACGACCAGGAGTAGTTTAGGAGGATCCCAGGCAGGAGGCTTGCGCCTCTTTCGATCTGTATCCTAGTTTGTGCTAGCCTTCTTAAGGCAAACTTGTTTAACTTATGTCTGTACTCAGATATTGTTGCTTCCGCTGACTCGTCTATGATTGAGCTCTTGTATTCGAGCTCTCGAGGCCCCTGGCTTGCAATATGATGCTTGTATGACTTATTTTTATTTGTAGAGTTGTGTTGTGATATCTTCCCGTGAGTCCCTGATCTTGATCTTACACGTTTGCGTGTATGATTAGTGTACGATTAAATCGGGGGCGTCACAAGTTGGTATCAGAGCCGACTGCCTGTAGGAATCCCCCTTCCACACTCCTTGGCCGAAATTGAGTCTAGACATTAGAAAAAACTTTTACTAACATGGCTGTGTGCCTTACGGGCCCACGTCGCCATCTGGGTGGTATTAGGATCTTTTACTCCTCGATCCTTACTCTGGGACTCTGAACTCTCTCCTACTCGGGTTAAACGATTTTACTAACTCTAACACTAGAATCCCGTGACCACGTACACCCCAAAGTTGGATAAGCCCTAGTTATTCTTTAGAGTAGTATTTGAACATTATCCACATTGTCATTTGAATCCTGTGAAAACATCTTTTTTTCAGATGGAACCCACGATGCAGGTCGTGCACCACACGACGGCCATTGGTGCCTCAGGATCACCTGCTGTGTTGGTTGAGATGATGACCTATCTGGGTTATCGCTGGCACCCTGAGTACACCGTCTATGAGGAGTACCAGGACTTCAACCAGGAGCAGTACCGTGCCGTTGTCCACCTCTACTCTCGGGAGGATGACTCCACTACCGTCCTGCACACTGCTCATGGTGTTGGAGTGACTATCGACATGGCGGTCCACGATGCTGCTTTTGCTGCTCTGACACGTCTTCGTGGAGAGTATCAGGAGCTGGACACCTCCCCCTTCAGGCACATTGCTATCGCATCCGATGTTGGTGCGAAGGGTTACTACACTGCGGCCTACTCCACTGTCACCCGAGAGCCCTTCTACCATCAGAACCTGGTTCTGCATGCTGATGGGCTAGATAGAGCTAACCGAGCTCTTCGCCATGAGTTGTACACCACCCGTCAGCACCTGTATCGTGCTCTGACGTTGTTGCACCCCTCTGTCCGATCTGGTGATCTGTCGCATTCTGCGATCTACCCTGCCAGGACCGTGATGCCCCAGGGCGTCGGCTGGCCAGATGTGGGAGGCTACTCTCCTGCACTTGGTCCTCTCCTGCCACCTACGCATCGGGTTCTACACCAGAGTATCCGCGGACCCCAGGCTACCCGCGTGGAGGTCTTCCCTTCGCGTCACTACCAGCTGTCGGGCTACACCTACCTCCGCAGTACCGCGTGGGACTGATGTAGACTTGCTTGTTAGTGTTAGATGCATTCGCCGCGAGCCTGTGTGCCGCCTATGATGTCTTAGTCTATATACCAAACTCTGTGTACCGAACTCTATGCATGATCCCATTTGTAAGATATGCCGACTACTATGTAGTATCTATCATGTTGTTTTTGTTGTGCATGTTTCATCATGAATGATTCTTGTCTTTGAAAATTTCTCAATGCTGAACTACCCCTATTATATATTAGCAGGATGGTTAGACCAGGTGGTCGTGGTCGTGGTCGTGGTGGCAACGCCCCACCACCGCCTGAGTACATGGCTGGGATGATGCAACAGTTTGAGCTGAATCATCAGTTCATGGAGAATATTATGGCTCAGTTTCCTCGCCCCAATATGAACCAGCAGCCAACCCAAGTGACTCTGCAGGATTTCATGCACCTCAACCCAACCGTGTACCGTAGCTCAACTCAGCCTCTGGATGCCGATGACTGGCTCTGTGACATCACCTATGAGATGGAGTCTGCTGATGTAGCCCCTGCCAGCTATGTCACCTTTGCTTCCTTCTTCCTGAAAGGACCCGCAGCTCAATGGTGGGATGGCCACAGGCGTACTCTGCCAGCTGGAACAATCGTCACCTGGCCAGACTTCCAAGCGTGAGTTCCTTCCTCAGGGAGTCATGGACCGGAAGAAGCGTGAGTTCCGCAACCTCACCCAAGGCAACAAAACTGTGGAAGCTTATCATCGGGAGTTTCTGGACTTGTCCCGCTATGCTGAAGAGGACATTGCAACTGATGCACGCAGATAGGAGAAGTTCTGTGATGGCCTTCAAGCTGACATCAAGCTCGCACTTCTAGTGCATGACTTTGCTGATTTCGCCACCCTGGTGAACAAGGCCATCAATGTCGAAACTGGTCTGCAGGAATACCAGGGCTCTCACAGCCGCAACCGTGACACGAGCTCATCTTCGGGCCCGTCCTCGCAAAAGCGCAAGATATGGATTCCCAACAACATGTACCAGCCAAATGCACCTGCCCCAAGGCAGACCTATGCTGCACCTCGTCTGCCTGCTCCACCAACTAGGCAGCCAAGGCTTCCAGCTCCACCACCCCAAGCTCCTGTTCCCACTCCCAATAATGGTCTGTGCTACAAGTGTGGCCAACCTGGTCACCTTGCCAGGAACTGCTATCAGAATCAGAACCAGAATCAACTGGCCCTCCCCACAGCTGGTCGTGGAAGCAACCAACCTCGCAACAACAATGCCAAGTCTTATGGCCGTGTTCATGCCAACCACGTTGATCTCAATGAAGTTCTAGACCAGCCTGCTACCGTGATGGGTACACTCCTCGTAAATTCAGTACCAGCATCTGTTTCATTTGATACAGGAGCATCACATTCATTCATATCAGCTGAGTTTGCATTCATGCATGGCATTAAATACGAAAAGATGAACACTTCGATTGTGGTACACACTCCTGCGGGCCAGTGTCTAACCTCTATGGTTAGTCACAACGTTCCCGTTGGAATTGAAGGACTGGAATTCCTTGCCTCCCCCATCGTACTAAAGTCCTGTAGCATCAACCTCATTCTGGGAATGGATTGGTTGAAAGCGCATACTGCTTCTATAGTTTGCGCACTAAGGTCGTCCATCTGCTACACCCTTCTGATGAAATAATTGCTTACCAAGCTCATCTAGTTCAGAACGCCGAGGCACGTCTTTATGCCCTGAATGCGTTGAACGCTGCACCACTCGAGGGCATTGAAAACATTCCCATCGTTCGTGAATTCCAAGACTTCTTCCCAGAAGAACTTCCAGGGATTCCCCCTGCTAGAGCTGTCGAATTCATCATCGACTTAAAGCCCGGCACCACCCTTATAGCTAAACGACCCTACAAGATGCCGCCGCATGAACTCATTGAGCTTAAGGAGGAAATCGACAAATCTCTTGTCAAAGGTTTCATTCGCCCAAGTTGCTCTCCTTGGGGAGCACCTTCTCTCTTTGTTAAGAAGAAGGATGGGACAAACCGATTAGTCCAAGACTACCGTCCTATAAACCAAGCTACCATTCAGAATAAATATCCTCTTCCTTGGATCAATGATCTCTATGATCAACTGGCTAGCTCATCAGTGTTCTCCAAACTCAACTTGAGATTGGGTTACCACCAGATCCGTGTTCGTGAAGAGGACATCCCAAAAACCGCCTTCGTGACTCGGTATGGGTCATACGAGTACACCGTCATGTCATTCGGCTTAACGAATGCTCCCGCCACCTTCTCTCGTCTGATGAACTATATATTCATGGATTACCTCGACAAGTTTGTCGTGGTTTATTTGGACGATATCCTTGTATTTTCCAAGAACAAAGAAGAACATGCTGAACATCTTCGTCTTGTGCTGGAAAAGCTTCGAGAGCATCAACTGTATGCTAAGTATTCCAAGTGTGAATTCTGGCTCCCCGAAGTAACCTATCTTGGGCATGTCATCTCCAAGGATGGTATTTCCGTCAACCCTGAACGAGTTTAGGCTATTCTCGATTGGACTCCTCCGAAGAACGTCAAGCAAGTCCGAAGTTTTCTCGGTCTCGCCAGCTATTGCCGTCGATTCATCGAGAACTTCTCCAAGATTGCGAGGCCCCTGACTAATCTGTTGCATAAGGGTGTCAAGTTTGACTGGACAGACAAGTGCCAGGAAAGTTTCCAGGCGCTCAAAGACAAGTTGACTTCTGCCCCCGTACTTGCTCCACCTGATACTAAGAAGGACTTCGTCATTTACTGCGACGCTTCCCGTCAAGGATTAGGCTGTGTCCTAATGCAAGAGCACAGAGTGACTGCTTATGCCTCTCGTCAACTGCGCCCTCACGAAGAAAACTACCCAGTTCACGACATCGAGCTTGCTGCTGTCATTCATGCACTGAAGCAGTGGCGACATTACCTTCTCGGTAATCATCGCGAGATCTTCACCGACCATCAAAGTCTGAAGTATCTGTTTACTCAGCCAGATTTGAACCTCCGTCAGCAGAGATGGATGGGGACTATTGCAGACTTTGACGTGGGTATATCCTATACCCTCGGCAAGGCTAATGTAATGGCTGATGCCTTGAGCCACAAGTCTTACTGCAACCACCTCCAGGTTCACAAAGTTCAGCCCTCGCTTGTCGAAGAGTTTAGAAAGCTGAACCTTCATATTGTTCCTCCTGGTGCACTCGCTCCCCCTCCCCCGGAGTTCCGCAAGATGAACCTCCGTGTTGTTTCCCAGGGTTCCCTCTATACCCTAGCCGTCGAACCAGATCTCTTGGAATCCATCAAGAGAATTCAAGGATATGACTCTCAAGCCCACAAGATTAAACACCATCTAAAAGAAGGAAAGCCCTCATTCTTCACTATCGCCGACGATGGCGCCTTGTACTTCAAAGGCCGCCTAGTGGTGCCATGTCAGAGATAAACAATGATATGACACAAGAGGTTATGAAAGAAGCTCACGATACGCCTCTATCTATCCATCCGGGTAGTACCAAGATGTATCAGGATATTCGCCAAAGATTTTGGTGGTCTAATATGAAGCAGGACATTGCTCGTTATGTTGCGGAGTGTGACATTTGCCGTCGTATCAAAGCTGAGCATCAAAGGCCTGCTAGAACTCTGCAACCTATCTCTATTCCTGAATGGAAATGGGACCATGTTGAGATGGACTTCGTCACTGGATTTCCCAAATCACAGAAAGGTAATGATGCTATTCTTGTCGTCATTGACCGGCTTTCTAAAGTTGCACATTTTCTAGCGGTCAAAGAGACAATCACTGCTAGTCAGCTTGCTACTCTCTACATGGCCAGAATTGTTTCACTTCACGGTATTCCACTGGTTATCAGTTCAGACCGTGGCAGTTTATTCACTTCAAGATTCTGGGCAAGTTTCCAAGAAGCTATGGGGACTCATCTGTCGTTCAGTACTGTATTTCATCCTCAGTCGCAAGGACAGGTTGAACGTGTCAACCAAGTTCTCGAAGACATGCTTCGAGCTTGTGTAATTTCATTCGGCAAGAAATGGGAGGAATCTCTTCCATATGCTGAGTTCTCTTATAATAATAGCTATCAAGCTAGTCTGAAGATGTCCCCCTTCGAAGTGCTATATGGACGAAAGTGTCGAACCCCTCTGAACTGGTCAGAAACTGGGGAACGTCCACTCTTCGATCCGGATATTATCCAACAGGCCGAAGAACAAGTTCGCATTATTCGCGAGAATCTCAAGACTGCTCAGTCACGTCAGAAAAGTCAGTATGACCATCATCACCAAGACATGGTCTATCAACCTGGTGAAAAGGCTTATCTTCGAGTTACACCAATGAAGGGTGCTCACCGCTTCGGGATCAAGGGCAAGCTAGCTCCTCGCTATATCGGTCCCTTCACTATTCTTGAAAGGCGTGGAAAGGTGGCATATCAACTGGAGCTTCCGCCAAACCTTTCTCAGGTTCACGATGTGTTCCATGTGTCACAACTCCGCCGTTGCTTCAAGGATCCAATCCGAGCGGTGGATCATGAAGTGCTCGAATTGCAACAGGACCTCTCCTATAAAGAGCATCCGGTCCGCATTCTTGACCAAGCTGAACGCCGCACACGTCAGAAGGCGATCAAATTCCTCAAAGTCCAGTGGTCGAATCACTCTGAAGACGAAGCCACTTGGGAACACGAGGACCGCCTACGTGATGAATACCCCGCACTGTTTCCTTCTACCTCCTAAATCTCGGGACGGGATTTCTTGTAGTGGAGGAGAATTGTGACGCCCGGATATTTAAGCTACAGTAATCTCTGCTAACAATGCCACATCACCACGATTACCATTGTTAATCTCGTGATGATTCAACCCCGTTCGAATTCAAAATTCAAATTCAAGATAAATGATAAAAGTTTTCAAAATATTAAACCAAAATGTTCGGAGTGTGCAGTTAAATGCCTAGGTAATTATTGTGCAACAAACCCCCTTTTAGAAAATGTCTAAATATATTAAAATGAAATAAAACAGAAAAACAAAGTAAAGAAAAGAAAAAAACAAACAAAAAACAAAAAAAGAGAAGACCCCCCTGGGCCGTGGCCCAACTGGGCCAACCCACCAGGCCCAGACGCCCCCCCACACTCCCTTATCCCCACTCCCCCAGTAACCCTAACCGCCCACTCTCCACTCGCCCCCACTCGCTTCCCCCCTCCTCCCCGATCCAGATCGGATCGAGGGAACAGCCCCCCGACGTCGTGCCCTTCGCCGTCGCCGCCCCCACGCCTGGAGACCGCGCCGCCTCGCCGAACTCCTCCGCCGGCCTGCATCCTCAACGCCGTGCCGTCCCCGTCAACCTCCCCATGCCCCGCTGCCTTTTCCCTATAGGACCGCGGTGAGGCCCCCGGCCTCCTCTCGCTCCCTCGCCGCACATCGCTAGCGGGCGCGCGCGCACCGCGCCACTCTGGCCCCCCTCCCGCACATGCCCCGCTCGCCCACGCCTACTACTACCCAGGGCCGCGCCCGGCTCGCTCCCTCGACCTAGCACGCGCCGCGCCTCGTCTGCCAGCACCGGCACCCAACTGCGCCGCGTGCGTCCGCCACAGCCCGCCTCCAACTGCACGCCCGTGACCACCCCTGCCCGCTCTGCGCCACCGCGACCACCCCTGCCCGCTCGTGCCGTGGTCGTCGCCCCCGCGGCTGCGTCCGGCGCCCGCTCCCCGCGCCCTCCCTGCCGCGCATCTCCTTGTTGCCTCGCGGGCAACGCCCAACACGTCGGCCCTCCCTGTCGCGCTCGCCACGACCCCTTCCCCGCGCCGCACCGGGGCCTCTCCTCGGCTCCGCCCAGCTCTGCTCACTGCCAAGCCGCGCCCGCGCGCGAACCGCGCCACCCCGCGCGCACCCCGTGGCCATTGCTGGCCGCCCCGCTGCATCCTGCAGCCTACGCACAGCCGCGCCCATTCGGGCTGGCGCCCGTCGCCCGCACCACTGCCCGTTCGCCCGAGCCACCCCGTAGCGCCCATGCCCGTTAGGCCTTGGCCCAATGACATGGGGGCCCCACCCCCTGAGAACGTTTTAATATAAAAATAAAATAATAAAAGTAATTAATTAATTAATTAACTTAATTAATTCTGATTAAATTAACTAATTAAGATTAATTAATCTAATGACTGATTAACCTAATTAATTGTTAGTTAATTAGTATGACAGTGGGGCCCACCCTCCTAATTAATTTTGATTAGTTTAATTAAACTGTTTAATTAAAATGTGTCACTGACAAGTGGGACCCACTGGTCAGGTTGACCAGTCAACCCCCGTTGACTGCTGACGTTAGCATGACATCATGCTGATGTCATAAATCCATTTTTGAATTAATTTAAATAATTAATTAAATTCCAGAGATTAATAAAATCTTTAGAAAATCATATCTTTTAATCCATAACTCGGATTAAATTATTTTCAACATAAAAGTTGCTCAGAACGACAAGACGAATCCAGATACGCAGCCCATTCGTATGCCACGCATCCCTAGCATAGCGAACACGCAACTTTCCCCCTCCGGCTCCTCTGCCCGAAAACGCGAAACGCTGGGGATACTTTCCCGGATGTTTCCCCCTTTCACCGGTACCACCTCGTACCGCGAAAGGGCACACCTAGCATCATGCTTTGTCATGTCATGCATCATCATGCATTTGTTTGCATTATATTTATTGTTTCTTCCCCCTCTGTTGTGGAATTGTCACGACAGATGTCCTCATGGAAGGACTTAGTCATGAGCCATCACTACGGGTTAGCTTGAAGGGGTTAAACCGAACAAAGGGACACGGGAGTTTATACTAGTTCGGGCCCTTCGATGAAGGTAAAAGCCTATGTCTAGTTGTGATTGGTATTGCTGGGGTTTCGAAGACCAGGGAGCAAATCCGCTTTGTCTGGCTTCGAGTTGTTCTTTTCCTCTCCCTGAACCGCCGCCGGGTCACCCCTTTATATATTCAGGAGGATCCCGGACGGTCTACGGAGTCCCGAGGCTGGCTCATACAAGTGTCCGCCTTGGTCTCTTCTTTCTTATCTTACAATGCAAGTTTATACAATCATGGCGGTTTACTATCATGGGCCCTAAACCGCCTGTGGGCTCTGGGCCTCTAAGCTTCATCCGTAAAGCGCCATCTTCTGGGTTTCCTTGGGCTTCAGTATAACTGAAGGTGAACCGGCCCCTCCTGGGCGGTTTACCCTCAGTGGTTATATCTTCAACGTTAGGCCCCAGATTGATTTGAACCTGTTCATGTCAGTCTTCAATCCTTGAACTTCTGGCAATTCTCGTAAACCGCCATATTGTCTTCTCCCTGTGAACTTTGACGAATCGCCATGATGTCATCTTCTGTTACTGTAGTAAATCATTGTGACGTCATTCCTGTATAAAAAAGTTTTATAAAGATTCCCTTCTCTTTAATTAATTCCTGAAGATCGAGGAGACAACTGCATCCTCTTTTGCCGCCTCCGATTCCTCGATTTTCGCGCCTGCCGTTTTATCCCACTTCCTTATAAATAAAACCGCGGCGCCTTCCATTTTCTCCCTTTCCAAACCACATCGTCTTCCTCCTCACGACCCAAAGACCTCAAGTATCGCCGCCGCCGCCGTCGTTGATCTTCCAGTCCGCACCGACTCAGGCCGCTGCATCGACCTGACTCTGACCAGAAATCGACGGCGAACCTCCGCAGCTCGTCCACATCCGTGAGTTCTTCTCCTTCCCCTTCTCAGATCTGCATTGGAACTTTTTGTTGAGTTCGTCGGCGGTCATCGCCGCCCGATGCAAACCCTTGTTAGTTTTCACCTCCAATACCCTGTTTAGATTGTAAAAACAACGTAGAACTGCTGCAGCAATTGTTTGCGCTTATCTTGCATAAAAATAGATCTCATTTCCATTGTTTGGAAGCTCTCTTTGAGTGTATGAACTTCTCTGCACTATTTTAGGTCTAGAAATTTTTCCTTCCAGAGCGACCGTTTGATCCAAAATAATAATTGCAACTTGTGAAACCTGTTTGTTCCATACTTAACAAATTTCCAGCTTGGGGTTCTGCCTCCAAAGGGCGGTTTATCCTTTAGTGTTGATAATTCGTCGTATGTCATTAGCCCTCTCTTAAACCGCCATCTAGACTTTGAACAGCCATGCCCGGTTCACTTCATACGTATACCTTGAATTGCCGGTTTAACATTTTGACAAACAAATTCGAACCGCCAATCGTAAACCGTCCATTTTCCTTTTACAGACTTTGTAAGATGACGAAACAATTTGCTGCTTGCAACTGGGTTCCGTCTCGGATCACAGAAACGCAAATCAATGAATATGTCACCACCGGCGCTTTAGCCTCAAAAAATGTCCACCGTTGGTGAGTTCCTGGCCCTGAATGCCCCCCTGAACCTCAAGATGGAGAACTGATTGTATTCTTGCAACATTTAGCTCGAGGTTTCAGTCCTCCCGGATCAAAAAATTTCCGGGATGTTCTTGCCAGGCTCCAACTTCATCCTCAAGATATTGGACCAAATTCTGTGTCCAACATATGCAACTTCCAAGTATTCTGTGAGGTTTATCTGCAAGAAGAACCCACTGTCGATCTCTTTCTAGATCTCTTTCACTTAAACCGCCGGACGGAATTTTCTGATGGACCTAATACTGAACTTGGCGGTGTGTCGATTCAAAAGAGGAAAGAGGTTGATTTTCCTCACGCCAAACTTCACAGCCATCCAAAAGACTGGAACCACACTTGGTTCTACTGTCAAAATACTGCCCCTGCTGAAGAGAATCCTCTACCGGGCTACCGTCCGCACCGACTCAGCAATAATCACCCCTTACCTTAGAGATTGCCTGCCAAAGACCGACAAGCTTATGCATCTCAACTCGCCAAACTCCGGGCTCTCCTTGCCAACGGTTTAACTGGTGTTGATCTCGTCTGTTGCTGGATTTCATGGTGCATTCTCCCTTTAAGCCGCCGGCCCGGATTGATGTTTGAATACACCGGCAGCACCAATGATCCTCAACGGTTTAACTCAATAGAACTGACGGACGATGAAGTCAGTGAAAGTGTAAAGAAAATACTCGACGAACCGCTCGCCGTATGTACTCAAATTGGTCTTCGTCCTTTTTACGCCTCCAACAAACCGCCAGGGGTAAATATTTTAACCTTGTACTTTTCCTTATTCTTCTCCGCTTTGACACTGCTATAATAATACTTTTGTGCAATTCCCATAGGCCAGTAGCTCTTTTTGGAAAAAGAAAACTCAAGACAAAGTGGCTAAGGCTCCTCGTGGTAAGACCAAGGTCATCAAGAAAGCTGCCAAAAAGAAAACCGCTGAGTCTTCAGAGCCACCAGAAGATGTCGATGACTCGGCTGAAGAGGTAAAGTTTGACTCCCTTGACTTCTATCCATATATTTTACTGATAATGATTACTCCCAGGATGATGCGGAGGCCAGCCATGCAGATCATATTGAGGTAATTTGTCTTTCTTCTGACTCAGAACTTGTGCCGGTTCAACGATTTCGCCGTGCAGTTCGGAAAGTGAAATGCTCTCACCCTGTTGCTCATTTGGATCAAAAACTTTCTTTGAAGACACAACAAACCGAAGGGCGTCGCACAACCCGGCACAGTGGTCAACAGGTCACTTCTTCTGGTTTACCTCACACCCCAAACCGGAAACGTCGTCCAGAGGTTGCTTGTTCTCCTGAAAAACGTTATCCTTTGAAAGGTTTCTTCCGATGCCCTCTCAATTCATCTCATTCAAATTATCAGGCATCTTCTAATTCGTCTGGCGGTTCATCCACCACTCAGCTGCCTCCACCGAAAACCATCCCTGGGTAAGTGTGTAGCCTTCCCTTCTCTTTCATAACTCAGTTGACCATGCTAATCTTTGTTTTAATATTAGTGCTCAAGCCCGTTTGAGTAAGAAGGCCAAGACCAGCGCCCCTACCGGTGAAGTTGAACCGGAGAAAACTCCTGAGGATCTTGATAAAAATCTTGATAATCTCGTGGATGATTTTGCCCTGCCAGAGCCAACTATCAATGCTAATCCGCCGGAAGCTGATCCGGCCATACATGAGGATACCTCAAGTCCACATGTTATGCCTGCAAGTCCGGCTGCTGATCCGCTGAAGTCAAGTGCTAATCCGCCAAGCCCAGCCAAGGACGATGACGTTATTGTTACTGGCACTGCTTATACCGCTCCGGGTGATCCAGTTGTCTTGGCAAAACATACCGCCAAGGATGAGTTTATTTCAATGGGCAAGAGGAAGATGGAAACTGATATGTCAAAATATGCTAATCTTTCTGCCCAGGATCTTCATTCCGGTTTCTTGAACCGGCTTTATACAAGTCGAGATAATGAGGCTGACTTGGTAAATCTGATGAAGGAACGTTATGAGGTAAACATTTTCCTCCTTATCTTTGTATTTTCACTGCCTTGTATCCTGTAGCCCCCAAGGGTCGGTTTAATTTGTAAAAACAAACCGGGACTTTGAATTTCCAAACTGCACATTGTTGACTTTTAAGTTTTTTGAACAAACACACATTAGCCCCCAAGTGCCAGGATTGAAACTTGTATGAATCCTTGGGACTTTGAAGAAGCAGTAAGAAAGAATTAATCCGCATTAGCCCCCAAGTGCCAGGATTGAAACTTGTATGAATCCTTGGGACTTTGAATAAGCAGTAAGAAAGAATTAATCCACATTAGCCCCCAAGTGCCAAGTGTAGAACCAGTTGTATGCTTGGGACTTTTGATAAAATATTGAAATGCTCCTCTTGTTTTTGGCAGGCTGACATAAACCATCAACGGACGCAGATTGCTGATCTTCAAGAAAGTATCAAATCTCACCAAGAAGAATCCTCCAAAGCCAAAGATGAGCTTCGAGCCGCTTTAACTTCCATAGAACGACTGAAAGAAGAATTCAAGACGGAACGTGCCAACTGGGACACTGAAAAGGGGACATTGCTGAAACGGGCTGAAGACGCCGAATCTGCACTTAAACCGGTGGCAGAAGAGCTTTCTGGGTTAAAGCGTCAAGTGAACGCCATGACCTCCGCAGTATTTGGTAAGTACTCCTAGCAAAGTATTTGAAATACCCATCTTGTAAGGTGCCGGTTGAAATATGAAATTCTTAAACCGTTGCAGGGAGCCGCATTACTCATCTGGGCTCAGATGTACGGATGAAGCTGAAAGCAGCATATACTCTTCTGGAACAACTTTACACCGGTGCTCAACGGGTTATCTGTGCAGCCTCCTATGACAATCCGGCCCCAACACTGATCAAGGATACTCTGACAAGGCTATCCATGGTACCAGCACAGCTAGAAGAGGTGAAGCGATCTGCTGCCAGGGCCGGCGCTTTGTTGGCACTTACCCGAGCCAAAGCATGGATAGCTGACTTGGATCCGGTTGACCTTGCCAAAGGCTTTCCAAGCACACAAGAAAACGGGGCAGATTTTGATGATGCAGCCCTTAAAAGAGTGACAAGGGAGATGCGTCCTCTGGCGAGTCAGCTGGCAGAGGATGCTAACTTGACGGTTCACCGGTCTTATTATGATGCCAACAACAAACGGGTTAACCCTGTCATTCCGGAGGCGCAAAATCTTATTCCAGGAATCCGTAAGCACACTTATGCCCCTGACATTGATCCGTCAGAACTTATCAGTGAAGAAGCTATCTTTCAGGCCTTAACCCGGATTGACTGGACCACCGCAAACTTCCAGCCGCTAGGTGGGGAAGAGGAAGCTGAACCGACGCCAGATGACCCATCAACTTCGCAGCAACATGGTAATGAGACTTGATCCGGCAATTAGAGTGATGCTCCAGAAACCTTGTTCTGCTGGAAACACCATATTTTGGGCCTTCAAGCGCCTTGTAATAAGCTAGTGGAAATACTTTGATCCGTTGCCCTCGTGCAGCGGGATACACTTTGCGTTGATTTGTCATGAGAATTTCAGTACTGGCTTATGTATTTTTACAATATTATGCAATCCCTGTGTCTGCATACGGAAAATCTGTCCAGGCGGTTTACCACCGGACGGGTCAAAATATCCCACTTGGTAAGCAACTATGGTTGCAGCAAATAATAAATCATACCTGTGATATAAAACATTGCTGTCGGTTTACCAATTGTGATTTGAAGAAGGGTGAAAACCCAAACTCCACCGTACCATGTTGGTATATATATGATATAGAACCGGGTTGTGATGAACGCCGGCCGATTGCTGGAGACAAAGCGTCAAAGCCAGACCGGTTTTGAAGGATGCCGGATTACCTTTAATTGTATACTTGAACAGAAGATCCGTAAGCCGTGCCGGGTTTAAAAAACTCCGGTTTAACGTAGACCTCACGAAAAATAAAAACTTGGCAGAAAAAAGCAAACAAAAAACTGTAGTCGAGGCTTTTCGAGGGCTGCCAGGCCCAAATCGAGGCTTTTCATGGGCTGCCAGGCCACTGAGTTAAACCATTTTGGCAAAGCCTTTTAAGATGGCCCTCCAACTAACCAATCATCGTTTTAACTTTGACAAGTTCAGGGTCTCAATGAGAGTAACTGTCAAACGTTCGAAGGGTCGTGCCAGGATTACCTGGATAGGAGTGGCTTACTTGATGAAGGCAGGTTAACCCGGGGTTTTAGGTGAATACACCAGGCTTCCAAGCCGTGGGTCGATACCCAGCTACAAGGGTCCTTTCAAACTCTTTGGTATTTGACGCAAAGAGCCCCCAAGTAACTTTGTGAGCTGTGCTCAATGGGTGCCTATGTTTGAGTTGTGCGTAGCAACAAGACTCTCTTTGGCCCCTTGGGTGTGAAGCTCCCAAGCTTTGTTGTGGCGTGATAGCCGCATCAAGAGGGTAGTAATGCTATGTTCTCTTTGGTGAATACACCTATGTTTGAACAGGGAGCCCCCAAGGCGTGATAGCCGCATCAAGAGGGTAGTAACGCTATGTTCTCTTTGGTGAATACACCTATGTTTGAACAGGAAGCCCCCAAGTTAACAGATATTTGAAGGAAGAAAACGGCGGAGGCCCTGCTTGATAGCAAGGATGCCGGTTTATTATATTGATCATAATATATACATTGTTGAAATATGTACATACGAAAAGCCTGTGACTTTAAGTGTAATAAGGCCGTAGGAGAGCTATGTTCCATGGCCGCCGGGTCTCCTCCTCAGAGCTACGTGAGTCTTCTCGAACGTCAATGAGGTAGTATGATCCGTTGTGCAGATTTTTGCTGACCACAAAAGGCCCTTCCCAAGGTGGGGATAACTTGTGCATATCAGTCTGGTCTTGAATGAGCCGAAGTACCAAATCACCTTCTTGAAAGGTTCTTGTCTTAACCCGGCGGCTGTGATAACGCCGTAGGTCTTGTTGATAAATCGCCGACCGAGCCAAAGCCATGTCTCGCTTCTCATCTAACAGGTCTAGCGCCTCTTGGCGTGCTTGCTCGTTGTCCGCTTCAACATAATTCGCGACCCGGGGCGAGTCGTGACGAATATCACTTGGAAGGACAGCCTCAGCCCCATAGACCAGAAAAAGGGCGTATATCCCGTAGATCGGTTTGGGGTGGTATTTATGCTCCATAACACAGATGGTAATTCCTCCACCCAACAACCCGGCGTCCGCTTCAAAGGGACCATGAGCCGAGGCTTGATGCCCTTCAGGATTTCTTGATTCGCCCTCTCAGCTTGACCATTAGACTGGGGGTGAGCCACGGACGCTACATCAAGCCGGATGTGCTCTCGTTGGCAGAACTCCTCCATCTCACCTTTAGAAAGGTTCGTACCATTATCTGTGATGATGCTATGTGGAAAGCCGAAACGGAAAATAATCTTTTTGAGAAATTGAACCGCCGTGGCTGCATCACATTTACTGACGGGCTCCGCTTCAACCCATTTGGTGAACTTGTCAACCGCCACCAACAGGTGGGTCTTCTTGTCCTTAGAACGCTTAAAGGGTCCAACCATATCAAGCCCCCAAGTAGCAAACGGCCAAGTGATGGGAATCATGCGTAACTCCTGAGCAGGAACATGAGCACGACGTGAAAATTTCTGACAAGCGTCACACCGCTTTACCAAGTCTTCCGCATCAGAATGAGCTGTCAACCAGTAGAACCCGTGTCGGAAAGCCTTAGCAACCAAGGACTTTGAGCTGGCATGGTGACCGCAATCCCCTTCATGGATTTCCCGTAGAATCTCTTGTCCTTCTTCAGGAGAAACACAACGTTGGAATACGCCTGAAACGCTAGAACGGTGCAACTCGCCATTGTGAACAACCATAGACTTGGACCGCCGGACTATCTGCCTGGCGAAAAGTTCGTCTTCTGGTAATTCGCCCCGGTTCAGATACGCCAAATATGGAACCGTCCAATCCGGAGTGGCATGTAGAACGGCTACCAACTGGGCCTCCGGATCAGGAACAGCTAAATCCTCTTCTGTAGGCAACTTTACAGACGGGTTATGCAAGATATCTAGAAAGGTATTAGGTGGTACCGGTTTACGCTGAGATCCCAGCCGGCTTAGAGCATCTGCTGCTTCATTCTTGCGCCGGTCGATGTGCTCCACCTGATAACCCTTAAAGTGACCTGCTACAATATCCACCTCGCGCCTATAAGCCGCCATGAGCGGGTCTTTAGAATCCCAAGTACCAGAAACTTGCTGAGCCACCAGATCAGAATCTCCAAAGCATCGAACCCGGCTTAAGTTCATTTCCTTAGCTACACGAAGACCGTGGAGCAAGGCCTCGTACTCCGCTGCATTGTTAGTACAAGGAAACATTAAGCGGAGAACATAACAAATCTTATCTCCTCGAGGGGAAGTGAGGACAACTCCAGCCCCCGAGCCTTCCAGCTGCCTGGATCCATCAAAGTGAATGGTCCAGTATGTATTATCCGGTTTGTCTTCTGGTGCCTGTAACTCGGTCCAATCATTGATGAAGTCCACAAGCGCCTGAGATTTGATAGCTGTTCGGGGTGTATACCTCAAACCATGGGGACCAAGCTCAATCGCCCACTTCGCAACCCGGCCAGTTGCCTCTCTATTCTGGATTATATCGCCCAAGGGAGCAGAACTGACCACTGTGATAGGATGACCTTGAAAATATTGCTTGAGTTTCCTACTTGCCATGAAAACTCCATACACTAGCTTCTGCCAATGCGGATATCTTTGCTTTGATTCGATCAGTACCTCACTGATATAATAAACTGGTCGTTGAACCGGATATTCTTTTCCGGCCTCCTTACGTTCAACCACAATCGCCACACTGACCGCCCGGGCGTTGGCAGCCACGTACAACAATAGAGGCTCATTATCAACTGGAGCAGCGAGGACAGGCGGTTCAGCTAGCTGCCGCTTCAATTCCTCGAATGCCGCATTGGCGGCGTCAGTCCAGACGAATTTATCTGTTTTCTTCAACATCTGATACAGGGGAATCGCCTTCTCTCCCAAACGGCTGATAAATCGGCTGAGGGCTGCAATCCGGCCCGCCAGACGCTGAACATCATTGATACATGCCGGTTTAGCCAAGGATGTGATTGCTTTGATCTTTTCCGGATTTGCCTCAATACCTCTGTTAGACACAAGAAAACCCAAGAGTTTGCCTGCCGGAACACCAAAAACACATTTGTCCGGGTTGAGCATCATTTTGTAAACCCGAAGATTGTCAAACGTCTCCTTGAGATCATTTATCAGGGTTTCCTGCTTCCTGGATTTCACCACAATGTCATCCACATAGGCATGAACATTACGCCCGATCTGCTTGTGAAGACAATTTTGCACACAATGCTGGTAGGTTGCTTGGGCACTCTTGAGCCCAAAGGGCATAGAAACATAGCAGAAGGCTCCAAAGGGAGTTATGACGGCCGTCTTCTCCTGGTCCTTAACTGCCATCTTAATCTGATGATAACCTGAATAAGCATCCAGGAAACTCAGGCGCTCACAACCCGCCGTTGCATCAATAATCTGATCAATACGCGGGAGAGCGAAAGGATCTGCCGGGCAAGCTTTATTCAAATCAGTGTAGTCCACACACATATGCCAAGTGCCATTTTTCTTAAGAACAAGCACCGGATTAGCCAACCATTCGGGATGAAACACTTCAACAATAAACCCAGCTGCCAGCAGTCGGGCTACCTCTTCGCCGATGGCCTTGCGTCTTTCTTCGTTAAAGCGGCGAAGGTACTGTTTGACCGGTTTAAACTTAGGATCAATATTTAGCGTGTGCTCAGCGAGTTCCCTCGGTACACCTGGCATGTCAGAAGGTTTCCATGCAAAAATGTCCCGGTTCTCACGGATGAACTCGATGAGCGCGCTTTCCTATTTCGGATCCAGATTTGTACTGATACTAAACTGCTTGGATGAATCACCAGGGACGAAGTCAATGAGTTTAGTCTCATTAGCCGGTTTGAACGTTAGGGCCGGGTCATGCTCCGTTGTAGGCTTCTTCGGAGGGTTCATGTCCGCCGGATCAACATTGTCTTTATAGAATTTCAGCTCCTCTGTTGCACAAACCGATTCAGCATAGGCCGCTTCACCTTCCTCGTAATCCATGGCAATCTTTCGACTCCCATGTACCGTGATCGTCCCCTTATAACCCGGCATTTTGAGCTGTAGATAAACATAATAGGGCCTCGCCATGAACTTCGCGTAAGCCGGCCATCCAAATAGCGCGTGATATGGACTCTGGATTTTCACCACCTCAAAGGTCAACGTCTCAGACCTGGAATCAAGCTCATCTCCAAACACAACTTCCAAAGCAATCTTCCCCATAGGGTATGCCGATTTACCTGGTACTACACCATGAAAACAGTGTTTGACAGTTTAAGATTCTTATCTGTCAACCCCATGCGACGGAAAGTCTCATAATACAGGACGTTGATGCTGCTCCCTCCATCCATCAGAACCTTGGTAAACTTATAGCCCCCTACTTGAGGGGCTACCACCAAAGCTAGTTGACCCGGATTGTCAACCCGGGGTGGGTGATCCTCTCTGCTCCACACAATAGGCTGCTCCGACCATCGTAGATAATGCGGTACAATCGGTTCAACAGTATTGACTGCCCTCTTGTGAAGTTTCTGATCCCACTTGCACAAGCTGGTAGTGAACACATGATACTGTCCGCTGTTCAACTGCTTGGGGTGACTCTGGTAACCTGACTGTTGCTAATTCCCTTGGTTATTCTGCTGGTTATTACCATGGTTATTCTGATGGCCCTGGTTGTTCTGAAATCCAAAGCTTGAAACGCCGCCCCCATGGAAACCTGGGCCTGAACCGCCGGGTGGATCCTAATCATACCGGTATAAATCAGAATTTTTGAACTCCCTCATTATGTGACAATCTTTCCAAAGATGTGTGGCAGGGGCCTCCTTGGTTCCATGCTTCGGGCAGGGCTGGTTTAAGAAACGCTCTAGATTCATGCCGCGCTGGGGCGGTTTACCTTTGCGACGCTGCATATTTGTGTTAGCCACCAAATCTGAATTATCCGCTTTACGCTTACTGTTATTGCAATGGCCCCCTTTGTTGTGGTGCTGCCCTTTTGCACCGTCGTTCTTCATTCCCTTCTTCGATTTGTCCTCCTCTGAATCCGGATCCTTGGTATTATCTGAATCGGCATACTTAACTAAAGCGGCCATGAGTGTTGACATGTCGCTGCAATGAAGTTTGAGCCTTCCCAACTTCTATTTTAACGGCTTGAAACGACAATTGCCCTCCAACGTTAATACTGTGGTGTCGGTGTCAAAACCGGCGGATCTCGGGTAGGGGGTCCCGAACTGTGCGTCTAGGCCGGATGGTAACAGGAGGCAAGGAACACGATGTTTTACCCAGGTTCGGGCCCTCTTGATGGAGGTAAAACCCTACGTCCTGCTTGATTAATATTGATGATATGGGTAGTACAAGAGTAGATCTACCACGAGATCAAGGAGGCTAAACCCTAAAAGCTAGCCTATGGTATGGTTGTTGTATGATGAAGTTGTCCTGCGGACTGAAACCCTCCGGTTTATATAGACACCGGAGGGGGTTAGGGTTACACAAAGTCGGTTACAATGGTAGGAGATCTTGAATATCCGCATCGCCAAGCTTGCCTTCCACGCCAAGGAAAGTCCCATCCGGACACGAGACAAAGTTTTCAATCTTGTATCTTCATAGTCCTGGAGTCCGGCTGAAGGTATAATCCGGCTACCTGAACACCCCCTAATCCAGGACTCCCTCAATAGCCCCTGAACCAGGCTTCAATGATGACGAGTCCGGCGCGTAGATTGTCTTCGGCATTGCAAGGCGGGTTCCTCCTCCAAATTCTTCATAAAAGTTTGTAAACACCAAGAGTAGTGTCCGGCTCTACAAAATAAGTTTCCACGTATTGCCACAGAGAGAATAATTGTCACATCCCTAGTCTGGTATGACCTAGACTAGCTAGTCATTTGTGCATCATGTTTAAATTTCATTTAAATTTGAAATGAGGATTGGTGGAACCCTCAGAATCATTTTTGAAAATGACCCAAATAAAAATTTCTCCAAAAGGGTCCAAGAAAATGCTCATGTTGCTCTCTGAAAATATTGGACAGAGATAAAAATCAAACCAATTTTTTTAAGAGCTCATAGGTATTTATTTTGGGCATTTGGAATTAAGGCATAAATATTTGCTTTGGATATATATTGTTATATATATATATATAAAATATTGTCCAAAAATTATGCCATTTATAAAGGAGCTCTGGATTAATATAACTAGCTTCCATAAAAAATGGCATAAGTAAATAAATTGATTTAGTATTATTACTAAATCAGAACAAATGTCAGAAAAATAGAAAAGAAAAATAAAACAGGAAAAACCCTTACCTGGGCTTCTTACCTGGCGCCTCTGGCCTAGCAGGCCGGCCCAGCCAGCAGGCGGCCCAGCCGCCTCCTCCTCTGTCGTCTTCGTCCTCGACAGAGGGAGGGGAGCGTGCCCGGCGCGCGCGCGCGCCACCGCGCCACGCCACCAGCCTCCTGCTTGCCTGGCGCCCTCCTCGTCGCCCTGGAACGCCCGGACGTCGCCACGCCCCCCCGTACCCTCTCACTCTCCCCCGATTCTTCCTCTCCTCTCCCTCGCTCACTCTCTCTCGTGTCCGAACGCGCCGGTCGCTGCCGTTCGCCACAGCCGCCGCCACAGCCTCCCCCTCGCCTCCCCGACACGCTCCCCAGATCCGCCGCGACCCCCTCTACCTCCTCGTCGAGCCACGCAAGACGGAGCACCCCATGGAGCCGTCGCCGTCGCCAACTTCACCTCCGTCCGCCGTGGATCCTCGCCGTCGATTCGGGAGCTATCGGGCATCCCCGAGCCCGCTTCGACGCCCGCTGCAACCGCGGTGAGCTCCGCCACCGTTTCCCCCTCTCCGCTTAGTCACCCGCTCGCCGTAGCCCTTTCCCCACCATGGCCGAACCTCCGCCGCCGCCGAGCTCGCCGTCGACACAGCTCCGGTGACCATTTGGTCACCCCGGCGGGTCCAACACGTTCGTAAGGCCCCGTAGAGCATCCCTAGCACGTTGTTTCTCTCGTCCTCGAGCTCCAAACAGGCTCTCGTGCACGACCGAACTCCGGCAGCCGCAGCCGAGCTCGCCGCCGTCGACTCCGGCCACCCCAGGCCCAGCCACGGCCACCGCCCGACGCGCCATCGTGCTAGCTCTCCAACGCGCCTAGCCGCGCGCCATTTGGAGCACCACAGAGGAAACCCGGGGCACATGTACGCCGCGGACCTCGCCGGCGACTAACCGCCGGCGGGTTTGACTTGTTCGACCTGGGGTTTGACCCCCCCAGGGTCACTGACGCGTGGGCCCCGTCTGCCAGGTGATTAGCTTAGTGCTAATCATCGTTAACTAACCCCCCCTAACACTGACAGTGGGCCCCAGCGCCACTAACCTTTTTAATTAAGTTAATCTAACCCTGTTTAACCCCCTGACACTGACGTGTGGACCCCACATGTCAGGTTTGACCCTAGCCAGCCGCAGTTGACCTGCTGACGTCATGCTTACTCAATGCTGACGCAATAATATGATTTCTGGATTTAAATTAAATCAGGAAATTCCAGAAATTGATTTAAACTTCAAAAATTCATATCAATTCAACCGTAGCTCAGATTAAAATAATTTATATATGAAAAATTATCAGAAAAATGCAATCTTTCCATATGTACTAGTTTCATGCATGACAAACCAACTTATACTTGCTGTATAGGTGAAAACACATTATGGCATATATAAGAGACTTAATTTAGAATTGCATTTGAGCTTTGGTTCAAATGGACTTCAAACCAAATGAGTACTAGTTGCATTAGCACAATCAGTATCACATCTTCATGCCATGTTCATGCATCTTTGTGTTGCATATGCTTGTGTTTTGATTGTTGGCACCGTTCCTTCTCGATAGGTCCTGCTCCGGAGGCGTTCCAGAGTACCTGTCTGTGAAGCAGTACCTCCCTTGTTGATTTACCAGGCAAGCAAACCCCCTTGTTCATTTCGATAAAACCCTACTCTCTCGCTCCTGCTCTCAGTTATTGCATTAGGACAACAGCGATTCATCTGCTACTTTGTGTTGCGGTAGTTGAACCCATTCCTCTGCATGACCTGTCATTGCCACAGTAAATAGTTGAAACCCACTAGCATGTGTAGGAGTTGATTGAAGCCACTGATGTGTTTCTACCATGCTATGCCTGCTATTGCTTAGAGTTGTGTCAGGTCTGATTCATTGGGAATGAATTGGAGTGTTACGATATGTTCTGATGCTGAGAGTTAAGTGTGTGAACACAATTTGGTAAAGGTAGCGGTGAGAGGCCATGTAGGAGTACATGGTGGGTTGTCTCACTGGAACCATCCTTAAGCACTGAGTTCTATGTATGTTGTCCAATGACTCGATACTACCACACATTGGAATGCTTAAGTGCCCCTCTCGGCTTATTAACCAACTTGATCTCTGTCCAGGAGTCGCAACTAGTTTCTGGTGTTTGTAGGTAGTGCTATTTTTCTACCAAGTGGCACCCGGCAGGGTGGGCTTGGGACAGACTAGGCACAGGTGGCACGGTGTACCAAGTGGCACCCGAATGGTGGGCTTGGGAACTCTGCTCACATCGTTTGGGGCCGTGAGCGACACCCCGGCCGGATCTCCTTGCGGATGGAACCCGAATAGGCGATAAACCTGGACTAGAGTCTTGTGTGGTTAGTCAGGTCGTGGCCGACACCCTCGCCAGGCTTCCGCTTGAAGGTTGCCGAGATACATGACGTGTACATGGCGGTAAGTGGTGGGAGCGTGTGTGAAGAAGTACACCCCTGCAGGGTTATCATGATCTATTCGAATAGCCGGGTCCGCGGTTATGGACTTCTTGGATGCTTACATGGTACATAGACAACTTGAAGTGGATACTCTAAAAAGCTCAAGACAAGTGTGAGTGCTATGGATGGCCTTCTCGTAGGGAGACGAGGATGAATCCATAGTAGTGTATTGTGTGGTGATTAGTGGACTCGTGTACGTTGTCTCACCTCAAGAGTTTCTGGTAGTCGTAGAACAGGATAGCCACAGAGTCAAAGCTGGCTTGCTGCAACTAAACCCCACATTACCCTCTTGATACAAATGCATGTATGATAGGATCTGATGTAAGTCTTGCTGAGTACCTTTGTACTCATGTTGCTTTATTTATGCTTTTGCAGCGGAGACTTTGGTCTTACTAGTGTTCTCATGGACTTCGACAAGTAGCTTGTACCTCAGCTACGATCTTGATCGGACGTTGTAGATAGTCAGGCTTTCAGCCTTTTTCATTTATAGATGTCTGTACTCAGACATGTAATGCTTCCGTTTGTTGCTTGATTGCTCTGACTGTTGGGTCATGTGACCCCTGTTTGTAATAATTGCTATGATGGCTCTTCTGAGCCTTTATCTATATGAGTTGTTGAGTTATGCTGTGATGCCATGTTGTTCAGCACATACTTGCATGTTATGCGTACGTGTAATGTGTATTGCTATGTGTGGGATCTGACTATCCAGTTGTTTATTCTTAGTAGCCTCTCTTACCGGGAAATGTCTCCTAGTGCTTCCACTGAGCCCTGGTAGCTTGCTACTGCTCCGGAGCACTTAGGCTGGTCGGCATGTGTCCTTCTTCGATCCTGTGTCTGTCCCTTCGGGGAAATGTCACGCGATGAATACCGGAGTCCTGTTAGCCCGCTACAGCCCGGTTCACCGGAGTCCTGTTAGCCCAGTGCTACAGCCTGGATTCACTCGCTGATGACCGACACGTTCGATGCTGGGTCATGGATGCCTGTCCCTGTAAGTTAGTGCCAGTTTGGGTTTACGACTAGCCATGTCAGCCCGGGCTCCTTATCATATGGATGCTAGCGACACTGTCATATCCGTGTGCCAAAAGGCGCAAACGGTCCCGGGCAAAGGTAAGGCGACACTCGTGGGGATACCGTGCGTAAGGCCGCAAAGTGATATGAGGTGCTACATGCTAGATCGATGTGGCATTGAGTCGGGGTCCTGATAGCGCTGGTATTAGAGCCTGACTGCCTGTAGGATTACCAAGCCAAACTGGTCGAAGTTGAGTCTAGAAAATCTTTAGTTATGTAAGGGAATTGATTGTGGGTTGGAACGTAAGGCTCTTTTTACTCCTTATACATCGTGGCCTTCTGATCTGAGTCGTCCTATCTTTCCGACGGGATTAAGGAACTAGGCTTCTCTTCCGTCTATCAGGATCACGTGTTACTACTCCGTAGTCCCATAGGATTGGTTGATCAGAGTCATACCCCAGTTTTCGAGTACTTCCGGTGTAGTCTGTTTAGTCTGATCTCAGAACCTTGAGTAATGATGATGAGTATGTTACCACCCCATTTTTAGTAGGATGTCTCGTTCTGAGCATTTTACTGTCGTTATGCTACCGGAATTTCCCTAGGAGTTCGAGTGATACTAATCCCTTGTCCTACATTCTATAGCCTATAGATTGATGCTGATTCCGTCCTTGGTTTCGTTTCACAGGATGTCATCTAGTTCTATTGTTCGTAGCCAGAACCACGGAGATGGTAGGGATGAGGATCCTCCCGATCAGCCTTCGTTGACAGAGTTCATGTTAGAAATGGAGAGGAACAAGCGTGAGTCTAACCGTTTGTTGGCACGTATCGAGGAGAACACCGCACATCAGTCCAATAAGTCTGCGACCATTCATGACTTCATTTGCTTGCACCCACCTACCTTTCATCTTTCCATCGAGCCACTCGATGCAGATGACTGGCTCCATAGCATCACTCATAAGCTGCGTTCCGCGAGCGTAGCTGAAGATGACAAGGTCACTTATGCCACATATCACCTGGAAGGTCCTGCTAGTCTTTGGTGGCAGAACTATGAGGCTATGCTTCCAGCTGACCAGACTTCCACCTGGAGGGATTTCGTTGAGGCTTTTCGTGAGCATCACATTCCCCAGGCCCTCATCGATCGCAAGAGAGAAGAGTTCTGTAGTCTCACCCAGAATAAGATGGCTGTTGATGCTTACAGCAGAGAGTTCGAGAACCTCGCCCGTTATGCCACAGAAGAAGTGTCCACGGACGCCAAGAAGCAGTATAGGTTCCGAAAGGGTCTCAATCCCAAGTTGCGTCGTGATCTCCACCTGCATCATTGTGATACATTCCAAGCTCTTGTGAACAAAGCCATTAATGCAGAGACAGCTCAGCTCACTTACGAGGAGTCTCATAAGCACACCCGTGATTTGGGATCTTCCTCTGGCTCTAGTTCCCAGAAGCGCCGGATTTGGGTTCCAAACTCCGCTCTTCCTTCCGGTTATACACCGAGGTCATCTCATGTGGTGCATTCCCCAGCTCAGTCGTATGTTTCAGCCATGCCTACTGGTAGACCGCTTGTCAGTGCGGGTCCACGTCCAACCTCAGGGACTTGCTTCACATGCGAGAAGCTAGGACACTATGCACGTGACTGCTCTCAGACTAGTTATGCTCCACCCCAGCCCGAGAAGACTGTTGGCTGTGTTAAGCCGCCGAGTAAGACGATCAAAGCCAAGCCAGTTCACACTAAACATGGACGTGTGCATCACGTCTCAGCTAAAGACGCTCATGATGATCCGGATGTCGTTCTTGGTACACTCCTTGTCAATTGTCACCCAGCATCAGTTCTATTCGATACTGGAGCATCTCACTCCTTCATTTCTGAAAGCTATGCTAACTTGCACAACATGTCATTTTGTGATATGCCAACTCCGCTAGTCGTCCAAACTCCTGGATCCAAATGGCAAACCTCTAGTGTAAGCCATGGTAACGAAATCCTTGTTGACAGACTTGTATTCCTTGCATCACTTGTAGCCCTCAAGTCCTCAGATATTAACATCATCTTGGGTATGGACTGGATGACAGCTCATCATGCCAAGATTGATTGTTACACAAGATCCGTTCAGCTTACACACCCATCTGGCAAGATAGTCACTGTCTCCACTAGAGTTGCAAAGCGTCAGCTCTATTCTCTTAATGCCAGCCCTCTTCCAGACCTTGACGATATCCCGGTAGTCCGTGACTTTCCGGATGTCTTTCCAGAGGAGCTGCCAGGTGTTCCGCCTGACAGAGATGTAGAGTTCGTCATAGATCTTATCCCAGGAACAGCTCCAATCTCTAGGAGACCTTACAATATGGCACCCTTAGAACTAGCCGAGCTTAAGAAACAACTTGATGAGTCCTTGCAAAAAGGTTTCATCCGCCCTAGTTCTTCTCCTTGGGCTTGCCCCGTCCTTTTCGTCAAGAAGAAGGATGGTACGGACCGGATGGTTGTAGATTATCGTCCCGTTAATTTGGTCACGATAAAGAACAAATATCCGCTCCCCAGGATCAACGATCTGTATGATCAGCTCGCTGGATCCTCAGTCTTCTCCAAGATGGATTTGAGGTTAGGATACCACCAAATTAAGATCAGAAACGGGGACATTCCCAAGACAGCCTTTGTTACTCGTTATGGTCCGTACGAGTACACCGTCATGTCCTTTGGTCTAACCAACGCCCCAGCCACATTCTCCCGCTTGATGAACTCGATCTTCATGGAGTACTTAGATAAGTTCGTCGTGGTTTACCTCGATGATATTCTTATTTACTCGAAGAACGAAGAAGAGCATGCCGAACATCTTAGACTTGTGTTAGAAAAACTCAGAGAGCACCGCCTTTATGCCAACTTCTCCAAGTGTGAATTTTGGTTGCCAGAAGTGACCTACCTGGGCCACGTAATCTCTGGCAAGGGCATTGCTGTCAACCCCGAGAGAGTTAAGGCCGTTCTCGATTGGACTCCACCTGAAACCGTTAAACAAGTTAGGAGTTTCCTTGGTCTAGCCAGCTATTGTCGCCGCTTTGTTGAAAACTTCTCCAAAGTAGCCAAACCCCTCACGGAACTTCTCAAGAAAGATAAAAAGTTCGAGTGGTCCCCACAGTGTGAGTACAGTTTTCAGGAACTGAAAAGACGCCTGACTTCTGCTCCCATACTTGTGTCACCGGATTTCACTAAAGACTTTATTATCTACTGCGACGCCTCACGACAGGGATTAGGTTGCATTCTTATGCAGGATCGTCATGTGATTGCCTATGCATCTCGACAGTTGCATCCACATGAGGAGAATTATCCTACACATGATCTAGAGCTTGCAGCTGTAGTCTATGCACTCAAGACCTGGCGACATTACCTCCTTGGTAAACGTTGCGAGATCTACACCGATCACCAGAGTCTCAAGTATATCTTCACCCAGCCAGACCTGAACCTTAGGCAAAGACGTTGGTTGGAGTTGATCTCAGATTATGATCTAGGGATTACCTACACCCCAGGCAAAGCCAATGTCATGGCTGATGCGCTAAGCCGTAAATCCTATTGCAACAATCTCATGTTGCAGCAAGGCCAACCACTTCTCCATGAGGAATTCAGTAAGCTTAACCTTCACATTGCTCCTCACGGATTCCTTTCTACCTTGGTGGCGAAACCTACCCTTGAGGATCAGATCATCTCTGACCAGAAGTTTGATAGGGGGGTTATCCGCATTAAGAGAAACATTAAGAAGGGAGTTGGTGGATGTTTCTCTATGGATGATCGTGGTGTTGTTTTATTTGAGAATCACTTGGTGGTTCCCAAGAATCAACATCTGCGACAGTTGATTCTTAAGGAGGCGCATGAATCTCCTCTCACGATTCATCCCGGTAGCACTAAGATGTATCAGGATCTACGCCAGAGGTTCTGGTGGACTAGGATGAAGAGGGAAATCGCTGAGTTCATTGATAAATGTGACGTTTGTCGTCGCGTTAAGGCAGAACATCAAAGACCTGCTGGCACCCTTCAGCATTTAGCTATTCCTGAATGGAAATGGGATAAAGTTGGTATGGACTTCATCACCGGCTTTCCCAGGACCAAGAGAGGGAATAACGCTATCTTCGTAGTCGTTGATAGTCTTTCCAAAGTAGCTCACTTCCTTCCTGTTCGAGAGAGTATCACTGCTAGTCAGCTTGGTGACTTATACATTTCTCGAATAGTATCACTCCATGGTGTTCCACTAGAGATCAATTCAGATCGTGGCAGTCTTTTCACTTCTCATTTTTGGGAGAGTTTCCAAACTGCCATGGGAACCCATCTTTCCTTCAGTACTGCTTTCCACCCTCAGTCGAGTGGTCAGGTGGAACGGGTCAATCAAATTCTCGAAGACATGCTTAGAGCTTGCGTTATCTCATTCGGTATGGATTGGGAGAAATGTCTTCCTTTTGCCGAGTTTGCCTATAACAATAGCTATCAATCCAGCCTCAAGAAAGCTCCTTTTGAGGTTCTCTATGGACGAAGATGTCGAACACCTTTGAACTGGTCAGAAACCGGTGAAAGACAATTCTTTGGACTGGACATGATCCAGGAGGCAGAAGAGCAAGTTCGCATCATTCGTGAGAATTTGAAAACAGCCCAGTCTCGTCAGAAGAGCCAGTACGATCGTCATCATAAGGATATGACTTATGAAATTGGCGACCAGGCTTACCTTCGGGTTACTCCTTTGAAGGGTACCCATCGTTTCGGTATAAAGGGCAAGTTGGCTCCTCGTTACATTGGTCCCTTTCGCATTCTCGCTAAACGAGGAGAGGTTGCCTACCAGTTGGAACTACCCCCACATCTTTCTCGAGTTCATGATGTCTTCCACGTCTCTCAACTCAGGCGTTGCTTCTCGGATCCTATCCGCGGAGTGGACCACGAAACGCTTGATCTCCAAGATAACCTCACATACCGAGAGTACCCGGTTCGCATTCTTGATCAAGTAGAGCGTGTTACCCGACGTCAGAACATCAAGTTTCTCAAGGTTCAGTGGTCTCATCATTCCGAGAGAGAAGCTACTTAGGAGCGAGAAGATCGTCTTCGACTGGAGTACCCCGCTTTCTTTCCGTCGACCCCTGAATCTCGGGGCGAGATTCTTTCAAGTGGGGGCGAGTTGTCACATCCCTAGTCTGGTATGACCTAGACTAGCTAGTCATTTGTGCATCATGTTTAAATTTCATTTAAATTTGAAATGAGGATTGGTGGAACCCTCAGAATCATTTTTGAAAATGACCCAAATAAAAATTTCTCCAAAAGGGTCCAAGAAAATGCTCATGTTGCTCTCTGAAAATATTGGACAGAGATAAAAATCAAACCAATATTTTTAAGAGCTCATAGGTATTTATTTTGGGCATTTGGAATTATGGCATAAATATTTGCTTTGGATATATATTGTTATATATATATATATATAAAATATTGTCCAAAAATTATGCCATTTATAAAGGAGCTCTGGATTAATATAACTAGCTTCCATAAAAAATGGCATAAGTAAATAAATTGATTTAGTATTATTACTAAATCAGAACAAATGTCAGAAAAATAGAAAAGAAAAACAAAACAGGAAAAACCCTTACCTGGGCTTCTTACCTGGCGCCTCTGGCCTTGCAGGCCGGCCCAGCCAGCAGGCGGCCCAGCCGCCTCCTCCTCTGTCGTCTTCGTCCTCGACAGAGGGAGGGGAGCGTGCCCGGCGCGCGCGCGCGCCACCGCGCCACGCCACCAGCCTCCCTGCTTGCCTGGCGCCCTCCTCGTCGCCCTGGAACGCCCGGACGTCGCCACGCCCCCCCGTACCCTCTTACTCTCCCCCGATTCTTCCTCTTCTCTCCCTCGCTCACTCTCTCTCGTGTCCGAACGCGCCGGTCGCCGCCGTTCGCCACAGCTGCCGCCACAGCCTCCCCCTCGCCTCCCTGACACGCTCCCCAGCTCCATCACGACCCCCTCTACCTCCTCGTCGAGCCACGCAAGACGGAGCACCCCCTGGAGCCGTCGCCGTCGCCAACTTCGCCTCCGGCCGCCGTGGATCCTCGCCATCGATTCGGGAGCTACCGGGCATCCCCGAGCCCGCTTCGACGCCCGCTGCAACCGCGGTGAGCTCCGCCACCGTTTCCCCCTCTCCGCTTAGTCACCCGCTCGCCGTAGCCCTTTCCCCACCATGGCCGAACCTCCGCCGCCGCCGAGCTCGCCGTGGACGCAGCTCCGGTGACCATTTGGTCACCCCGGTGGATCCAACACGTTCGTAAGGCCCCGTAGAGCATCCCTAGCGCGTTGTTTCTCTCGTCCTCGAGCTCCAAACGGGCTCTCGTGCACGACCGAACTCCGGCAGCCGCAGCCGAGCTCGCCGCCGTCGACTCCGGCCACCCCAGGCCCAGCCACGGCCACTGCCCGACGCGCCATCGTGCTAGCTCTCCAACGCGCCTAGCCGCGCGCCATTTGGAGCACCACAGAGTAAACCCGGGGCACATGTACGCCGCGGACCTCGCCGGCGACTAACCGCCGGCGGGTTTGACTTGTTCGACCTGGGGTTTGACCCCCCCCAGGGTCACTGACGCGTGGGCCCCGTCGGCCAGGTGATTAGCTTAGTGCTAATCACCGTTAACTAACCCCCCCTGACACTGACAGTGGGCCCCAGCGCCACTAACCTTTTTAATTAAGTTAATCTAATCCTGTTTAACCCCCTGACACTGACGTGTGGACCCCACACGTCAGGTTTGACCCTAGCCAGCCGCAGTTGACCTGCTGACGTCATTCTTACTCAATGCTGACGCAATAATATGATTTCTGGATTTAAATTAAATCAGGAAATTCCAGAAATTGATTTAAACTTCAAAAATTCATATCAATTCAACCGTAGCTCAGATTAAAATAATTTATATATGAAAAATTATCAGAAAAATGCAATCTTTCCATCTGTACTAGTTTCATGCATGACAAACCAACTTATACTTGCTGTATAGGTGAAAACACATTATGGCATATATAAGAGACTTAATTTAGAATTGCATTTCAGCTTTGGTTCAAATGGACTTCAAACCAAATGAGTACTAGTTGCATTAGCACAATCAGCATCACATCTTCATGCCATGTTCATGCATCATTGTGTTGCATATGCTTGTGTTTTGATTGTTGGCACCGTTCCTTCTCGATAGGTCCTGCTCCGGAGGCGTTCCAGAGTACCTGTCTGTGAAGCAATGCCTCCCTTGTTGATTTACCAGGCAAGCAAACCCCCTTGTTCATTTCGATAAAACCCTACTCTCTCGCTCCTGCTCTCAGTTATTGCATTAGGACAACAGCGATTCATCTGCTACTTTGTGCTGCGGTAGTTGAACCCATTCCTCTGCATGACCTGTCATTGCCACAGTAAATAGTTGAAACCCACTAGCATGTGTAGGAGTTGATTGAGCCATGTTGTGTTCCTACCATGCTATGCCTGCTATTGCTTAGAGGTGTGTCAGGTCTGGTTCATTGGGAATGAATTGGAGTGTTACGATATGTTCTGATGTTGAGAGTGAAGTGTGTGAACACGATTTGGTAAAGGTAGCGGTGAGAGGCCATGCAGGAGTACATGGTGGGTTGTCTCACTGGAACCGTCCTTAAGCACCGAGTTCTATGTATGTTGTCCAATGACTCGATACTACCACACATCGGAATGCTTAAGTGCCCCTCTCGGCTTATTAACCAACTTGATCTTTGTCCAGGAGTCGCAACTAGTTTCTGGTGTTTGTAGGTAGTGCTATTTTTCTACCAAGTGGCACCCGGCAGGGTGGGCTTGGGACAGACTAGGCACAGGTGGCACGATGTACCAAGTGGCACCCGGATGGTGGGCTTGGGAACCCTGCTCACATCGTTTGGGGCCGTGAGCGACACCCCGGCCGGATCTCCTTGTGGATGGAACCCGAATAGGCGATAAACATGGACTAGAGTCTTGTGTGGTTAGTCAGGTCGTGGCCGACACCCTCGCCAGGCTTCCGCTTGAAGGTTGCCGAGATACATGACGTGTACATGGCGGTAAGTGGCGGGAGCGTGTGTGAAGAAGTACACCCCTGCAGGGTTATCATGATCTATTCGAATAGCCGGGTCCGCGGTTATGGACTTCTTGGATGCTTACATGGTACATAGACAACTTGAAGTGGATACTCTAAAAAGCTCAAGACAAGTGTGAGTGCTATGGATGGCCTTCTCGTAGGGAGACGGGGATGAATCCATAGTAGTGTATTGTGTGGTGATTAGTGGACTCGTGTACGTTGTCTCACCTCAAGAGTTTTGGTAGTCGTAGAACAGGATAGCCACAGAGTCAAAGCTGGCTTGCTGCAACTAAACCCCACATTACCCTCTTGATACAAATGCATGTATGATAGGATCTGATGTAAGTCTTGCTGAGTACCTTTGTACTCATGTTGCTTTATTTATGCTTTTGCAGCGGAGACTTTGGTCTTACTAGTGTTCTCATGGACTTCGACAAGTAGCTTGTACCTCAGCTACGATCTTGATCGGACGTTGTAGATAGTCAGGCTTTCAGCCTTTTTCATTTATAGATGTCTGTACTCAGACATGTAATGCTTCCGTTTGTTGCTTGATTGCTCTGACTGTTGGGTCATGTGACCCCTGTTTGTAATAATTGCTATGATGGCTCTTCTGAGCCTTTATCTATATGAGTTGTTGAGTTATGCTGTGATGCCATGTTGTTCAGCACATACTTGCATGTTATGCGTACGTGTAATGTGTATTGCTATGTGTGGGATCTGACTATCTAGTTGTTTATTCTTAGTAGCCTCTCTTACCGGGAAATGTCTCCTAGTGCTTCCACTGAGCCCTGGTAGCTTGCTACTGCTCCGGAGCACTTAGGCTGGCCGGCATGTGTCCTTCTTCGATCCTGTGTCTGTCCCTTCGGGGAAATGTCACGCGATGAATACCGGAGTCCTGTTAGCCCGCTACAGCCCGGTTCACCGGAGTCCTGTTAGCCCAGTGCTACAGCCTGGATTCACTTGCTGGTGACCGACACGTTCGATGTTGGGTCATGGATGCCTGTCCCTGTAAGTTAGTGCCACTTTGGGTTTACGACTAGCCATGTCAGCCCGGGCTCCTTATCATATGGATGCTAGCGACACTGTCATATCCGTGTGCCAAAAGGCGCAAACGGTCCCGGGCAAAGGTAAGGCGACACCCGTGGGGATACCGTGCGTGAGGCCGCAAAGTGATATGAGGTGCTACATGCTAGATCGATGTGGCATTGAGTCGGGGTCCTGACAATAATATTAACACAAATCTAATCCGCTGACGTATTCCGCAGCGTGACATCACACTACAACCAAGCCTTTATTCGAATTGTTTTCACTTTTCCACCTCAGCGTGTTTTGTGAGGCAGTTTCCTTGGCACGTCTTGTCAAAGCAGAGATCGTGTCATTCTCATCAATACGGACGTGGTTAACCCAACCGTGCCATTTATCACGGCGCTTGGGAGGCAAGCGAGTTTTACTAGGCTGGTGGGGACGCATAGTCGCATCCGCTCATATAAGGGGATAAGGATCCACCTTTTTACCTACGCCTTCTTCCTCCTTTGCCTATCCATCTTCTGCGCACCTGAGCTCTAGCACCCAAGCCCGCACTTCCTACCTCAACCTTCTCCAACAATGTCCGGAGCGGGAGGCAAGTGGATGGTCTCCTTTGTCTCGGAGGGCCATGTCAAAAGGATAAGGAAGCCGGATACCTATCCAAAGACATCGTGCACCGACTTCCTGAGGAGGGGCAGCTTCTCCCCACCCCAAGGCCGCATGAGAGGGTAGTATTTCTTCCCCACTTCCTTCGTGGACTGGGTTTTCCTCTCCACCCATTTGTCCGCGGGCTCATGTTCTACTATGTCCTAGATTTCCACGATCTGGCCCCGAACTTCATCCTCAATATCTCAGCGTTTATCGTCGTGTGCGAGGCTTTCCTCTGCATCCGCCCCCATTTCGGCCTCTAGCTCAAGACCTTCAACGTCAATCCAAAGGTGGTGCGCGGCAACCAGGCGGAGTGCGGAGGTGCCATGGCAGGCAAAATAGCCAACATCCTATGGCTCGAGGGCTCCTTTGTGGAGACCTTGAAGGGGTGGCAGTTAGGGTGGTTTTACATCACCGAGCCACGCAATCCGAAGTGGATCGCAGCCCCTGAATTCCGATCTGGACCCCCTACGCGGCTCATGTCCTGGAAGGAGACGGGCTTGTCATGGGGCGACGAAGAAGAGGTGACCGGACTGCAAAATGCATCCAGTCCCTGGTGAACAAGCAGCTCAAGCTTGTCAACGTAGTCCAGGTCATGCTCGTCCACCAGATCCTTCCGTTTCAAGAACGGGACTTCAATTTGTGGGAGTTCAACCCAGCGCAGCACCGAACTCTGAGTAGGCTCTTCGACACAACGTACGAAGATGTCTGGTAGGGGCTAACCAAAGGCGCCGACGCTCCCACATCCGCCTCCGAAGACCGCGGATTCAGCTCGCAGCATCCTGCTGGCAAGGTAAAATATTTTCATCTTTTACAGGATGTTAAGTTTTCTTCATAGTTTGACTCTATGCGGGATCTAAACTCCCTCACCTTTGACAGGATTGGTAGGCGAAGTCCGGACCGATTAACTGTCCGGCTCCCTTGCCCGAAGACCCAGCCCCTGCTCTCCTAGTGAAGCTGCTAGTTCCGGCACCTTATGTGGTGCCGGAGAAGAAGGCCAAGAAGAAGAAGGCCACGGGGACTCGAAAGAGTTCCCGGCATATGGTGGTGTCGGACTCGTCGTCCGATGAGTCCGAGACGCACTCCTCCCGTGAAGACGAGGAGGAGGAAGAAGAGACCTCTCCCCCTCCAGCAGGGGGAGGAAAGAAGAGGAAGGCCGCCCTAGTAGGGAGGCCGAAGGGTCCAAGAAGAGGAAAACCCCTCCGCCGGACTACGCCCCCGACGCCGACGAGGACGAAGAGTGGCCGGACAGGGCCAAGCGTCCGGCGAAATCGTAAGTGTTCGGATACCAGAGTAACTCATGATATTCCTTTTGTTGCGCAGCTTTCCCTAATGTCGAATATAATCATGCAGCCTGCCCAAGGACGGGCTCGACGAGTCGTCGAGCGGCTCCCTGGATTCATCGGACGTGAATTCAGTTCCGCCCGCTGCCTCCCCCTGTGCTGCGGATGATGCCGAAGTGGCGTCGCGACAAGCTCCGGGGCAAGAGGAGGTGGTCCAGGAGGAGCCGCGAGGCGACCTCCCGGACTCCAGGAGTAAAGGGGACAAGACCCCCCAGGGCTCCAAGTCCGGCTTTAAGCCAGACACCGCGCCAGAATCATCAACGGTTCTGGACCGCGGCAGGCGAACTCCTGCCAAGAGGAGCAAGCCTATTGAGCCGGCGTCCTCCGTCCAACCGGAGGCGCCGGACAATCTGCTGGAGGTGCTTAAGGGCGCCTCCATCGACGAGGACCATCGTGCCATCATGAGTACGGTGGTCCAGAAGGTTCGGTTCGCCAAAAGCGGACTTACTGAAGCTTGTGCTAGCCTTCTAATAGGCTTCAAGGTAAGTAGAAATATGTAAAAATATTACCGCATAGACAGTAGCCCCTGATGCTCTGTTTGGCGTTCAGAAAGAAAAGCCGAATAGAGGATCTATTAAATATCGCAGGAGTCTAACTAAAAAGGAGTCAATATACGTATGCAGGCTTCACTGCTGGCCACCGCCGAACTGACTGCGGAGGTGGGTGCCCTGAAGCAGGGCCTCGAGCGGACCGAGCAAGAGCTCGGCCTTGCCAAACGGCAGCTCGAGGAGAAAGAAGGTAAGAGATACCTTATAGAAAAAAATTCCTATAAGAAGACGCAATTGCAAAAAATGACAGGAGTATACTGCTTATTGTAGGGGCCACAACTGAGGTGGCGACCCTCAAGCAGGCGTTGTCCGAGGCCAAGAAGAGAGCAGCCACGGAGCGCACCGAGCGGGAGAAATTTGAGGCGCAGGTCGGCGAGGTGCAGCAAGAGCTTCAGGCTCTCATGAAAAAACATGAGAGTTTGGAGCTCAACTCGAAGACACGAGCGTCCGAGCTTGCTGCGGCCCTTAAAACTGCGAAATCTGCCAAGGACAAAGCCCAGAAGGCCCTCCAGGAATTGGATGCGGTGAAAAAGATAGCGGTGGGTAAGGCATTCTCTATGCAAAGCAGACATATAAAAGCAAACTACTTGTTACTTACCCGAATCCGGAGCTCTTCAGAGGCATTCGCAGATCTTCCCCGCAACGTATCCAATGCCGCCGCATTCTACCGAGCCGAGGAAGGCAGCTTGACGGAGAAGGTGTTCTGGTCTCAGTACGCTGAGGCCGGACACCCTGTGCCCTTGAGCGACCAGCTGAAGCAGTTGGTCGAGCTCCACAAGGCGGCCGAACAGGCCCTGAAGGGCTTCATAGTTCGGATGTGGCCTGGAGAGGCCCTGCCTGGGAGCTACTTCGGACTGGTGCGGCGGCTGGTGGAGGCTTGTCCAAGGCTCGAGGTCATCAAGCGCTCCGTCTGCATCGAAGGTGCCCGTAGGGCCCTTGCCCGTGCAAAGGTGCACTGGCGTAAGCTGGACGGTGAGAAGCTTGTGATGGACGGGCCGCCGCCGGGGAAGGAGCATCGCAAGCCCGAGAACTATTACAAGGATGTTCTGGCCGGTGCCCGCCTTATGGCGGATGAATGCACCAAGGATGTAATTTTTGAATGAACTCGCTCGTGTGATCCTGTGCTCTAAAAACTTGTTCATATGCGCTAAGCAATGCTTGAATTTAAAATATTACTTTTTGTGCGGCCGTTTATCAAAAAATTGAGAGATGGCCAGTCGTCGGCTTCTTCCCCCATGCCAGTAGTGCTGGGGTGTTCGGGATAAACCTGAGCACTCTTTTTCCCATGATTGGGTCCATCGAGGGAGGCGCTCAGCACAACGAACAAGGCAATCGGACTATAATGCTTGAACACTCTCACTTAGCCATAGAACTCTATAATTTTAAATTTCGGCGAAGCCCCTAGTATTCGGAAGACCGAGTTCGGGGCGCTATCCACGCCTTGGCCGGACAAAGCTGGTTCCTCGCTCGAAGCGGCATAAGTCTTTAAGGACTCGAAAAACCTCTCGAACAGCGACCGTCTCTCGCCTCATCATGACAGTCAGTTTTAGGTTTCTCTACTGAGGTGCTCAGCCCAGCTCAACTGGGGCACAATCGCAGTAGTTATCCTAGTGCTACCTTAGCCGGTATAGCGGAATGTAAGGCACCAAAACATAGGAGCCGAGCAAACCCAACTATTGACCCAAATCATGATTCGGAGCCGATGCATATAGTGCTATAAGTTCGGGGTGCCACACTTGTGAAAGTGTACGGACTTATCACGCCATATTGATGGGTACTGAAGCCCCTAGCATATTTTTGCCGTACCACAGTGTACGGATGCAACATGTTATTGATAAACATATATATAAAAAGAGGATAATGTACAAAATAGACAAAAAGCTATGCATTGTTTATAGAAAGGCTGCTATGAAAGCGAAACGATACAAATAGTGTGATAAGCAAAAGAAATTGGACTATTTAACATGTCCTGGCCAGGGGCAGGCCGCGGAATTGTATGAAAAAACAGGTATACTGCTCGCAATAGAGACCACCTAGGAGTTCCATAATGCGGCGTGGCTTGTCTGCTTTCCTGGATCTTGCATCGTTTGTGCGGCAGTTGAATTGCCGAACGGGTCATCCGAAGTATGGAGTCCTGAGAGTAAGAGAAAAAAAGAAAAAAAGGAATCCAGCAGCCCCTGGTGCGGTTTAAGCCGTATTTCGGGCGTGCCGTGATAGTGTCCCTTCCCCTGTGCCCATGGTATTTCAAGAGCGTAGTTATGTACGCGAAGCATAGGTTTCGCTATATCGCGAGGGCTAGGGTTGGGGCCGCATTGCTACGCTAGCTCAGAACGTGCCAGGCGGTCTTGTTGTAGGGTACTCCGGGCGCGCTTGACAGTGTTCGGCTTTTTGAAGGCCGAACTGGAGAACTGCCTAGAGAGTCTGCTTTGTACTTCTGCTGCGAGCGCTGCCGTGTGCTCCTCCGTTCGGAGGGAGCGTTCAATGTTCCCATTGACCGTGATTACTCCTCTAGGGCCTGGCATCTTGAGCTTGAGGTATGCATAGTGCGGTACTGTTTAGAATTTTGCGAATGCGGTTCGCCTGAGCAGTGCGTGATAGCCACTAAGGAACGGGACTATGTCGAAGAATAACTCCTCGCTTCGGAAGTTATTCGGAGATCCGAAGACCACTTCCAGTGTGACTGAGCCTGTACAGTTGGCTTCTACACCTGGTATGATGCCTTTAAAGGTCGTTTTGGTGGGCTTGATCCTCGAGGGATCTATGCCCATTTTTTGCATTGTATCCTGGTAAAGCAGGTTCAGGCTGCTGCCGCCATCCATGAGGACTCTTGTGAGATGAAATCCCTCAATGATTGGGTCTAGAACCAATGCGGCGAAGCCGCCGTGACGGATGTTAGTGGGGTGGTCCCTTCGATCAAAGGTGATCGGGCAGGAGGACCATGGGTTGAACTTTGGGGCGACTGGCTCCATCGCATATACATCCCGTAACGCACGCTTCCGCTCCCTCTTGGGGATGTGGGTTGCGTATATCATGTTCACCGTCTACACTTGCGAGGGAAATCCCTTCTGTCCACCGTTGTTCGGCGGCCTGGGCTCCTCCTCGTTGTCGCTATACAACCCCTTGTCTTTGTTTTCGGCTCTTAACTTGCCTGCCTGCTCGAACACCCAACAATCCCTGTTGGTGTGATTGGCTGGCTTTTCGAGGGTGCCATGTATCTGGCACAAGCGGTCGAGTATTCGGTCCAAACTGGACGGGCCCTGAGTATTTCTTTTGAATGGCTTTTTCCGTTAACCGGATTTGTAGCCTTGGAATCCGGCATTAACTGCCGTATCCTCGTTGCTATCGCTGTTAACGCGGTGCTTTTGTTTGTTCCGACACGACCTGTCGCTTTGGTCCATGGTATTCGAATTACCAGGGTTCTTGGTTAAATTGTTGCTGCGAGCTAGCCAGTTGTCTTCTCCCACGCAAAAGCGGGTCATGAGTGTCGTGAGGGCTGCCATAGATTTTGGCTTTTCCTGTCCCAGGTGCCGGGCAAGCCACTCGTCACGGATATTATGCTTGAAGGCCGCTAAGGCCTCTGTGTTCGGACAGTCGACTATCTGGTTTTTCTTTGTTAGGAACCGTGTCTAGAATTGCCTGGCCGATTCCTCTGGCTGCTGAATTATGTGGCTTAGGTCATCGGCGTCTGGTGGTTGCACATAAGTGCCCTGGAAGTTGTCAAGGAATGCGGCTTCCAGGTCCTCCCAAGAACCGATTGAGTCTACTGGCAAGCTGTTAAGCCAATGCCGGGCCGGTCCCTTAAGTTTGAGTGGGAGGTATTTGATGGCGTGTAGATCATCACCGTGGGCCATGTGGATATGAAGGAGATAATCCTCGATCCATACTGCAGGATCTGTTGTGCCATCGTACGATTCGATGTTTACGGGTTTGAAGCCCTCAGGGATTTTATGATCCATTACTTCATCTGTGAAGCATAGTGGGTGTGCGGCGCCTCTGTATTGGGCTATATCACGACGCAGCTCGAAGGAGCTTTGTCTGTTGAGTTCGGCCCGGCCGGATTTATTGCATCCGGAGTGACGATCACCGTCACGTGCCTTGGGGCGCCTGCACGATCCGTAGATCGATCTTGCTTGCCTTGCCTTGTCCTCCAGTATGTCATGCAGGTCGGGTGCATTTTCCCGTGCCTTAGTATGCTTGACGCGGCTTCGGGGCATGGCTTGAGTGGAGGGCCAAGAGGCCTCTCTGTCGCGGCCACGAGGTGGCCGGTCGGCCATGTCATGCGCTGGTGATGTAGGTGCTTCCTCCTCTAGTTGGGGTAGCAGCCTGCGCTTCGGCTAACTCTTGGAGGGGCGTTCGAGTTCATACTCTTCGGCCGCAAGGACTTCAGTCCATCTGTCAGCTAGCAAATCCTGATCAGCTCTAAGCTGTTGCTGCTTTTTCTTGAGGCGGCTTGTCGTGGCCATAAGCATGCGTTTAAAACACTCTTGTTCGGCGAGATCCTCTGGCAGGACAAACTCGTCGTCGTCGAGGCTTGCCTCGTCTTCGGAGGGAGGCGTATAATTATCATCCTCAACCTCTTGGTCCGCCACCCTCTCGTGAGGGATGGCTTCTCTGTCCTCCTGTGCTGAATCTTGCTGGAGGGGGTGTTCTTCGGCGCTATCCGGAGTAGTATTATCTCCCGTGCCGGAATCACCGTTTTTGCTTCGGCGGGATTTAGAGCGGCGCCGCTGACGCTGGCGCTTGGGCTGTTTCTTAGAGGTATCGTCCCCCGCTGTTCCATCGCCATCTCCATCCTTTGGAGTGTCCACCATATATATGTCATATGACAAGGTGGCCTTCCAGCACCCTACAGGTGCTAGTTCTTGTTCGTCTCCTGCATCATCGTCCTTGCCGTCGATGTCTTTGGAGTCGAAGTCAAGCATGTCGGTTAAGTCGTCGACAGTGGCTACGAAGTGGGTGGTGGGTTGGTTTTGAATTTCTTCATCGTCCGTATCCCAACCTTGCTAACCGTAGTCCGGCCAGGGCTCTCCTGATAAAGAGAGAGACTTTAGAGAATTCAGGATGTCGCCGAAGGGCGAGTGCTGAAAGATGTCCGAGGCGGTGAACTCCATTATCGGCGCCCAATCGGATTCGATCGGCAGGGGCGCGGGGGGCTTGGAGTTTGGAGAGGAATCCGGCTCCTCGGAGTCACGGGCCATGCGGAGTGCGGGGCTGGAGTTCGGCTTGATCACCTCTGAGATCGCAGCCCCTGAGGCAGCGTCCAACCGCTGATCCTCGATCGGCGCAGTAGGCTCTGAATCAATGGTCGGAACCGATGCGTGTGCGGCCTCCAAGGCGCTGTTCGGTGGCAGAGCTATATCATGCCCATTGAGACAGTGCGGCGCGCTTGGCTGTGGCTCGAATCCGTCGAAGATCAAGTCCCCGCGGATGTCAGCCGTGTAGTTTAGGCTTCCAAACCTGACCTGATGGCCAGGGGTGTAGCTTTCGATCTGCTCAAGGTGGCCAAGCGAGTTGGCCCGCAGTGCGAAGCCGCCGAAGACGAAGATCTATCCGGGGAGAAAAGTCTCACCCTGGACTGCATCGTTATTGATGATCGAAGGAGCCATCGGGCCTAAAAGCGACGACATAGAGGAACTCTCAATGAAAGCACCAATGTCGATGTCAAAACCGGCGGATCTCGGGTAGGGGGTCCCGAACTGTGCGTCTAGGCCGGATGGTAACAGGAGGCAAGGAACACGATGTTTTACCTAGGTTTGGGCCCTCTTGATGGAGGTAAAACCCTACGTCCTGCTTGATTAATATTGATGATATGGGTAGTACAAGAGTAGATCTACCACGAGATCAAGGAGGCTAAACCCGAAAAGCTAGCCTATGGTATGGTTGTTGTATGATGAAGTTGTCCTGTGGACTAAAACCCTCCGATTTATATAGACACCGGAGAGGGTTAGGGTTACACAAAGTCGGTTTCAATGGTAGGAGATCTTGAATATCCGCATCGCCAAGCTTGCCTTCCACGCTAAGGAAAGTCCCATCTGGACACGGGACGAAGTCTTCAATCTTGTATCTTCATAGTCCTGGAGTCCGGCTGAAGGTATAGTCCGGCTATCCGAACACCCCCTAATCCAGGACTCCCTCATGCGGTATCTGCATTAATATGATCTGACGAATGCAAAATCGTCGAGACTCGTTTAACCCACTGGGTCGTGGACTCCCCTTCCTCTTGGACACAAGCGGCCAGATCTACAATTGACATCGGCTGCTTGCACGTATCCTTGAAGTTCTGGATAAACCGGCGCTTTAATTCGGTCCATGAGTCGATAGAGTTGGTTGGCAAGCTCTTCAACCAAGTATGAGCTATTCCTTCCAGCATCATGGTGAAATACTTAGCACAAACCGCCTCATCCACATCTAACATCTCCATTGCCAGCTCATAGCTCTCCACCCACGCCTCTGGCTGCAAATCGGCGGTGTAATTTGGTACCTTACGAGGTCCCTTGAAATCCTTGGGCAATCGCTCATTACGCAATGCGGGAGTTAAACATGGAACCCCTAGGGAACTGAACATTACCCCTGGCTCCACGGAGGCAGTGGGGTGAACCGGAGTATGATGTCGTGCTTCGTGTCGAGCTGTCAACTCGGCCCCCCGTCGTGCGCGGCCGTGGTCCACAACATCTTGCGCATTAGCACCTCCCTCGGCCGGGTTGTTCCCCCATGACGAATTTTGGTGGCATGCGCTACTGGATATGGTCAGTTCGTCCTCCACGTGTCTTTTATAACTCCGGCTTGGACAGGGAGTGGAATGAATCCTCTCACGGCTGTGTGAATACGCTTGCTGTTGATTCAGTGCTGTCTGAAGGAGATCCCTGGCCCGATGCGCTTCCACTGCCACTGGTGATTCGCCGTCGGTTGGGAGAGCCGCCAGGCGTGAAGTGGCGGCAACAATATTATCCAACGGGTTGGAATAATGCCCGGGCGGCGTTGATGATACAACGTTGTTCTGGCGAGGCAGGTTTGTTGCGCGTGGCTGAACCGACGCTCCTGCTTCTGGTGCCCCCACCCGATTTGGCGCAGGTTGATTACCAGCTCCTGCACCTGGCGTGTTGAAAAGATTTTGTGGCTCATCAGCCGATGGGAGACGTGATCGGTACCTTCTTCTCATCACCTCTTCTGAAGCATTCTGATCTAGTCTAATCCGGTAAGCCTGTGCTTCCAACTCGGCCCGCTCTATGGCCATCCTGGCGTTCTCTGCTGCCAGGTCCGCTTTAGCCTACGCTATCTGATCTTTTACCTTTAGGATCTCCGCATTATGTTGATCCCTGGCTGCTGCGTCTACCTCCGCGGACATCAGTGCCGCTAGAGCGTCGAACAAATCAGACATGACTTGGGTCGGAGGCGGCGCCGAGCTTCCTGCACCTGCTGGCGTGGCCGTTGTTGAACCGGAGAGTACTATTGCGGCGGTAGATGAATGAGGCGTTGGTCATGTGCCGGCCATGAAGACAGCGGCCCGGTTTGGCAGACCGGGGGAATCCGGAATACTGTTGCCCTCGGATCCTCCCTCAATCCGGCCGTCGTACAACTAGTAGAGCGATTCGGTTTCTCCGGAAGACTCGTCATCACTGCGGACTACATTTTCTCCATCGGAGATCGATTCCTTCTCGTAACCCGAACCGTGGACGACACCCACGAAAACATGCCTGGTTTCAAGCTGAACCGGTGAAGAACTTGCGTGCCGAGCCGTCTCGATGATGTTGATGCAGGTGTTCGGCTCGGGGGCCAGTTCGCCGATATTGCCGATGAAGACGTGAATCTCACCAAAGGGGACCCGGTACCCGTATTCAATTGAATCAGCCTCGGGACCCCATCCTGCGTTGTCGATGTAGAGCTTGCCGCGGCGACTCTTTGTCATCCGGCCCACAGCGTATCCCTTCAGTCCATCGAGATTGCCCTTCAAGAACTCGAAACCATAGTGCGATAGCCCCACTGTGGGCGCCAACTATCATGGAATTGTCACGGCAGATGTCCTCATGGAAGGACTTAGTCGTGGAGCCATCACTACGGGTTAGCTTGAAGGGGTTAAACCGGACAAAGGGACACGAGAGTTTATACTAGTTCGGCCCCTTCGATGAAGGTAAAAGCCTACGTCTAGTTGTGATTGGTATTGCTGGGGTTTCGAAGACCAGGGAGCAAATCCGCTTTGTCTGGCTTCGAGTTGTTCTTTTCCTCTCCCAGAACCGTCGCCGGGTCACCCCTTTATATATTCAGGAGGATCCCGGCCGGTCTATGGAGTCCCGAGGCTGGCTCATACAAGTGTCTGCCTCGGTCTCTTCTTTCTTATCTTACAATGCAAGTTTATAAAATCATGGCGGTTTACTATCATGGGCCCTAAACCGCCTGTGGGCTCTAGGCCTCTAAGCTTCATCCGTAAAGCTCCATCTTCTGGGTTTCCTTGGGCTTCAGTATAACTGAAGGTGAACCAGCCCCTCCTGGGCAGTTTACCCTCAGTGGTTATATCTTCAACACCCTCTTCTCTCTCTAGACATCGAGACCGACGCCGCTTCTACCCAATACGACTACGGTGTTGACGACCACTCTCTCTTGCCAGAGCAACCAGGCAAGCGCCCCCCTTGATCACCAAATATCGCCTACTCTCCTCTATACTGCTTGCATTAGAGTAGTGTAGCATGCTACTCCTTTCCGTTAATCCTATCCTGATGCATAGCCTGTCATTGTTGCTACAACTGTTGATACCTTACCTGCAATCCTAAATGCTTAGTATAGGATGCTAGTTTATCATCAGTGGCCATACATTCTTGTCCGTCTGCCATGCTATACTATCGGGCCGTGATCACTCGGGAGTTTATCACGGGTATATACCTATACCTTATACATGATACATGTGATGACTAAAGTCGGGTTGGCTCGAGGAGTACCCGCGAGTGATTCACGGATTGGGGGCTGAAAGGACCTTTGTCCCGACGGCCCTCTGGGTGGATCTTTGTGGCGGAGCGACAGGGCAGGTTGAGACCACCTAGGAGAGAGGTGGGCCTGGCCCTAGTCGGCGTTCACGGTGTCTTCAAGATAACACGTTTAACAAGATCTTGGTATTTGATCTGAGTCTGGCTACTGGCCTATACGCACTAACCATCTACGCGGGGACAGTTATGGGCACTCGACGTCATGGTATCAGCCGAAGCCTTCGTGACGTCAGCTACTGAGCGGCGTGCGCCGGGTTGGACCGCGAAAGCAACTTCCTTTGTAATGGAGGTTGCTAGGTCTGCTCACCGGCTGCGTTCGCAACGTGCAGGTGTGCAAAGGGCGATGGGCCCAGACCCCTGTGCCATAGGATTTAGACCGGTGTGCTGACCTCTCTGTTGTGCCTAGGTAGGGCTGCGACGTGTTGATCTTCCGAGGCCGGGCATGACCCAGGAAAGTGTGTCCGGCCAAATGGGATCGAGCGTGTTGGGTTATGTGGTGCACCCCTGCAGGGAAGTTAAACTATTCGAATAGCCGTGATCTTCGGTAACAGGACGACTTGGAGTTGTACCTTGACCTTATGATAACTAGAACCGGATACTTAATAAAATACACCCTTCCAAGTGCCAGATACAATCGGTGATCGCTCTCTCACAAGGCGACGAGGGGAGGATCATCGGTTAGGATTATGCTATGCGATGATACTTGGTGAACTTACCATCTACTCTCTTCTCCTGCTACAAGATGGAGGTTACCAAAAGCATAGTCTTTGATAGGACTAGCTATCCCCCTCTTATTCCGGCATTCTGCAGTTCAGTCCACATATGATAGCCTTTTCCATTTGATACCAATGCATACATATGTAGTGTAGCTCCTTGCTTGCGAGTACTTTGGATGAGTACTCACGGTTGCTTTGCTCCCCCTTTTCCTCCTTTCTATACTCGATTGCTGCAACCAGACGTTGGAGCCCAGGAGCCAGACGCCACTGTCGACGACGACTACTACTACTCGGGAGGTGCCTAGTACTACATGCAGCCCGCTGACGACGACCAGGAGTAGTTTAGGAGGATCCCAGGCAGGAGGCTTGCGCCTCTTTCGATCTGTATCCTAGTTTGTGCTAGCCTTCTTAAGGCAAACTTGTTTAACTTATGTCTGTACTCAGATATTGTTGCTTCCGCTGACTCGTCTATGATCGAGCTCTTGTATTCGAGCCCTCGAGGCCCTTGGCTTGTAATATGATGCTTGTATGACTTATTTTTATTTGTAGAGTTGTGTTGTGATATCTTCCCGTGAGTCCCTGATCTTGATCGTACACATTTGCGTGTATGATTAGTGTACGATTAAATCGGGGGCGTCACACATGTATTGCGTGAAGATTGAAAAAGTTCTGAAAAAGTTAGAGTATGAAACAATTGCTTGGCTTGTCATCGGGGTTGTGCATGATTTAAATACTTTGTGTGGTGAAGATAGAGCATAGCCAGACTATATGATTTTGTAGGGATAACTTTCTTTGGCCATGTTATTTTGAGAAGACATAATTGCTTTATTAGTATGCTTGAAGTATTATTATTTTTATGTCAATATAAACATTTGTCTTGAATCTTTCTAATCTGAATATTCATAACACAATTAAGAAGGTTTGCATTGAAATTATGCCAATTAGCACTCCGCATAAAAAATTCTCTTTTTATCATTTACCTACTCGAGGACGAGCAGGAATTAAGCTTGGGGATGCCTGATACGTCTCCAACGTATCTGTAATTTTTGATTGCTCCATGCTATATTATCTACTGTTTTAGATTCGGCCGCGGGAGGCACTTTTATGGAAATCACTTTAGGAGATGCTACTAAACTCCTAGATAATATTATGGTTAATTATTCTCAATGGCATACTGAAAGATCTTCTAATAAAAAAGTGCATGCGGTAGAAGAAATCAATGTGTTGAGTGGAAAGATGGATGAACTTATGAAATTATTTGCTACTAAGAGTGTTTCTTCTGATCCTAATGATATGCCTTTGTCTACTTTGATTGAGAATAACAATGAATCTATGGATGTGAATTTTGTTGGTTGGAATAATTTTGGTAACAACGCTTATAGAGGGAGTTTTAATCCTAGGCCATATCCTAGTAATCCTTCTAATAATTATGGGAATTCCTACAACAACTCTTATGGAAATTATAATAAGATGCCCTCAATTTGAGAATAGTGTTAAAGAGTTTATGAATTCAGAAAAGAATTTTAATGCTTTGCTTGAAGACAAATTTCTTAAAGTTGATGATTTGGCTAGAAACGTTGATAGAATTTCTCTTGAGGTTGATTCTTTAAAGCTTAGATCTATTCCTCCTAAACATGATATCAATGAGTCTCTCAAAGCCATGAGAATTCCCATTGATGAGTGCAAGGAAAGAACTGCTAGGATGCGTGCTTCCAAAGATGCCTTTATTAAAGCGTGTTCCTCCAATTCCTATGAAAATCAAGATGAAGATCTAAAAGTTATTGATGTGTCCCCTATTAAATCTTTGTTTTGCAATATGAATCTTGATGAAACTGAATATGATCTTCCTTTACCTAGAAGGCGTTCTAAAAATTCAGAGTATTTAGATCTTAATGATGAAATTGATGAAAGTGGAATTGAAAGAAATAAAAATCTAGATGTTGCTAAACCCACTATATTGGATTTCAAGGAATTTAATTTTTGAAGTTCCTCTTTAATTGATTGTATTTCCTTGTTGCAATCCGTGCTAAATTCTCCACATGCTTATAGTCAAAATAAAGCCTTCACCAAACATATTGTTGATGCCTTGATGCAATCTTATGAAGAAAAACTTGAGTTGAAAGTTTCTATCCCTAGAAAACTATATGATGAGTGGGAATCAACTATTAAAATTAAAATTAAAGATCACGAGTTTTATGCTTTGTGTGATTTGGGTTCTAGTGTCTCTACTATTCCCAAGACTATGTGTGATTTGCTAGATTTCCGTAATTTTGATGATTGCTCTCTAAAGTTGCATCTTGCGGATTCCACTATTAAGGGACCTATGGGAAGGATTAATGATGTTCTTATTGTTGCAAATAGGAATTATGTGCCTGTAGATTTCATTATTCTTGATATAGATTGCAATCCTTCTTGCCCTATTATTCTTGGTAGAGCTTTCCTTAGAACGGTTGGTGCGATAATTGATATGAAGGAAGGGAATATTAGATTTCAATTTCCATTAAAAAAGGGCATGGAACACTTTCCAAGAAAGAAAATAAAATTACCATATGAAACTATCATGAGAGCCACTTATGGATTGCCTACCAAAGATGGAAATACCTAGATCTATCCTCGCTTTTATGCCTAGCTAGGGGCGTTAAACGATAGCGCTTGTTGGGAGGCAACCCAATTTTATTTTTATTCCTTGCTTTTTGCTCCTGTTTAGTAATAAATAAATTATTTAGCCTCTGGTTTGGTTGTGTTTTTTGTGTTTAGTTAGTGTTTGTGCCAAGTAGAACCGTCGGGAAGACTTAGGGAAAGTCTTGTTGAACTTGCTGTAAAAAACAGAAACTTTAGCGCTCACGAGAACTGCTGTCATTTTTATTTGAAGAGTGCTATTTAGTTAATTATTTTTTCAGATGATTAATAGATAAATTCCTCACGTCCATCAATTTATTTTAGAATTTTTGGGGTTCCAGATCTTGCGCTAGCTACAGATTACTACAAACTATTCTGTTTTTGACAGTGTCACATCCCTAGTCTGGTATGACCTAGACTAGCTAGTCATTTGTGCATCATGTTTATATTCCATTTAAATTTGAAATGAGGATTGGTGGAACCCTCAGAATCATCTCTGAAAATGACCCAAATAAAAATTGTTCCAAAAAGGTCCAAGAAAATGTTCATGTTGCTCTCTGAAAATATTGGTCAGAGGTAAAAATCAAACAAATATTTTAGGAGCTCATGGATATTTAATTCTGGCCATTTGGATTAAACCGATAATTATTTGCCTTGGATATATATTGTTATATATATATAATATATGTCCAAAAATGATGCCACCTTTTGGGGAGCTCTGGAATAATATAGTTAGCTCCTGCAAAAATTGGCATAAGGTAATAAAATGATTTAATATTTTAATTAAATCAAAACAAATGTCAGAAAAAAATAGAAAACAGAAATAAAGAGGAGAAACTTACCTGCGGCCCAGCTCCTGTGCGGCCTGGCCGGCCCAGCAGCCAGCGCCGGCCCAGCCCACTGGCCCTCCTCTGTCGTCTTCGTCCTCGACACCGGCCCAGCAGCCAGCGCCGGCCCAGCCCACCGCGCCACGCCACCAGCCTCCATGCCTGCCGGGCGCCCTCCTCGTCGCCCTGGAACGCCCGGACGTCGCCACGCCCCCCCCGTACCCTCTCACTCTCCCCCGATTCTTCCTCTCCTCTCCCTCGCTCTCTCTCTCTCTCGTGTCCGAACGCGCCGGTCGCCGCCGTTCGCCATAGCCGCCGCCACAGCCTCCCCCTCGCCTCTCCGACACGCGCAGAAGCTCCGCCACGACTTCCTCGTCTCCTCCGTCAAGCCACAAGGCGCCGGACGCCCTGGAACGTCGCCGTCGCCTTCATCACCTCCGGCCGCCGCAGATCGCCATCGCCGTCGATTCGCCGTCTCCAGTGCGTCCCCGAGCCCGTTTCGACGCCCGCTGCAACCGCGGTGAGCTCCGCCACCGTTTCCCCCTCCCCGCTTGGTCACCCGCACGCCGTAGCCCTTTCCCCACCACGGCCGAACCTTCGCCGCCGCCGAGCTCGCCTTCGACGCAGATCCGATGACCATTTGGTCACCCCGGCTTGTCCAACAAGCTCGTAAGGCCCCGTAGAGCATCCCTAGCGCTTTGCTTCGCTCGCCTTCGAGCTCCAACCGCGTTTTCGTGCACGATCGAACTCCGGCAGCCGCAACCGAGCTCGCCGCCGCCGACTCCGGCCATCCCAGGCCCAGCCACGGCCACCGGCCGACGCGCCATCAAGCTGGCTTTCCAACGCACCTAGCCGCGCGTCATTTGGAGCACCACAGAGGAAACCCGGGGCACAAGTACGCCGCGGACCTCGCCGGCGACTAACCGCCGGCGGGTTTGACTTGTTTGACCTGGGGTTTGACCCCCCCAGGGTCACTGACGCGTGGGCCATGCCCTGTTTAGTTTAGGTATTAGTTTAGTTAGCGCTAATTAACTCAGTTAATTAGTTGTCTCACTGACAGTGGGCCCCAGCGCCACTAACCTTTTTAATTAGGATTAAACTAACCCTGTTTAACCCCCTGACACTGACGTGTGGACCCCACACGTCAGGTTTGACCCTAGCCAGCCGCAGTTGACCTGCTGATGTCATGCTTACTCAATGCTGACGCAATAATGATTTCTGGAATTATTTTAATTCAGGAAATTCCAGAAATTGATTTAAACTTCAAAAATTCATATCAATTCAACCGTAGCTCAGATTAAAATAATTTATATATGAAAAATTATCAGGAAAATGTAATCTATCCATCTGTACTAGTTTCATGCATGACAAACCAACTTATACATGCTGAATATGAGGAAACACATTATGACATATTAAGAGACTTAATTTAGAATTGCATTTGAGCTTTTGGTTCAAATGGACTTCAAACCAAATGAATACTAGTTGCATTAGCTCAAACAACATCACATCTTCATGCCATGTTCATGCATCATATTGTTGCATATGTTTGTGTATTGATTGCCGACACTGTTCCTTCTCGATAGGTCCTGCTCCGGAGTCCGTTCCAGAGTGCCTGTCTATGAAGCAGTGCCTCCCTTGTTGATTTACCAGGCAAGCAAACCCCCTTGTTCATTCCGATACAATCCTACTCTCTCGCTCCTGCTCTCAGTTATTGCATTAGGACAACAACGATTCATCTGCTACTTTGTGCTGCGGTAGTTGAACCCATTCCTCTGCATGACCTGTCATTGCCACAGTAAATAGTTGAAACCCACTAGCATGTGTAGGAGTTGATTGAGCCATGTTGTGTTCCTACCATGCTATGCCTGCTATTGCTTAGAGTTGTGTCAGGTCTAGTTCATTGGGAATGAATTGGAGTGTTACGATATGTTCTGATGCTGAGAGTGAAGTGTGTGAACACGATTTGGTAAAGGTAGCGGTGAGAGGCCATGTAGGAGTACATGGTGGGTTGTCTCACTGGAACCGTCCTTAAGCACTGAGTTCTATGTATGTTGTCCAATGACTCGATACTACCACACATTGGGCTCCGGGCGCTCCAAGCCCTCTCGACTTATTAACCGACTTGATCTCTGTCCAGGAGTCGCAACTAGTTTCTGGTGTTTGTAGGTAGTGCTATTTTTCTACCAAGTGGCACCCGGCAGGGTGGGCTTGGGACAGACTAGGCACACGTGGCCTGGTGTACCGAGTGGCACCCGGATGGTGGGCTCGGGAACCCTGCACACATCGTTTGGGGCCGTGAGCGACACCCCGGCCGGATCTCCTTGCGGATGGAACCCGAATAGGCGATAAACCTGGGCTAGAGTCTTGTGTGGTTAGTCAGGTCGTGGCCGACACCCTCGCCAGGCTTCCGCTTGAAGGTTGCCGAGATACATGACGTGTACATGGCGGTAAGTGGCGAGAGCGTGTGTGAAGAAGTACACCCCTGCAGGGTTAACATGATCTATTCGAATAGCCGGGTCCGCGGTTATGGACTTCTTGGATGCTTACATGGTACATAGACAACTTGAAGTGGATACTCTAAAATGCTCAAGACAAGTGTGAGTGCTATGGATGGCCTTCTCGTAGGGAGACGGGGATGAATCCATAGTAGTGTATTGTGTGGTGATTAGTGGACTCGTGTACGTTGTCTCACCTCAAGAGTTTCTGGTAGTCGTAGAACAGGATAGCCACAGAGTCAAAGCTGGCTTGCTGCAACTAAACCCCACATTACCCTCTTGATACACATGCATGTATGATAGGATCTGATGTAAGTCTTCCTGAGTACCTTTGTACTCATGTTGCTTTATTTATGTTTTTGCAGCGGAGACTTCGGTCTTACTAGTGTTCTCATGGACTTCGACGAGTAGCTTGTACCTCAGCTACGATCTTGATCGGATGTTGTAGATAGTCAGGCTCTTCAGCCTTTTTCATTTGTAGATGTCTGTACCCAGACATGTAATGCTTCCGCTTGTTGCTTGTATGCTCTGTATGATGGGTCTTGTGACCCCTGTTTGCAATAAATGCTATGATGGCTCTTCTGAGCCTTTATCTATATGAGTTGTTGAGTTATGCTGTGATGCCATGTTGTACAACACATACTTGCATGTTATGCGTACGTGTAATGTGTATTGCTATGTGTGGGATCTGACTATCTAGTTGTTTATCCTTAGTAGTCTTTCTTACCGGGAAATGTCTCCTAGTGCTTCCACTGAGCCCTGGTAGCTTGCTACTGCTCTGGAACACTTAGGCTGGCCGGCATGTGTCCTTCTTCGATCCTGTGTCTGTCCCTTCGGGGAAATGTCACGCGATGAATACCGGAGTCCTGCTAGCCCGCTACAGCCCGGTTCACCGGAGTCCTGTTAGCCCAGTGCTACAGCCTGGATTCACTCGCTGATGACCGACACGTTCGATGCTGGGTCATGGATGCATGTCCCTGTAAGTTAGTGACACTTTGGGTTTACGACTAGCCATGTCAGCCCGGGCTCTTTATCATATGGATGCTAGCGACACCATCATATACGTGTGCCAAAAGGCGCAAACGGTCCCGGGCAAGGTAAGGCGACACCCGTGGGGATACCGTGCGTGAGGCCGCAAAGTGATATGAGGTGTTACATGCTAGATCGATGTGGCATTGAGTCGGGGTCCCGACAGCGCTGGTATCAGAGCCTGACTGCCTGTAGGATTACCAAGCCAACTAGTCGAAGTTGAGTCTAGAAATTCTTTAGTTATGTAAGGGAATTGATTGTGGGAAGGAACGTAAGGCTCTTTTTACTCCTTTACCTCATGGCTTTCTGATCTAAGTTATCCTATCTTTCCTACAGGGTTAAGGAACTAGGCTTTCTCTTCCGTCTATCAGGATCACGTGTTACTACTCCGTAGTCCCATAGGATTGGTTGATCAGAGTCATACCCCAGTTTTGAGTATTTCCGGTGTAGTCTGTTTAGTATGATCTCAGAACCATGAGTGATGATGATGAGTATGTTACTACCCCATTTTTAGTAGGATGTCTCATTCTGAGCATTTTACTGCCGTTATGCTGCCGGAATTTTCCTAGAAGTTCGAGAGATACTAATTCCTTGTCCTACATTCTATAGCCTATAGTTAATGTTGACTCCGTCCTTGGTTTCGTTTCTCAGGATGTCATCAAGTTCTATTGTTCGTAGCCAGAACCATGGAGATGGTAGGGATGAGGATCCTCCCGACCCGCCTTCGTTGACAGAGTTCATGCTAGAATTGGAGAGGAACAAGCGTGAGTCTAACCGTTGGTGGGCACGTATCGAGGAGAACACCGCACATCAGTCCAATAAGTCTGCGACCATTCATGCCTTCATTCGCTTGCACCCACCTACCTTTCATCATTCCATCGAGCCACTCGATGCAGATGACTGGCTCCGTAGCATCACTCATAAGCTGCGTTCCGCGAACGTAGCTGAAAGTGACAAGGTCACCTATGCCACATACCACCTGGAAGGTCCTGCTAGTCTTTAGTGGCAGAACTATGAGGCTATGCTTTCAGCTGGCCAGATTCCTACCTGGAAGGATTTCACTGAGGCTTTTCGCGAGCATCACATTCCTGAAGCCCTCATCGATCGCAAGAGAGAAGAGTTCTGTAGTCTCACCCAGAATAAGATGGCTGTTGATGCTTATAGTAGAGAGTTTGAGAACCTCGCTCGCTATGCTACAGAAGAAGTGTCCACGGACGCCAAGAAGCAAGCTAGGTTCCGGAAGGGTCTCAACCCCAAGTTGCGTCGTGATCTCCACCTGCATCATTGTGATACATTCCAAGCTCTTGTGAATAAGGCCATCAATGCAGAGACAACTCAGCTCACTTACGAGGAGTCTCGTAAGCACAACCGTGTTTTGGGATCTTCCTCTGGCTCTAGTTCCCAGAAGCGCCGGATTTGGGTTCCAAACTCCGCTCTTCCTTCCGGATATGCATCGAGGCCATCCCATGTGGTGCCTTCCCCAGCTCAGTCGTATGTTTCAGCCATGCCTACTGGTAGACCGCTTCTCAGTGCGGGTCCACGTCCAACCTCAGGGACTTGCTTCACATGCGGGAAGCCAGGACACTATGCACGTGACTGCTCTCAGACTAGTTATGCTCCACCCCAGCCCGAGAAGACTGTTGGCTGTGTTAAGCCATCACGCAAGATGATCAGTGTCAAGTCAGCCCCCACTGGACGTGGACGTGTGCATCACGTCTCAGCCAAAGACGCTCATGATGATCCAGATGTCGTTCTTGGTACACTCCTTGTCAATTGTCACCCAGCATCAGTTCTATTCGATACTGGAGCATCTCACTCCTTCATTTCTGAAGGCTATGCTCGTTTGCACGACATATCATTTTGTGATATGCCAACTCCGCTTGAAATCCATACCCCAGGGTCTAGATGGCAGACCACCAGAATCAACTATGGTAATGAAATCCTTGTTGATAGACTTGTATTCCTTGCATCACTTGTAGCCCTCAAGTCCTCAGATATTAACATCATCTTGGGAATGGACTGGATGACAGCTCATCATGCCAAGATTGATTGTTACACCAGATCTGTTCAGCTTACACACCCATCTGGCAAGATAGTCACCATCTCCACTAGAGTTGCAAAGCGTCAGCTCTATTCTCTTAATGCCAGCCCTCTTCCAGACCTTGAAGATATCCCGGTAGTCCGTGACTTTCCGGATGTCTTTCCAGAGGAACTGCCAGGTGTTCCACCTGACAGAGATGTAGAGTTCGTCATAGATCTTATCCCAGGAACAGCTCCAATCTCTAGGAGACCTTACAAGATGGCACCCTTAGAACTAGCCGAGCTTAAGAAACAACTCGATGAGTCCTTGCAAAAGGGTTTCATCCGTCCTAGTTCTTCTCCTTGGGCTTGCCCCGTCCTCTTTGTCAAGAAGAAAGACGGTACGGACCGGATGGTTGTAGATTATCGTCTCGTTAATTTGGTCACGATAAAGAACAAGTATTCGCTCCCCAGGATCAACGATCTGTATGATCAGCTCGCTGGATCCTCAGTCTTCTCCAAGATGGATTTGAGGTTAGGATACCACCAAATTAAGATCAGAAACGGGGACATCCCTAAAACGGCTTTTGTCACTCGTTATGGCCAGTACGAGTACACCGTCATGTCCTTTGGTCTAACCAACGCCCCAGCCACATTCTCCCACTTGATGAACTCGATCTTCATGGAGTACTTAGATAAGTTCGTCGTGGTTTACCTCGATGATATTCTTATTTACTCGAAGAACGAGGAAGAGCATGCCGAACATCTTAGACTTGTGTTAGAAAAACTCAGAGAGCACCGCCTTTATGCCAAGTTCTCCAAGTGTGAATTTTGGTTTCCAGAAGTGACCTACCTAGGCCACGTAATTTCTGTTGGGGAACGTAGTAATTTCAAAAAAATTCCTACGCACACGCAAGATCATGGTGATGATATAGCAACGAGGGGAGAGTGTTGTCTACGTACCCTTGTAGACCGAAGCAGAAGCGTTGACGCAACATAGAGGAAGTAGTCGTACGTCCTCCGGTTCAACCGATCCAAGTACCGTTACTCCGGCACCTCCGAGTTCTTGACACGCGTACAGCTCGATGACGCACCCTCGATCTCCGATCCAGCAGAGGCGCCGAGGGGGAGTTCCGTCAGCACGACGGCGTGGTGACGATCTTGATGTTCTCCTGTTGCAGGGCTTCGCCTAAGCACCGCTACAATATGACCGAGGTGTAATATCGTGGAGGGGGGCACCGCACACGGCTAAGGAACGATCAATGATCAACTTGTGTGTCCTAGGGTGACCCCTTACCCCCATATATAAAGGAGGGAGGGAGGAGGTGGCCGGCCCTAGGGGGTGCACCATGAGGAGGGGGAAACCTACTCCAAGTAGGTTTCCCTCTCTTTTCCTTATCTTATTTGGATGGGGAAGGAAAGAGTACTAGTATTAGGAAGTAGTACTAGTAGTAGTAATAGGAAGAGGGGGAAGGAGAGAGGAAAGGGGGGGCCGGCCCCCCTCCCCAATTCGGATTGGGCTTGGGGGGCGCGCCGCCCTCCCTTGCTCCTTCTCTCTTCCTCCTACATGGGCCCAATAAGGCCCATATACCTCCCGGGGGGTTCCGGTAACCTCCCGGGGCTCCAAACTTCTCCGGAACCTTTCCGGTGTCCAAATATATCCATCCAATATATCAATCTTTATGTCTCGACCATTTCGAGACTCCTCGTCATGTCCGTAATCATATCCGGGACTCCGAACAACCTTCGGTACATCAAAATACATAAACTCATAATATAACTGTCATCGAAACCTTAAGCGTGCGGACCCTACGGTTCGAGAACGATGTAGACATGACTGAGACACATCTCTGGTCAATAACCAATAGCGGGACCTGGATGCCCATATTGGTTCCTACATATTCTACGAAGATCTTTATCGGTCAAACCGCATAACAACATACGTTGTTCCCTTTGTCATCGGTATGTTACTTGTCCGAGATTCAATCGTCGGTATCCAATACCTAGTTCAATCTCGTTATCGACAAGTCTCTTTACTCGTTCTGTAATACTTCATCTTATAACTAACTCATTAGTTACATGCTTGCAAGGCTTAGGTGATGAGTATTGCCGAGAGGGCCCAGAGATACCTCTCTGACAATCGGAGTGACAAAACCTAATCTTGAATTATGCTAACTCAACATGTACCTTCGGAGACACCTGTAGTACTCCTTTATAATCACCCAGTTACGTTGTGACGTTTGGTAGTACCCAAAGTGTTCCTCCGGTAAACGGGAGTTACACAATTCTCATAGTTACAGGAACATGTATAAGTCATGAAGGAAGCAATAGCAGAATACTAAACGATCAAGTGCTAAGCTAACGGGATGGGTCATGTCAATCACCTCATTCTCCTAATGATGTGATCCCATTAATCAAATGACAACACATGTCAATGGTTAGGAAACATAACCATCTTTGATTAATGAGCTAGTCAAGTAGAGGCATACTAGTGACTATATGTTTGTCTATGTATTCACACATGTATCATGTTTCCGGTTAATACAATTCTAGCATGAATAATAAACATTTATCATGATATGAGGAAATAAATAATAACTTTATTATTGCCTCTAGGGCATATTTCCTTCAGTCTCCCACTTGCACTAGAGTCAATAATCTAGATTACATAGTAATGATTCTAACACCCATGGAGTCTTGGTGCTGATCATGTTTTGCTCGTGAGAGAGGCTTAGTCAACGGGTCTGCAACATTCAGATCCGTATGTATCTTGCAAATCTCTATGTCTCCCACTTGGACTTGGTCCCGAATGGAATTGAAGCGTCTCTTGATGTGCTTGGTCCTCTTGTGAAATCTGGATTCCTTTGCCAAGGCAATTGCACCAGTATTGTCACAGAAGATCTTCATTGGTCCCGATGCACTAGGTATGACACCTAGATCGGAAATGAACTCCTTCATCCAGACTCCTTCATTTGCTGCTTCAGAAGCAGCTATGTACTCCGCTTCACATGTAGATCCTGCCACGACGCTTTGTATAGAACTGCACCAACTTACAGCTCCACCGTTTAATAAAAACACGTATCTGGTCTGCGATTTAGAATCGTCCGGATCAGTGTCAAAGCTTGCATCGACGTAACCATTTACGACTAGCTCTTTGTCACCTCCATATACGAGAAACATATCCTTAGTCCTTTTCAGGTATTTCAGGATGTTCTTGACCGCTGTCCAGTGATCCACTCCTGGATTACTTTGGTACCTACCTGCCAAGCTTATTGCTAAGCATACGTCAGGTCTGGTACACAGCATTGCATACATGATAGAGCCTATGGCTGAAGCATAGGGAATATCTTTCATTTTCTCTCTATCTTCTGCTGTGGTCGGGCATTGAGTTTGACTCAACTTCACACCTTGTAGCACAGGCAAGAATCCTTTCTTTGCCTGATCCATTTTGAACTTTTTCAAAATTTTGTCAAGGTATGTACTTTGTGAAAGTCCTATTAAGCATCTTGATCTATCTCTATAGATCTTGATGCCCAATATGTAAGCAGCTTCACCGAGGTCTTTCATAGAAAAACTTTTATTCAAGTATCCCTTTATGCTATCCAGAAATTCTATATCATTTCCAATTAATAATATGTCATCAACATATAAAACTAGAAATGCTACAGAGCTCCCACTCACTTTGTTGTAAATACAGGCTTCTCCAAAAGTCTGTATAAAACCATATGCTTTGATCACACTATCAAAACGTTTATTCCAACTCCGAGATGCTTGCACCAGTCCATAAATGGAACGTTGGAGCTTGCACACTTTGTCAGCACCTTTTGGATCAACAAAACCTTCAGGTTGCATCATATACAACTCTTCTTCTAGAAATCCATTCAAGAATGCAGTCTTGACATCCATTTGCCAAATTTCATAATCATGAAATGCAGCAATAGCCAACATGATTCGGACAGACTTAAGCATCGCTACGGGTGAGAAAGTCTCATCGTAGTCAACCCCTTGAACTTGTCGAAAACCTTTTGCAACAAGTCGAGCTTTGTAGACAGTAACATTACCATCAGCGTCAGTCTTCTTCTTAAAGATCCATTTATTCTCAATGGCTTGCCGATCATCGGGCAAGTCAACCAAAGTCCATACTTTGTTTTCATACATGGATCCTATCTCAGATTTCATGGCCTCTAGCCATTTTGCGGAATCTGGGCTCATCATCGCTTCCTCATAGTTCGTAGGTTCATCATGGTCTAGTAACATGACTTCCAGAATAGGATTTCCGTACCACTCTGGTGCGGATCTTACTCTGGTAGACCTACGAGGTTCAGTAGAAACTTGATCTGAAGTTTCATGATCAATATCATTAGCTTCCTCACTAATTGGTGTAGTTGTCACATGAACCGGTTCTTGTGATGAACTACTTTCCAATAAGGGAGTAGATACAGTTATCTCATCAAGTTCTATTTTCCTCCCACTCACTTCTTTCGAGAGAAACTCCTTCTCTAGAAAGGATCCGATTTTAGCAACGAAAATCTTGCCTTCAGATCTGTGATAGAAGGTGTACCCAATTGTCTCCTTTGGGTATCCTATGAAGACACATTTCTCTGATTTGGGTTCGAGCTTATCTGGTTGAAGTTTCTTCACATAAGCATCGCAGCCCCAAACTTTGAGAAACGACAACTTTGGTTTCTTGCCAAACCACAGTTCATAAGGCGTCGTCTCAACGGATTTTGATGGTGCCCTATTTAACGTGAATGCGGCCGTCTCTAAAGCATAACCCCAAAACGATAGCGGTAAATCGGTAAGAGACATCATAGATCGCACCATATCAAGTAAAGTACGATTACGACGTTCGGACACACCATTTCGCTGTGGTGTTCCAGGTGGCGTGAGTTGCGAAACTATTCCACATTGTTTCAAATGTAAACCAAACTCGTAACTCAAATATTCTCCTCCACGATCAGATCGTAGAAACTTTATTTTCTTGTTACGATGATTTTCTACTTCACTCTGAAATTCTTTGAACTTTTCAAATGTTTCAGACTTGTGCTTCATCAAGTAGATATACCCATATGTCAGGACCCCGACTCGATGTCACATCGATCTAGCTGGTAACACCTCATATCACTTTGCGGCCTCACGCACGGTATCCCCACGGGTGTCGTCTTACCTTTTCCCGGGACCGTTTGCGCCTTTTGGCTCACGTATATGATAGTGTCGCTAGCATCCATATGATAAAGAGCCCGGGCTGACATGACTAGTCGTAAACCCAAAGTGGCACAGACTTACAGGGACAGGCATCCATGACCCAGCTTCGAACGTGTCGGTCATCAGCAAGTGGGTCCGGGCTGTAGCACTGGGCTAGCAGGACTCCGGTAAACCGGGCTGTAGCGGGCTAACAGGACTCCGGTACTCAAAGCGTGACATTTCCCCGAAGGGACAGACACAGGAACGAAGAAGGACACATGCCGGCCAGCCTAAGTGTTCCAGAGCAGTAGCAAGCTACCATGGCTCAGCGGTAACACTAGGAGACATTTCCCGGTAAGAGAGGCTACTAAAGATAAACAACTAGATGGTCAGATCCCACACATACCAAGCATTTCAATCATACACACAATATGCTCGATATGTGCAAATACAACGAAGCATCACAACATGACTCTACGACACAAGTACTTTATTTAAGGCTCAGGGAGCCATACATATCATACACAAAGGTACGGGTCTCACGACCCCACATACAAGTCATACAATCATACAAACCAGCAGCGGAAGTAACTTGTCTGAGTACAGACAACTAATAAAATAAAAGAGGCTTGGAAAGCCTAGCTATACTACGTGGTCCATCACAAGCTCAGGGTCACCACCTGGGTCTTTAGCCTACTCGTTGATGTCAACGTCTACATAGAACCCATCAGAAGGGGTTGCAGCGTCTTCTGTAAAAATGTAGATTATAGCAACATGAGTACAAAGGTACTCAGCAAGACTTACATCAGATCCTACATACATGTATAGTATCAAGAAGGGTTGGTGGAGTTATTGCAGCAAGCCAGCTTTGACTCTTGGCTAGGCTATCCTACGATACTACAACTTGAAAAGGTTTTGCGCACACGAGTCCACTACTCACCACTTCAATACACTACCGAGGATCCACCTCCGTCTTCCTACGGAAGAGCCATCCTCGGCACTCACACTTATCTTGAGGCTTTTAGTAGTTTCCATTTACTTGTCTATGAACTGTATAGGCAACCAAGTAGTCCTTTACCGCGGACGCGGCTATTCGAATAGATCATGTTAACCCTGCAGGGGTGTACTTCTTCATACACGCTCTCACCACTTACCGTCGTTTACACGACATGTACTCGGCAACCTTCAAGCGGAAGCCCAACGTGGGTGTCGGCCACGACCTACCTAATCACCTAAGCCTCCAGTCCAGGTTTATCGCCTATTCAGGTTCCATCCGCAGGGAGTCCGGCCGAGGTTTCCCATACGGCCCCGAACGATGTGAACAGGGTTCCCGAGATACCTAACGGGTATTCGGTACACCGTGCCACGTACCTACCGCATCACAGCCCACCCCTACGGTCAGCGCTGTCCACGGCCTCCAGTAGGCTACAAACACCAGAAACTACTTGCAACTCCTGGACGGAGAACTAGGGTGAATAAGAAGCCGAGAGGGTCCATTGGTTTCGGGCCCAATGCATGGTAGTAGCTGATTCTTAAATCACACATACAGATCTCAGTGCTTAAGGTCGGCTTCAATGAAACAACCCACCATGTACTCCTACATGGCCTCTCATCGATACCTTTACCAAATCGTGTTCACCACACCACTCTCATTACCGACATAAACATTTCACTCTAGCCCATCACCCAGATGAACCAGACCTGACACGACTCTAAGCATAGCAGGCATAGCAAGGTAGGAACAACACATACATATGGCTCAATCAACTCCTACACATGCTAGTGGGTTTCATCTAGTTACTGTGGCAATGACAGGTCATGCAGAGGAAATGGGTTCAACTACCGTAGCACACAGCAGTTTGAAACGCGTTGTCTTAATGCAGTAAAAGAGAGCAGGAGCGAGAACATGGGATTGTATCGATATGATCAAATGGTTGGTTGCTTGCCTGATGGTTCGATGCACTGATACGGTTCTTCGTTAGGGTAATCACGGTACTCCTCGGAGACAGAACCTGTCGCAAAGGACATCGATACACAAGCATCACCAAACAATGTGCAACAATATGATGCATGCATGAAACATGGCAATATGAGTGTGTTGGGCTAATGCAACTAGAACCAGAAGGGTTTGAACAAATTTGAATCAAAGATTCAATTTTCAAACTCAAACATGGCCTTTTAAAAGTGCTTTTCTTTGTTCTGCTTAAAACATCAATTTAACTTGTTTGATCATGCATGAAAATAGTACAGATGGGTAGATTGGATTTTTCTGATCATTTTTCATATATAATTTGTCCAATTTGGAGTTACAGAATAAAAGTTATGAATTTTTGAAGTTTAAATAATATTCTGGAATTTCCTGATTTAAATTAAATCCAGAAATATAATTATTGCGCCAGCATGACGTCAGCATGACGTCAGTGGTCAACTGCGGCTGGCTGAGGTCAAACCTGACGTGTGGGGCCCACACGTCAGTGACAGGGGGGGTTAAACAGGATTAAATTAATCCTAATTAGGGATTAGTGGCGCTGGGGCCCACTGTCAGTGTCAGGGGGGGTTGACTAACAGTAGTTAGCGCTAATCTAACCACCTGGCCGACAGGGCCCACGCGTCAGTGACCCTGGGAGGTCAAACCCCAGGTCGGACAAGTCAAACCCCACCGGCGACTTGACGCCGGCGAGGTCCGAGACGGCGGCGAAAGTGCTTTTTGCCATTCCGGCAACCAAATGGACGGCGGAAGGCATCTACGTGTTGCTGAGGTTGAGCCGCGACTATTGGTGGTGGTGGTTGGGCTCGGGGTGGCCGGAGTTGACGGCGGCGAGCTCGGCTGCGGCGGCCGGAGTTCGGGTGCGGTCGGAATCGGCGTTGCAGGGCGTTAGAAGAGGTGTTGGTGCGTGCTACGTGCTCCTGGTGAGGTGTGGAGCACGATGGTGTGCTCGGTTGGGCGCTACGGCGACCGTGGCCACGACGGCGACATCGCCGGCGGCGTGGAGCTCTCGGTCAAGGTGGGGCTAGGGCCTAGAGGTCGAAAGAGACCAGGGGAGAAGGGGGAAACGATCCGGGGGCTCACCGCGGTTGCAGTGGGCGTCGAAGCGGGCTCGGGGACGCGCCGGAGACGACGAATTCGACGGCGACGATGATCGGAGCCCGAAGAGGGAAACGGCGACGTGGCGGCGATGCAGGGCTTCCGGGGAGCTGTGGAGCGGTGGGGAGGAAGAGGGGGTCGTGGCGGAGCTTCTGAGCTAGTCGGGGGAGCGAGGGGTGGCCGGAGACGACTGCTGTGGCGAACGGCGGCGACGGTGGTGTTCGGCCGTGTGAGAGAGAGAGCGAGGGAGAGGAGAGGAGAGCCGGGGGAGAGTGAGAGAGAGCAGGGGGAGAGGCGTGGCGTCGTCCAGGGCATCGAGCGAGGAGGGGAAGGGCAGGCAAGCAGGCGAGCAGGTGGCGTGGCGCGGTGGCGCGCGCGCGCGCCGGCCACACTCCCCTCCCTCTGTCGGGACGAAGACGACAGAGGAGGGAGGTGGGCTGGGCCGGCTGCTGGCTGGGCCAGCCAGCTGGCTGGGCCGCACAGTGGAGGAGCCCAGGTAAGCTCCTCCTGTTATATAATTTTCTGTTTTTTAATTTCTGACATTTGTTTTGATTTAAATAATATATTAAATCATTTATTTAACTTATGCCAATTTTTGCAAGAGCTATTTATATTATTCCAGAGCTCTTTTATAATTGGCATAATATTTGGGCATATATTAATATATATAATTAATATATTTCCAATGCAAATATTTATGCATTTATTCCAAATGCCCAAAATAAATGTCCATGAGCCACTAAAAATATTGGTTTGATTTTTATCTCTGTCCAATATTTTCAGAGAGCAACATGAGCATTTTCTTGGACCCTTTTGGAGAAATTTTTATTTGGGTCATTTTCAAAATGGTTCTGAGGGTTTCACAGATCCCCATTTCAAGTTTCTGATGAAAGAGTAAACATGATGCAACACTCTAATGCATGACTAGCTAGGGTGTGACAACTCACCCCCACTCAAAAGAATCTCGTCCCGAGATTTGGGTTCCTCCGGGAAGAAGGCGGGATACTCGAGTCGAAGACGATCCTCCCTTTCCCAGGTTGCTTCATCCTCAGAATGGTGCGACCATTGAACTTTGAGAAACTTGATATTATGACGCCGGGTGGTACGTTCGGCTTGATCGAGGATACGAATGGGGTACTCTCGATATGTAAGATCATCTTGAAGATCAAGCGTTTCGTGGTCCACTTCACGGATAGGATCCGAGAAGCAACGCCTGAGTTGAGAAACGTGGAAGACATCGTGAACTCTGGAGAGGTGCGGAGGTAGTTCCAACTGGTAGGCAACTTCTCCTCGTTTGGCAAGGATGCGAAAAGGTCCAATGTAATGAGGAGCCAATTTGCCTTTGATACCGAAACGATGGGTTCCCTTCAGAGGGGTGACCCGAAGATAAGCCTTCTCGTCAACCTCGAAAGTCATAGCCTTATGTTTTCGGTCATATTGACTCTTTTGACGAGATTGGGCTGTTTTCAACTTTTCACGAACGATGCGAACTTGTTCTTCTGCTTCCTGAATCATATCCGGGCCAAAGAATTGTCTTTCCCCGGTCTCTGACCAGTTAAGGGGTGTTCGACATCGTCGTCCATAGAGAACTTCAAAAGGGGCTTTACCCAAGCTAGATTGATAGCTGTTGTTGTAAGCGAATTCGGCAAATGGAAGGCACTTCTCCCAGTCCATTCCGAACGAGATAACGGAGGATCAAAGCATGTCTTCTAGAATTTGGTTGACGCGTTCCACTTGACCACTCGACTGAGGGTGGTAAGCGGTGCTAAAGGAGAGACGAGTTCCCATAGCATTTTGGAAACTTTCCCAAAATCGAGAGGTGAAAAGACTTCCTCGATCCGAGTTAATTTCCAAAGGAACACCATGGAGAGACACTATTCGGGAGATGTATAAATCTGCCAGCTGACTAGCGGTTATACTCTCACGAACAGGTAAGAAATGAGCTACTTTGGAAAGACGATCGACCACGACGAAAATAGCATTATTCCCTCTCTTGGTCCTGGGAAAACCGGTAATGAAATCCATACCAATTTTATCCCATTTCCATTCAGGAATAGCTAAGGGTTGAAGGGTGCCAGCAAGCCGTTGATGCTCTGCTTTTACACGACGACAGACGTCGCAATTTGCAATATACTGAGCAATTTCTCTCTTCATCCTAGTCCACCAGAACCTCTGGCGTAGGTCCTGATACATTTTAGTACTACCGGGATGAATGGTGAGAGGAGATTCATGAGCTTCCTTAAGGATCAATCGCCTCAGGTTTCGCACTTTGGGAACCACTAGTCGACTCCCGAAGTATACGACCCCTTGATCATTAATGGAGAAGCAATTCGCAATTCCTTTCTGGATGTTTCTCTTGATGCGGGAGATTCCCGAATCTACCTTCTGTGCTTTGATAATTTGATCCGTAAGGGTAGGTTTTGCCACCAAGGTGGAGAGAAAACCTTGAGGAACAATGTGAAGGTTAAGCTTCCGAAATTCCTCATGGAGAAGCGGTTGACTTTGTTGTAACATCAGGTTGTTACAATAAGATTTACGACTTAGCGCATCAGCCATGACGTTGGCTTTCCCTGGGGTGTAGGTTATTCCTAAGTCGAAGTCGGTGATCAATTCAACCCAACGTCTTTGCCTGAGATTCAGATCCGGTTGGGTGAAAATGTACTTCAGACTTTGGTGATCAGTGAATATTTCGCAACGGTTACCGAGGAGGTAATGTCGCCAGGTTTTAAGTGCATAGACTACGGCTGCAAGCTCTAGATCATGAGTGGGATAATTCTCCTCATGTGGGTGTAATTGCCGTGAAGCGTAGGCAATTACGTGTCGATCTTGCATGAGAATGCAACCTAGTCCTTGTCGCGAGGCGTCGCAGTAGATAACAAAGTCCTTGGAGAAGTCTGGCGGTACCAGCACGGGAGCAGAGGTCAGGCGTCTTTTCAGTTCCTGAAAGCTGTGCTCACATTGTGGAGTCCATTCGAACTTCTTATCTTTCTTGAGGAGTTCGGTTAGAGGTTTAGCAACTTTGGAAAAGTTCTCGACGAAGCGACGACAATAGCTCGCTAAGCCTAGAAAACTTCGAACTTGCTTGACCGATTCAGGTGGAGTCCAGTTAAGAACGGCTTGAACTCGCTCAGGGTTAACAGCAATACCTTTACCAGATATTACATGACCCAGATAGGTCACTTCTGATAACCAGAATTCACATTTAGAAAATTTGGCATAAAGGCGATGCTCTCGAAGTTTCTTCAACACTAGCCTTAAATGTTCGGCATGTTCTTCCTCGTTCTTGGAGTAGATGAGTATATCATCGAGATAAACTACGACGAATTTATCCAAATACTCCATGAAGATTGAGTTCATTAACCGAGAAAAGGTGGCTGGAGCGTTGGTTAAACCGAAGGACATGACGGTGTACTCGTATTGGCCATAACGAGTAACAAAGGCCGTTTTAGGAATGTCCCCGTTTCTGATTTTGATTTGATGGTAGCCCAACCTCAAATCCATCTTGGAGAAGACTGAGGATCCAGCGAGCTGATCATACAGATCGTTGATCCTGGGAAGTGGATATTTGTTCTTGATTGTGACCAAATTGACAGGTCGGTAATCTACAACCATCCGGTCCGTACCATCCTTCTTCTTGACGAATAGGACGGGGCAAGCCCACGGAGATGAACTAGGGCGGATGAAACCCTTTTTCAAGGACTCATCGAGTTGTTTCTTAAGCTCAGCTAGTTCTAGGGGTGCCATCTTATAGGGTCTTCTAGCAATCGGAACGGTTCCTGGAATGAGGTCTATTACGAACTCAACATCCCTGTCAGGTGGAACACCTGGCAATTCCTCTGGAAAGACATCCGGGAAGTCACGGACTACCGGAACGTCCTCAAGGTCTGGCAAAGGGCTGGCGTTAAGAGAATATAATTGTCGCTTGGCTATTCGGGTCAAGACATTGACTATCTTCCCCGAAGGATGGGTGAGTTGAACAGTCCTAGAGAAGCAATCAATTTGGGAATGATGAGCTGACATCCAGTCCATACCCAGAATGATATCAATATCTGAAGATTTAAGGGCTATCAAAGACGCAAGGAAAACAAGTCTGTCGACTTGGATTTCGTTTCCATGGCTTACTCTAGAAGTTTGCCATTTGGATCCCGGAGTTTGAATTACCATAGAGGTTGGCATATCACCGAATGCGACATTATGCAAGCGAGCATAGTTTTCAGATATAAAAGAATGAGAGGCTCCTGTATCGAAAAGAACAGATGCCGGGTGGCAATTAACAAGAAGCGTACCGAGAACGACGTTGGGATCCTCTTGAGCATCTTCGGCAGAGATACAGTTGACATGGCCACGTGAAGCGGTGACCGGCTTGGCGTGGAATATTTTTCCTGTCGGCTTGCCACGGCCAACAGCTTTAGCAGATTGATTGGGGTTGGTCTGGGGACACTCACGCATATAGTGACCCGATTCCCCACACTTGAAACAAGTCACGGAACTGGTACGTGGAGGAGCATTATTGGTTGGACCTCCATAGGGCTTGGCCGGTGCAGACTGTTGAACGGGGCGAGGCGCCTGGAAAGATGGCCTCGGTGTGAACCTGGGTGGCAGGGAGGTATTGGGTACCCACACGCGGCGCTTCTGAGGACCAGCACCGGATGAGGAACCCATATCACGTCCATGCTTGCGTGTTGCGTCATAGTCAGTCTGACCAGTTTCAGCACTGATGGCTTTGTTGACAAGTTTCGAAAAAGATGTGCACTCATGCAGACGGAGGTCGCGGCGAAGCTCAGGACTAAGGCCCTTACGGAACCTTGCTTGCTTCTTGGCGTCAGTAGACACTTCCTCAGTTGCATATCGTGCGAGATTACCAAACTCCCTGCTATAGGCATCCACAGAAAGTCGGCCTTGGGTGAAACTGCAAAATTCTTCACGTTTACGGTCCATGAGACCCTCCGGAATGTGATGTTCACGGAAAGCCTCGCTGAACTCAGCCCAAGTAGTGACATGGCCCGCTGGGCGCATAGCTCCATAATTCTCCCACCATAGACTGGCAGGGCCTTCAAGATGATATGCAGCAAAGGTGACCTTGTCAGCCTCCGCTACCAGCGCGGAACGCAGTTTGTGAGAGATACTGCGAAGCCAGTCATCAGCGTCGAGAGGCTCGGCGGAGTGGTGGAACGTGGGTGGATGCAATTTGATAAAATCACTGAGTGACACCACGTTAGCCCTCTGATGGTGTGCTGTATTCTGTTCAATACGCTCCAACAAACGGTTGGTCTCCCGCTTGTTTCTCTCAGCTTCCATCATAACCTCGGCTAGTGAAGGAGGATGAGGCAGATTTTCATTCCTGGCTTCACTGCCTTCGGCCTGCTCTTGAGAAGCAGGGTTAGCGCGCGTGTTGACCATCCTAGGTAAACAAGACAATGATTTAGTCAGGATGATAGAATTCCGACATAGGGTAAAAATGTAAGGAATAACTCGAAATGCAAGATGATCATCCGTATGACATGGTAGATACAGAAACTGCTTCTTTATTCCATCGTCATACACACCATACAGGGTTTAGTACAAGACCAAACAAAGTACTATTACGGTGAAAAGAGGATTACATCTCATCGGAGACATTCCAAGCTCCTATACATTATTTTTCTACATCTCTGGAAAGAGTACAACTAGGTCATATCCCACGAGTCACGCAGGACGATAGACGACACAGCTAGTGCAAACTAGTGATACTACCACTAACTCAGACCGATCCGTAGTAGTCCTCGTAAAAGTCACCTCCATAGCCTGGAAGTTCAACATGATCATCCGGAAACAGACGGTCTCGCGGAGCTTGTGGACCATAGGGGCTAGGATGAGGTCGTGGACCAACAAACGGTGGCCTGCGGGGACCGCGAGGTGGGGTGATGCCTCCTACATCACGCCAAACCATCACGTCTGGCAGAGCAGATCTCACAGGATAGAGATCGCGCATATCTGAGAATCCAGCTTGCACCGCCGGTGCGAACCGAGTCAAAGTAGCCCAGTGATCAGCACGGGTATTGAAGAGCTCTAACCTTAAGGCCCGATTTTCACGGTCCTTATCCTCGAGCATCTCAGCAGTGGTGCGAGTCCGTGAATCCTCCTGAGTGGAGTCAGCATAGATAGCCTGAAGATACCCTTGTGCTCCCGGAAGTGATCCTGGCATATACCGGAAGTCAGAGTCCCGAAATAAACCAGATCTGACTCGCATAATGGTCATCATAGAGTAGGCGGCGTCCTGCACAGCCATCTCGATAGTAACCCCGAGTCCATAGGAGCAGTGAAGAGGCTCGGTGGATCCAGGATAAGATGGAAATATCCTGACAGTGCAGAGATACTGGCTTTGATTAAAATCTCGGAATTGCTCTTCGACCGTGTACTTGGGATACCAGCGATATCCAGCCTCAGTCATTACCCTGACCAACTTAGCAGTATGGCCGGGTACATCTAGGCATCGAGTCAGGCGAACCACTTGATTGAGGTCGCGAGTGGCCATCTGAAAGCACAATCATAATGCAAAGGCATTAGAATTTCTAGCAAAATTTCGGCAGCATAACAGCTGTAAATGCTCAAAAAGGATTTTGAGACATTTGACAAGGATTTCGTACACACTCATCATCATCATATCAAAGTTCTGAAACCATTCTGGCAACATAATGTGGTAGTAGATCTGAACTAGGCTTGTAACCATCAAACTTATAAGGTACTACTAATTCCTTAACCCCCGGTGGAAGAATGGACTGACTCAGATCAGAATGTCATAAGGTATAAGGAGTAAAAAGAGCCTTACGTTCCAACCCACAAACAATTCCCCTACATGTAACTAAAGAATTTCTAGACTCAACATCGACCAGTTTGGCTTGGAGAACCTACAGGCAGTCTAGCTCTGATGCCAACGCTGTCAGGACCCCGACTCGATGTCACATCGATCTAGCTGGTAACACCTCATATCACTTTGCGGCCTCACGCACGGTATCCCCACGGGTGTCGTCTTACCTTTTCCCGGGACCGTTTGCGCCTTTTGGCTCACGTATATGATAGTGTCGCTAGCATCCATATGATAAAGAGCCCGGGCTGACATGACTAGTCGTAAACCCAAAGTGGCACAGACTTACAGGGACAGGCATCCATGACCCAGCTTCGAACGTGTCGGTCATCAGCAAGTGGGTCCGGGCTGTAGCACTGGGCTAGCAGGACTCCGGTAAACCGGGCTGTAGCGGGCTAACAGGACTCCGGTACTCAAAGCGTGACATTTCCCCGAAGGGACAGACACAGGAACGAAGAAGGACACATGCCGGCCAGCCTAAGTGTTCCAGAGCAGTAGCAAGCTACCATGGCTCAGCGGTAACACTAGGAGACATTTCCCGGTAAGAGAGGCTACTAAAGATAAACAACTAGATGGTCAGATCCCACACATACCAAGCATTTCAATCATACACACAATATGCTCGATATGTGCAAATACAACGAAGCATCACAACATGACTCTACGACACAAGTACTTTATTTAAGGCTCAGGGAGCCATACATATCATACACAAAGGTACGGGTCTCACGAACCCACATACAAGTCATACAATCATACAAACCAGCAGCGGAAGTAACTTGTCTGAGTACAGACAACTAATAAAATAAAAGAGGCTTGGAAAGCCTAGCTATACTACGTGGTCCATCACAAGCTCAGGGTCACCACCTGGGTCTTTAGCCTACTCGTTGATGTCAACGTCTACATAGAACCCATCAGAAGGGGTTGCAGCGTCTTCTGTAAAAATGTAGATTATAGCAACATGAGTACAAAGGTACTCAGCAAGACTTACATCAGATCCTACATACATGTATAGTATCAAGAAGGGTTGGTGGAGTTATTGCAGCAAGCCAGCTTTGACTCTTGGCTAGGCTATCCTACGATACTACAACTTGAAAAGGTTTTGCGCACACGAGTCCACTACTCACCACTTCAATACACTACCGAGGATCCACCTCCGTCTTCCTACGGAAGAGCCATCCTCGGCACTCACACTTATCTTGAGGCTTTTAGTAGTTTCCATTTACTTGTCTATGAACTGTATAGGCAACCAAGTAGTCCTTTACCGCGGACGCGGCTATTCGAATAGATCATGTTAACCCTGCAGGGGTGTACTTCTTCATACACGCTCTCACCACTTACCGTCGTTTACATGACATGTACTCGGCAACCTTCAAGTGGAAGCCCAACATGGGTGTCGGCCACGACCTACCTAATCACCTAAGCCTCCAGTCCAGGTTTATCGCCTATTCAGGTTCCATCCGCAGGGAGTCCGGCCGAGGTTTCCCATACGGCCCCGAACGATGTGAACAGGGTTCCCGAGATACCTAACGGGTACTCGGTACACCGTGCCACGTACCTACCGCATCACAGCCCACCCCTACGGTCAGCGCTGTCCACGGCCTCCAGTAGGCTACAAACACCAGAAACTACTTGCAACTCCTGGACGGAGAACTAGGGTGAATAAGAAGCCGAGAGGGTCCATTGGTTTCGGGCCCAATGCATGGTAGTAGCTGATTCTTAAATCACACATACAGATCTCAGTGCTTAAGGTCGGCTTCAATGAAACAACCCACCATGTACTCCTACATGGCCTCTCATCGATACCTTTACCAAATCGTGTTCACCACACCACTCTCATTACCGACATAAACATTTCACTCTAGCCCATCACCCAGATGAACCAGACCTGACACGACTCTAAGCATAGCAGGCATAGCAAGGTAGGAACAACACATACATATGGCTCAATCAACTCCTACACATGCTAGTGGGTTTCATCTAGTTACTGTGGCAATGACAGGTCATGCAGAGGAAATGGGTTCAACTACCGTAGCACACAGCAGTTTGAAACGCGTTGTCTTAATGCAGTAAAAGAGAGCAGGAGCGAGAACATGGGATTGTATCGATATGATCAAATGGTTGGTTGCTTGCCTGATGGTTCGATGCACTGATACGGTTCTTCGTTAGGGTAATCACGGTACTCCTCGGAGACAGAACCTGTCGCAAAGGACATCGATACACAAGCATCACCAAACAATGTGCAACAATATGATGCATGCATGAAACATGGCAATATGAGTGTGTTGGGCTAATGCAACTAGAACCAGAAGGGTTTGAACAAATTTGAATCAAAGATTCAATTTTCAAACTCAAACATGGCCTTTTAAAAGTGCTTTTCTTTGTTCTGCTTAAAACATCAATTTAACTTGTTTGATCATGCATGAAAATAGTACAGATGGGTAGATTGGATTTTTCTGATCATTTTTCATATATAATTTGTCCAATTTGAAATTACAGAATAAAAGTTATGAATTTTTGAAGTTTAAATAATATTCTGGAATTTCCTGATTTAAATTAAATCCAGAAATATAATTATTGCGCCAGCATGACGTCAGTGGTCAACTGCGGCTGGCTGAGGTCAAACATGACGTGTGGGGCCCACACGTCGGTGACAGGGGGGGTTAAACAGGATTAAATTAATCCTAATTAGGGATTAGTGGCGCTGGGGCCCACTGTCAGTGTCAGGGGGGGTTGACTAACAGTAGTTAGCGCTAATCTAACCACCTGGCCGACAGGGCCCACGCGTCAGTGACCCTGGGAGGTCAAACCCCAGGTCGGACAAGTCAAACCCCACCGGCGACTTGACGCCGGCGAGGTCCGAGACGGCGGCGAAAGTGCTTTTTGCCATTCCGGCAACCAAATGGACGGCGGAAGGCATCTACGTGTTGCTGAGGTTGAGCCGCGACTATTGGTGGTGGTGGTTGGGCTCGGGGTGGCCGGAGTTGACGGCGGCGAGCTCGGCTGCGGCGGCCGGAGTTCGGGTGCGGTCGGAATCGGCGTTGCAGGGCGTTAGAAGAGGTGTTGGTGCGTGCTACGTGCTCCTGGTGAGGTGTGGAGCACGATGGTGTGCTCGGTTGGGCGCTACGGCGACCGTGGCCACGACGGCGACATCGCCGGCGGCGTGGAGCTCTCGGTCAAGGTGGGGCTAGGGCCTAGAGGTCGAAAGAGACCAGGGGAGAAGGGGGAAACGATCCGGGGGCTCACCGCGGTTGCAGTGGGCGTCGAAGCGGGCTCGGGGACGCGCCGGAGACGACGAATTCGACGGCGACGATGATCGGAGCCCGAAGAGGGAAACGGCGACGTGGCGGCGATGCAGGGCTTCCGGGGAGCTGTGGAGCGGTGGGGAGGAAGAGGGGGTCGTGGCGGAGCTTCTGAGCTAGTCGGGGGAGCGAGGGGTGGCCGGAGACGACTGCTGTGGCGAACGGCGGCGATGCTGGTGTTCGGCCGTGTGAGAGAGAGAGCGAGGGAGAGGAGAGGAGAGCCGGGGGAGAGGGAGAGAGAGCAGGGGGAGAGGCGTGGCGTCGTCCAGGGCAGCGAGCGAGGAGGGGAGGGCAGGCAAGCAGGCGAGCAGGTGGCGTGGCGCGGTGGCGCGCGCGCGCCGGCCACACTCCCCTCCCTCTGTCGGGACGAAGACGACAGAGGAGGGAGGTGGGCTGGGCCGGCTGCTGGCTGGGCCAGCCAGCTGGCTGGGCCGCACAGTGGAGGAGCCCAGGTAAGCTCCGCCTGTTATATAATTTTCTGTTTTTTAATTTCTGACATTTGTTTTGATTTAAATAATATATTAAATCATTTATTTAACTTATGCCAATTTTTGCAGGAGCTATTTATATTATTCCAGAGCTCTTTTATAATTGGCATAATATTTGGGCATATATTAATATATATAATTAATATATTTCCAATGCAAATATTTATGCATTTATTCCAAATGCCCAAAATAAATGTCCATGAGCCACTAAAAATATTGGTTTGATTTTTATCTCTGTCCAATATTTTCAGAGAGCAACATGAGCATTTTCTTGGACCCTTTTGGAGAAATTTTTATTTGCGTCATTTTCAAAATGGTTCTGAGGGTTTCACAGATCCCCATTTCAAGTTTCTGATGAAAGAGTAAACATGATGCAACACTCTAATGCATGACTAGTTAGGGTGTGACACCATATCTGCTCAAATCATCTGTGAAGGTGAGGAAATAACGATATCCGCCACGAGCCTCAACATTCATCGGACCACATACATCTGTATGTATGATTTCCAACAAATCTGTTGCTCTCTCCATAGATCCGGAGAACGGTGTTTTGGTCATCTTGCCCATGAGGCACGGTTCGCAAGTACCAAGTGATTCATAATCAAGTGATTCCAGAAGTCCATCAGTATGGAGTTTCTTCATGCGTTTTACACCGATATGACCTAAACGGCAGTGCCACAAATATGTTGCACTATCATTATCAACTCTGCATCTTTTGGCTTCAAGATTATGAATATGTGTATCACTACTATCGAGATTTAATAAAAATAGACCACTCTTCAAGGGTGCATGACCATAAAAGATATTACTCATATAAATAGAACAACCATTATTCTCTGATTTAAATGAATAACCGTCTCGCATCAAACAAGATCCAGATATAATGTTCATGCTCAACGCAGGCACCAAATAAGAATTATTCAGGTCTAAAACTAATCCCGATGGTAGATGTAGAGGTAGCGTGCCGACCGCGATCACATCGACTTTGGAACCATTTCCCACGCGCATCGTCACCTCGTCCTTAGCTAATCTTCGCTTAATCCGTAGTCCCTGTTTCGAGTTGCAAATGTTAGCAACAGAACCAGTATCAAATACCCAGGTGCTACTGCGAGCATTAGTAAGGTACACATCAATAACATGTATATCACATATACCTTTGTTCACTTTGCCATCCTTCTTATCTGCCAAATACTTGGGGCAGTTCCGCTTCCAGTGTCCAGTCTCCTTGCAGTAGAAGCACTCAGTTTCAGGCTTAGGTCCAGACTTGGGTTTCTTCACTTGAGCAGCAACTTGTTTGCCGTTCCTTTTGAAGTTCCCCTTCTTCTTCCCTTTGCCCCTTTTCTTGAAACCAGTGGTCTTGTTGACCATCAACACTTGATGCTCCTTTTTGATTTCTACCTCCGCGGCTTTCAGCATCGCGAAGAGCTCGGGAATAGTCTTGTTCATCCCTTGCATATTATAGTTCATCACAAAGCTCTTGTAGCTTGGTGGCAGTGATTGGAGAATTATGTAAATGACGCTATCATCCGGAAGATTAACTCCCAGTTGAATCAAGTGATTATTATACCCAGACATTTTGAGTATATGCTCACTGACAGAACTGTTCTCCTCCATCTTGCAGCTCTAGAACTTATTGGAGACTTCATATCTCTCAATCCGGGCATTTGCTTGAAATATTAACTTCAACTCCTGGAACATCTCATATGCCCCATGACGTTCAAAACGTCGTTGAAGACCCGGTTCTAAGCCGTAAAGCATGGCACACTGAACTATAGAGTAGTCATCAGCTTTGCTCTGCCAGACGTTCTTAACGTCGTCAGTTGCATCAGCAGCAGGCCTGGCACTCAGCGGTGCTTCCAGGACGTAACTCTTCTGTGCAGCAATGAGGATAATCCTCAGGTTACGGACCCAGTCCGTGTAATTGCTACCATCATCTTTCAATTTTGTTTTCTCAAGGAACGCATTAAAATTCAACGGAACAATAGCACGAGCCATCTATCTACAAACAAACATAGACAAGCAATATACTATCAGGTACTAAGTTCATGATAAATTTAAGTTCAATTAATCATATTACTAAAGAACTCCCACTTAGACAGACATCTGTCTAGTCATCTAAGTGATTACGTGATCCAAATCAACTAAACCATGTCCGATCATCACGTGAGATGGAGTAGTTTCAATGGTGAACATCTCTATGTTGATCATATCTACTATATGATTCACGCTTGACCTTTCAGTCCCCGTGTTCCGAGGCCATATCTATATATGCTAGGCTCGTCAAGTATAACCTGAGTATTCCGCGTGTGCAACTGTTTTGCACCCGTTGTATTTGAACATAGAGCCTATCACACCCGATCATCACATGGTGTCTCAGCACGAAGAACTTTCGCAACGGTGGATACTCAGGGAGAACACTTCTTGATAATTAGTGAGAGATCATCTTAAAATGTTGTCGTCAATCAAAGCAAGATAAGATGCATAAAGGATAAACATCACATGCAATCAATATAAGTGATATGATATGGCCATCATCATCTTGTGCTTGTGATCTCCATCTTCGAAGCACCGTCGTGATCACCATCGTCACCAGCGCGACACCTTGATCTTCATCGTAGCATCGTTGTCATTACGCCATCTATTGCTTCTACGACTATCGCTACCGCTTAGTGATAAAGTAAAGCAATTACAGGGCGTTTGCATTTCATACAATAAAGCGACAACCATATGGCTCCTGCCAGTTGCCGATAACTTCGGTTACAAAACATGATCATCTCATACAATAAAATGTAGCATCATGTCTTGGCCATATCACATCACAACATGCCCTGCAAAAACAAGTTAGACGTCCTCTACTTTGTTGTTGCAAATTTTACGTGGCTGCTACAGGCTTAAGCAAGAACCAATCTCACCTACGCATCAAAACCACAACGATAGTTTGTCAAATAGACTCTGTTTTAACCTTCACAAGGACCGGGCGTAGCCACACTTGGTTCAACTAAAGTGAGAGAGACAGACACCCGCCAGCCACCTTTAAGCACGAGTGCTCGTAACGGTGAAACCAGTCTCGCGTAAGCGTACGCGTAATGTCGGTCCGGGCCGCTTCATCTCACAATACCGCTGAACCAAAGTATGACATGCTGGTAGGCAGTATGACTTATATCGTCCACAACTCACTTGTGTTCTACTCGTGCAAATAACATCAACGCATAAAACCTAGGCTCGGATGCCACTGTTGGGGAACGTAGTAATTTCAAAAAAATTCCTACGCACACGCAAGATCATGGTGATGATATAGCAACGAGGGGAGAGTGTTGTCTACGTACCCTTGTAGACCGAAGCGGAAGCGTTGACGCAACGTAGAGGAAGTAGTCGTACGTCCTCCGGTTCAACCGATCCAAGTACCGTTACTTCGGCACCTCCGAGTTCTTGACACGCGTACAGCTCGATGACGCACCCTCGATCTCCGATCCAGCAGAGGCGCCGAGGGGGAGTTCCGTCAGCACGACGGCGTGGTGACGATCTTGATGTTCTCCTATTGCAGGGCTTCGCCTAAGCACCGCTATAATATGACCGAGGTGTAATATCGTGGAGGGGGGCACCGCACACGGCTAAGGAACGATCAATGATCAACTTGTGTGTCCTAGGGTGCCCCCTTACCCCCGTATATAAAGGAGGGAGGGAGGAGGTGGCCGGCCCTAGGGGGGGCGCGCCATGAGGAGGGGGAAGCCTACTCCAAGTAGGTTTCCCTCTCTTTTCCTTATCTTATTTGGATGGGGAAGGAAAGAGTACTAGTATTAGGAAGTAGTACTAGTAGTAGTAATAGGAAGAGGGGGAAGGAGAAAGGAAAGGGGGGGTTGGCCCCCTCCCCAATTCGGATTGGGCTTGGGGGGGCGCGCCCCCCTCCCTTGCTCCTTCTCTCTTCCTCCTTCATGGGCCCAATAAGGCCCATATACCTCCCGGGGGGTTCCGGTAACCTCCGGGGGCTCCAAACTTCTCCGGAACCTTTCCGGTGTCCAAATATATCCGTCCAATATATCAATCTTTATGTCTCGACCATTTCGAGACTCCTCGTCATGTCCGTAATCAGATCCGGGACTCCGAACAACCTTCGGTACATCAAAATACATAAACTCATAATATAACTGTCATCGAAACCTTAAGCGTGCGGACCCTACGGTTCGAGAACGATGTAGACATGACTGAGACACATCTCTGGTCAATAACCAATAGCGGGACCTAGATGCCCATATTGGTTCCTACATATTCTACGAAGATCTTTATCGGTCAAACCGCATAACAACATACGTTGTTCCCTTTGTCATCGGTATGTTACTTGTCCGAGATTCGATCGTCGGTATCCAATACCTAGTTCAATCTCGTTATCGACAAGTCTCTTTACTCGTTCTGTAATACTTCATCTTATAACTAACTCATTAGTTACATGCTTGCAAGGCTTAGGTGATGAGTATTGCCGAGAGGGCCCAGAGATACCTCTCCGACAATCGGAGTGACAAAACCTAATCTCGAATTATGCTAACTCAACATGTACCTTCGGAGACACCTGTAGTACTCCTTTATAATCACCCAGTTACGTTGTGACGTTTGGTAGTACCCAAAGTGTTCCTCCGGTAAACGGGAGTTACACAATTCTCATAGTTACAGGAACATGTATAAGTCATGAAGGAAGCAATAGCAGAATACTAAACGATCAAGTGCTAAGCTAACGGGATGGGTCATGTCAATCACCTCATTCTCCTAATGATGTGATCCCATTAATCAAATGACAACACATGTCAATGGTTAGGAAACATAACCATCTTGGATTAATGAGCTAGTCAAGTAGAGGCATACTAGTGACTATATGTTTGTCTATGTATTCACACATGTATCATGTTTCCGGTTAATACAATTCTAGCATGAATAATAAACATTTATCATGATATGAGGAAATAAATAATAACTTTATTATTGCCTCTAGGGCATATTTCCTTCAATTTCTGGTAAGGGCATTGCTGTCAATCCCGAGAGAGTTCAGGCTGTTCTCGATTGGACTCCACCTGAAACCGTTAAACAAGTTAGGAGCTTCCTTGGTCTAGCCAGCTATTGTCGCCGCTTTGTTGAAAACTTCTCCAAAGTAGCCAAACCCCTCACGGAACTTCTCAAGAAAGATAAAAAGTTTGAGTGGTCCCCACAGTGTGAGTACAGTTTTCAGGAACTAAAAAGACGCCTGACTTCTGCTCCCATACTTGTGTCACCGGATTTCACTAAAGACTTTATTATCTACTGCGACGCCTCACGACAGGGACTAGGTTGCATTCTTATGCAGGATCGTCATGTGATTGCCTATGCATCTCGACAGTTGCATCCACATGAGGATAATTATCCTACACATGATCTAGAGCTTGCAGCCGTAGTCTATGCACTCAAGACCTGGTGACATTACCTCCTTGGTAAACGTTGCGAGATCTACACTGATCACCAGAGTCTCAAGTATATCTTCACCCAACCGGATCTGAACCTTAGGCAAAGACGTTGGTTGGAGTTAATCACAGATTATGATCTAGGGATTACCTACACCCCAGGCAAAGCCAATGTCATGGCTGATGCGCTCAGCCGTAAATCCTATTGCAAAAATCTCATGTTGCAGCAAGGCCAACCACTTCTCCATGAGGAATTTTGTAAGCTTAATCTTCACATTGCTCCTCACGGATTCCTTTCTACCTTGGTGGCGAAACCTGATCTTGAAGATCGGATTGTCGCTGCTCAAAAGCAAGACACAGGAATTTCTCGGATCAAGAGAAACATTAAGAAGGGAGTTGGTGGATGTTTCTCTATGGATGATCGTGGTGTTGTTTTCTTTGAGAATCGCTTGGTGGTTCCCAAGAATCAACATCTGCGACAATTGATTCTTAAGGAGGCGCATGAATCTCCTCTCACGATTCATCCCGGTAGCACTAAGATGTATCAGGACCTACGCCAGAGGTTCTGGTGGACTAGGATGAAGAGAGAAATCGCTGAGTTCATTGCTAAATGTGACGTTTGTCGTCGCGTTAAGGCAGAGCATCAAAGACCTGCTGGCACCCTTTAGCCTTTAGCTATTCCTGAATGGAAATGGGATAAAGTTGGTATGCACTTCATCACCGGCTTTCCCAGGACCAAGAGAGGGAATAACGCTATCTTCGTAGTCGTGGATCGTCTCTCCAAAGTGGCGCACTTCCTACCTGTTCGAGAGAGTATCACTGCTAGTCAGCTTGCTGACTTATACATTTCTCGAATAGTATCACTCCATGGTGTTCCACTAGAGATCAATTCAGACCGTGGCAGTCTTTTCACTTCTCATTTCTGGGAGAGTTTCCAAACTGCCATGGGAACCCATCTTTCCTTCAGTACCGCTTTCCACCCTCAGTCGAGTGGTCAGGTGGAACGGGTCAATCAAATTCTCGAAGACATGCTTAGAGCTTGCGTTATCTCATTCGGTATGGATTGGGAGAAATGTCTTCCTTTTGCCAAGTTTGCTTATAACAATAGCTATCAATCCAGCCTCAAGAAAGCTCCTTGTGAGGTTCTCTATGGACGAAGATGTCGAACACCTTTGAACTGGTCAGAAACCGGTGAAAGACAATTCTTTGGACCGGACATGATCCAGGAGGCAGAAGAGCAAGATCGCATCATTCGTGGAAATTTGAAAACAGCCCAGTCTCGTCAAAAGAGTCAGTATGATCGTCATCATAAGGATATGACTTATGAAGTTGGCGAAAAAGCTTACCTTCGGGTTACTCCTTTGAAGGGTACCCATCGTTTCGGTATCAAGGGCAAGTTGGCTCCTCGTTACATTGGTCCCTTTCGCATTCTCGCTAAACGAGGAGAGGTTGCCTACCAATTGGAACTACCCCCACATCTTTCTCGAGTTCATGATGTCTTCCACGTCTCTCAACTCAGGCGTTGCTTCTCGGATCCTATCCGCGGAGTGGACCACGAAACGCTTGATCTCCAAGATAACCTCACATACCAAGAGTACCCGGTTCGCATTCTTGATCAAGTAGAGTGTGTTACCCGACGTCAGAACATCAAGTTTCTCAAAGTTCAGTGGTCTCATCATTCCGAGAGAGAAGCTACTTGGGAGCGAGAAGATCGTCTTCGACTGGAGTACCCCGCTTTCTTTCCGTCGACCCCTGAATCTCGGGACGAGATTCTTTCAAGTGGGGGCGAGTTGTCACATCCCTAGTCTGGTATGACCTAGACTAGCTAGTCATTTGTGCATCATGTTTATATTCCATTTAAATTTGAAATGAGGATTGGTGGAACCCTCAGAATCATCTCTGAAAATGACCCAAATAAAAAAATTTCCAAAAAGGTCCAAGAAAATGTTCATGTTGCTCTCTGAAAATATTGGTCAGAGGTAAAAATCAAACAAATATTTTAGGAGCTCATGGATATTTAATTCTGGCCATTTGGATTAAACCGATAATTATTTGCCTTGGATATATATTGTTATATATATAATATATGTCCAAAAATTATGCCACCTGTTGGGGAGCTCTGGAATAATATAGTTAGGTCCTGCAAAAATTGGCATAAGGTAATAAAATGATTTAATATTTTAATTAAATCAAAACAAATGTCAGAAAAAAATAGAAAACAGAAATAAAGAGGAGAAACTTACCTGCGGCCCAGCTCCTGTGCGGCCTGGCCGGCCCAGCAGCCAGCGCCGGCCCAGCCCACTGGCCCTCCTCTATCGTCTTCTTCCTCGACAGAGGGATGGGAGCGTGCCCGGCGCGCGCGCGCCACCGCGCCACGCCACCAGCCTCCCTGCCTGCCTGGCGCCCTCCTCGTCGCCCTGGAACGCCCGGACGTCGCCACGCCCCCCCCGTACCCTCTCACTCTCCCCCGATTCTTCCTCTCCTCTCCCTCGCTCTCTCTCTCGTGTCCAAACGCGCCGGTCGCCGCCGTTCGCCATAGCCGCCGCCACAGCCTCCCCCTCGCCTCTCCGACACGCGCAGAAGCTCCGCCACGACTTCCTTGTCTCCTCCGTCAAGCCACAAGGCGCCGGACGCCCTGGAACGTCGTCGTCTCCTTCATCACCTCCGGCCGCCGCAGATCGCCATCGCCGTCGATTCGCCGTCTCCAGTGCGTCCCCGAGCCCGTTTCGACGCCCGTTGCAACCACGGTGAGCTCCGCCACCATTTCCCCCTCCCCGCTTGGTCACCTGCACGCCGTAGCCCTTTCCCCACCACGGCCGAACCTTCGCCACCGCCGAGATCGCCGTCGACGCAGCTTCGGTGACCATTTGGTCCCCCCGGCGAGTCCAACAAGCTCGTAAGGCCCCGTAGAGCATCCCTAGCGCTTTGCTTCGCTCGCCTTCGAGCTCCAACCGCGTTTTCGTGCACGACCGAACTCCGGCGGCCGCAACCGAGCTCGCCGCCGCCGACTCCGGCCATCCCAGGCCCAGCCACGGCCACCGGTCGACGCGCCATCGAGCTGGCTTTCCAACGCACCTAGCCGCGCGTCATTTGGAGCACCACAGAGGAAACCCGGGGCACAAGTACGCCGCGGACCTCGCCGACGACTAACCGTCGGCGGGTTTGACTTGTTTGACTTGGGGTTTGACCCCCCCAGGGTCACTGACGCGTGGGCCATGCCTTGTTTAGTTTAGGTATTAGTTTAGTTAGCGCTAATTAACTCAGTTAATTAGTTGTCTCACTGACAGTGGGCCCCAGCGCCACTAACCTTTTTAATTAGGATTAAACTAACCCTGTTTAACCCCCTGACACTGACGTGTGGACCCCACACGTCAGGTTTGACCCTAGCCAGCCGCAGTTGACCTGCTGACGTCATGCTTACTCAATGCTGACACAATAATGATTTCTGGAATTATTTTAATTCAGGAAATTCCAGAAATTGATTTAAACTTCAAAAATTCATATCAATTCAACCGTAGCTCAGATTAAAATAATTTATATATGAAAAATTATCAGGAAAATGTAATCTATCCATCTGTACTAGTTTCATGCATGACAAACCAACTTATACATGCTGAATATGAGGAAACACATTATGACATATTAAGAGACTTAATTTAGAATTGCATTTGAGCTTTTGGTTCAAATGGACTTCAAACCAAATGAATACTAGTTGCATTAGCTCAAACAACATCACATCTTCATGCCATGTTCATGCATCATATTGTTGCATATGTTTGTGTATTGATTGCCGACACTGTTCCTTCTCGATAGGTCCTGCTCCGGAGTCCGTTCCAGAGTGCCTGTCTATGAAGCAGTGCCTCCTTTGTTGATTTACCAGGCAAGCAAACCCCCTTGTTCATTCCGATACAATCCTACTCTCTCGCTCCTGCTCTCAGTTATTGCATTAGGGCAACAACGATTCATCTGCTACTTTGTGCTGCGGTAGTTGAACCCATTCCTCTGCATGACCTGTCATTGCCATAGTAAATAGTTGAAACCCACTAGCATGTGTAGGAGTTGATTGAGCCATGTTGTGTTCCTACCATGCTATGCCTGCTATTGCTTAGAGTTGTGTCAGGTCTGGTTCATTGGGAATGAATTGGAGTGTTACGATATGTTCTGATGTTGAGAGTGAAGTGTGTGAACACGATTTGGTAAAGGTAGCGGTGAGAGGCCATGCAGGAGTACATGGTGGGTTGTCTCACTGGAACCGTCCTTAAGCACCGAGTTCTATGTATGTTGTCCAATGACTCGATACTACCACACATTGGGCTCCGGGCGCTCCAAGCCCTCTCGACTTATTAACCGACTTGATCTCTGTCCAGGAGTCGCAACTAGTTTCTGGTGTTTGTAGGTAGTGATATTTTTCTACCAAGTGGCACCCGGCAGGGTGGGCTTGGGACAGACTAGGCACACGTGGCCTGGTGTACCGAGTGGCACCCGGATGGTGGGCTCGGGAACCCTGCACACATCGTTTGGGGCCGTGAGCGACACCCCGGCCTGATCTCCTTGCGGATGGAACCCGAATAGGCGATAAACCTGGGCTAGAGTCTTGTGTGGTTAGTCAGGTCGTGGCCGACACCCTCGCCAGGCTTCCGCTTGAAGGTTGCCGAGATACATGACGTGTACATGGCGGTAAGTGGCGAGAGCGTGTGTGAAGAAGTACACCCCTGCAGGGTTAACATGATCTATTCGAATAGCCGGGTCCGCGGTTATGGACTTCTTGGATGCTTACATGGTACATAGACAACTTGAAGTGGATACTCTAAAATGCTCAAGACAAGTGTGAGTGCTATGGATGGCCTTCTCGTAGGGAGACGGGGATGAATCCATAGTAGTGTATTGTGTGGTGATTAGTGGACTCGTGTACGTTGTCTCACCTCAAGAGTTTTTGGTAGTCGTAGAACAGGTTAGCCACAGAGTCAAAGCTGGCTTGCTGCAACTAAACCCCACATTACCTTCTTGATACACATGCATGTATGACAGGATCTGATGTAAGTCTTGCTGAGTACCTTTGTACTCATGTTGCTTTATTTATGTTTTTGCAGCGGAGACTTCGGTCTTACTAGTTTTCTCATGGACTTCGACGAGTAGCTTGTACCTCAGCTACGATCTTGTTCGGATGTTGTAGATAGTCAGGCTCTTCAGCCTTTTTCATTTGTAGATGTCTGTACCCAGACATGCAATGCTTCCGCTTGTTGCTTGTATGCTCTGTATGATGGGTCTTGTGACCCCTGTTTGCAGTAAATGCTATGATGGCTCTTCTGAGCCTTTATCTATATGAGTTGTTGAGTTATGCTGTGATGCCATGTTGTACAACACATACTTGCATGTTATGCGTACGTGTAATGTGTATTGCTATGTGTGGGATCTGACTATCTAGTTGTTTATCCTTAGTAGTCTTTCTTACCGGGAAATGTCTCCTAGTGCTTCCACTGAGCCCTGGTAGCTTGCTACTGCTCCGGAACACTTAGGCTGGCCGGCATGTGTCCTTCTTCGATCCTGTGTCTGTCCCTTCGGGGAAATGTCACGCGATGAATACCGGAGTCCTGCTAGCCCGCTACAGCCCGGTTCACCAGAGTCCTGTTAGCCCAATGCTACAGCCTGGATTCACTCGCTGATGACCGACACGTTCGATGCTGGGTCATGGATGCCTGTCCCTGTAAGTTAGTGCCACTTTGGGTTTATGACTAGCCATGTCAGCCCGGGCTCTTTATCATATGGATGCTAGCGGCACCATCATATACGTGTGCCAAAAGGCGCAAACGGTCCCGGGCAGAGGTAAGGCGACACCCATGGGGATACCGTGCGTGAGGCCGCAAAGTGATATGAGGTGTTACATGCTAGATCGATGTGGCATTGAGTCGGGGTCCCGACAGACAGATTCTGTTTTTCGTGTGTTGTTTGCTTATTTTGATGAATCTATGGCTAGTAAAATAGTTTATAATCCATAGAGAAGTTGGAATAGAGTAGGTTTAACACCAATATAAATAAAGAATGAGTTCATTACAGTACCTTGAAGTGGTCTTTTGTTTTCTTTCGCTAACGGAGCTCACGAGTTTTCTATTTTGAGTTTTGTGTTGTGAAGTTTTCAAGTTTTGGGTGAATTCTTTTGATGGATCATGGAACAAGGAGTGGCAAGAGCCTAAGCTTGGGGATGCCCCGGAAGGCATCCCCTCTTTCGTCCACTTCCATCGGTAATTTACTTGGAGCTATATTTTTATTCACCAACATGATATGTGTTTTGCTTGGAGCGTCTTGTATTATTTGTGTCTTTGTGTCTTAGTATGCCACAATCATCCTTGCTGTACACACCTTTTGAGAGAGCCATACATGAATTAAAATTTGATAGATAACTCTATGTGCTTCACTTATATCTTTTGAGCTAAGTAATTTTGCTCTATGTGCTTCACTTATATCTTTTGAGCGTTATAATTTTGCTCTATGTGCTTCACTTAGATCTTTTAGAGCACGGTGGTGGATTTTTTTAAATAAACTATTGATCTCTCATGCTTCACTTAAATTATTTTGAGAGTCTCTTAATAGCATGGTAATTTGCTTAATAATAATATGCTTGGTATTCAAGATTTGTGAAACTTTCTTTCGAGTGTGTTGAATACTAAGAAAAGATTGAAGCTTGATAATTGTTTTGAGATATGGAGGTGATAATATTAAAGTCATGCTAGTTGAGTAGTTGTGAATTTGAAGAATACTTGTGTTAAAAGTTTGTGATTCCCGTAGCATGCACGTATGGTGAACAGTTATGTGATGAAGTCGGAGCATGATTTATTTATTGATTGTCTTCCTTATGAGTGGCGGTCGGGGACGAGCGATGGTCTTTTCCTACCAATCTATCCCCCTAGGAGCATGCGCGTAATACTTTGCTTTGATAACTTCTAGATTTTTGCAATAAGTATATGAGTTCTTTATGACTAATGTTGAGTCCATGGATTATATGCACTCTCACCCTTCCACCTTTGCTAGCCTCTCTAATACCGCGCACCTTTCGCCGGTATCATACACCTACCATATACCTTCCTCAAAACAGCCACCATACCTACCTATTATGGCATTTCCATAGCCATTCCGAGATATATTGCCATGCAACTTTCCACCGTTCCGTTTATCATGACACACTCCATCATTGTCATATTGCATATCCCGGTACACCGCCGGAGGCATTCATATAGAGTCATATTTTGTTCTAAATATTGAGTTGTAAGAAAAATAAAAGTGTGATGATCATCATTATTAGAGCATTGTCCCAGTGAGGAAAGAATGATGGAGACTATGATTCCCCCATAAGTCGGGACGAGACTCCAGATGAAAAATAAAAATAAATAAATAAAAGAGGCCAAAGAAGCCCAAATAAAAAGAGGCCATAAAAATAGAGAAAAGGCCCAAACAAAAATTATATAAATAAAAAAAATGAGAGAAAAAGAGAGAAGGGACAATGTTACTATCCTTTTACCACACTTTTGCTTCAAAGTAGCACCATGATCTTCATAGTAGAGAGTCTCTCATGTTATCACTTTCATATACTAGTGGGAATTTTTCATTATAGAACTTGGCTTGTATATTCCAATGATGGGCTTCCTCAAATTGCCCTAGGTCTTCATGAGCAAGCAAGTTGGATGCACACCCACTTAGTTTCTTTTTGAGCTTTCATATACTTATAGCTCTATTGCATCCGTTGCATGGCAATCCCTACGCACTCACATTGATATCTATTGATGGGCATCTCCATAGCCCGTTGATACGCCTAGTTGATGTGAGACTATCTTCTCCTTTTTGTCTTCTCCACAACCACCATTCTATTCCACCTATAGTGCTATATCCATGGCTCACGCTCATGTATTGCGTGAAGATTGAAAAAGTTTTGAAAAAGTTAGAGTATGAAACAATTGCTTGGCTTGTCATCGGGGTTGTGCATGATTTAAATACTTTGTGTGGTGAAGATAGAGCATAGCCAGACTATATGATTTTGTAGGGATAACTTTCTTTGGCCATGTTATTTTGAGAAGACATAATTGCTTTATTAGTATGCTTGAAGTATTATTATTTTTTATGTCAATATAAACATTTGTCTTGAATCTTTCTAATCTGAATATTCATACCACAATTAAGAAGATTTGCATTGAAATTATGCCAAGTAGCACTCCGCATAAAATATTCTCTTTTTATCATTTACCTACTCGAGGACGAGCAGGAATTAAGCTTGGGGATGCCTGATACGTCTCCAACATATCTATAATTTTTGGCTCGGGTCAAAACCAGAACATTTCAAGAAGGCGATTTGGTTCTCCGGCTCATCCAGGATCAAACGGATATGCATAAACTACCACTGCCTTGGGAAGGACCTTAATGGTCAGCAAGAATCTGCATAATGGGTCTTATTACCTTATTGGTGTTCGAGACCATAATGGGTCGGCCATGGAACATTGCTCATCTTCGCCCTTACTATACTTGAGCCACCGGCTCTCATGATGTATATAATCTGATGGTGTATATATTATAGACAGTATAATAAGGCCGGCATCCCTGATAATTCAGGGCCTCTGTCGTTTCACTTGCTTGAAGATGAGTCTTTATCATCTCCTTACACGTTCATTTAAGAGGCTTGACACCCAAACTATAGGGACCAAAGAGAGTTGGATGCGTAGCACAACTCAAACATAGGTCCCTAGCGAGCACAATTTGTCAGTATGTCACTTGGGGGCTTCCTGTTCAAACATAGGCGTATTCGACCAAAGAGAACACAGTGTTACTGTAACAGCCCCAAAAATTGGGTTATCAAATTTTGTGTTGTTATTCCTTCCTAGAACTCATTTTCAAAATCTTTATCCTGAGTTTGTTGGATGAATCCGAGACTTCTTGTCATTTCCAACATTTCAAAGCCTTGATCATGTCTTTGTCAGTGGGCAAGACCTCATTTGCAGCAGCTCAAACCCCCTCAAACCCTAATTCCAAATTTTGGAATCTTAATATGGCCTTTGTGATTACAAAGGAGCTATCATTTTCCTTGAGCTATTGATCATCCCATCTGTTCCCAAAGACCCTCCTATCCATGTAAACCTTGGATATGCAAAAATATTGCCAAGTCCCATTCAATATTTTTTGAATTATGATTTCTTCCTTTTCTTGCTTTTCCGAGGAATAAAATCCAAAGGCATAGCTAGCCACCTCCTAAATTCATGTGAATTGGTGGAGTTTATATTCATGCCTAATCCAAGCTCTAGCAAAATATTGGCCATAATTAAAATAAGGAAAAATTCCTTTTCCCTATTTAATACCAATATTGCATTTCTGCCATTTTCTAAAGGAACTACTATTTTTATAACAGTGAAAATTCCCACATAAATTGTGGAGCTTTTACTTGCTATATAATTAGTAGTTCCATTCCTGTCTCGTGATCCACAGATCAAAAATTGGGCACATGATCCAATGCAAATTTCTGCCTTCTCTGAAATTTTGCAAAGGAAATGCCTTATTACTAATTCCAATTGAGCTGCAATTTGGTAGGGTGATTAACCTTGATAAATCACCCCTGGATACCAAAGATGAACTCAATCCATTCATCCTAGCTCCATGTGCAATTTTTCCAAGTTTCTGACCAGAATGCAACTTTGTGAAGAAAGTACCTTCATAGAGTTTTCAAATGGGATGAAACTTTGCCATCCTCTCAAGTATTCCAAATCATTAGACTCCACCCAAATTCATCTCATTTCATTGAACTATGACAACATAGGAGAAATTCTTGTTTTCTGTCCAAATTTTCAGTTGTGAAGCAAGTATATTTTATCTTGCTCCATTATGGCTGAAAATATTTCCAAGCCTTCTCCTATCCATATAACCCACCTACCCAAGAGTTTGGATCATTCCATGTATCCAATATTTTCTTAGATTTTTCCAAGTTTCTGGTCAGAAGTGATGCTTGTGAAACAAGTACCAATTTGGCAAGTCCATTTGGTATGATCTTTTTGCAGCATCTAAATATGACCAAATCATGAAGATTTGCCAAGTGGTAGCTCTATCTAACACTCCTAGTGAGTGCTTCTTCCTCATTTGTTTTCTGGGCCATATTTGACAGTTGCATTGCAGCTATGTTAAATACTTGCCCAATTCCCTTCCAACTTTCCAAGCCTATAGTCTTTGCTTCCCTAAGCCTCCCAGACATCACGTTTAGTTCTTAATCCCACCAGTTAGGTCACCAAGATGTGGCCAAGATTGCAACAGCAAACTTGTCGAGCTTGTTCCCCTCTGCTCCCTACACCTCTGCCCGTGCCATCACCTCTTCTTTAATGAGCCTTGGAAGGACTCCACTGCTGACAAGGTTTGGCGTGAAGTAGGCGACCTGAGCATGCGTTTTCCATGGTGACCATGGGCATTGCCAGCCAAATCGGTGGTCTAGCCACTGTTGGCAACAGCAGCGCCGTTCCAGCCAGTTCTGGCTTGTCCTAGTGTGTCACGCAGCTCACCCTCGACGCCGTCTTTCCCCTGGAGCATGCCCCCCTTTCGTTTGCTTCCTTGTTAAGCCGTCACCGTCGCCAAACACAGTGAGCGCCCGTGTGCGCCGTTGTTTCCTCGCTCACGTCCGCTTCCTCATCTCATCTGTGAGCGTTGCTCGATTCGGTGATCTCCTGGCACTCGTCTGTGTCCCCCTCGTCGCCTTGCCACCTGAGGGAGTCCTGGATTAGGGGGTGTCCAGACAGCCAACCTATAACCTTTGTCCAGACTGTTGGACTATGAAGATACAAGATTGAAGACTTCGTCATGTGTCCGGATGGGACTTTCCTTGGCGTGGAAGGCAAGCTTGGAAATATGGATATGTAGATTTCCTCCCATTGCAACCGACTCTGTGTAACCCTAGCCCCTCCGGTGTCTATATAAACCGGAGGGTTTAGTCCGTAGGACAACAACAATCATACCATAGGCTAGCTTCTAGGGTTTAGCCTCTCTGATCTCGTCGTAGATCAACTCTTGTAATACTCATATCATCAAGAATAAATCAAGAAGGACGTAGGGTTTTACCTCCATCAAGAGGGCCCAAACCTGGGTAAAACATCGTGTCCCCTGCCTCCTATTACCATCCGCCTTAGACGCATAGTTCGGGACCCCCTACCCGAGATCCGCTGGTTTTGACACCGACATTGGTGCTTTCATTGAGAGTTCCTCTGTGTCGTCATCATCAGGCTTGATGGATCCTTCAATCAACGTTAGCGATGCAGTCCAGGGTGAGACTTTTCTCCCCGGATAGATTTTTGTATTCGGTGGCTTTGCACTGTGGGCCAACTCACTTGGCCATCTGGAGTAGATTGAAAGCTATGCCCCTGGCCATCAGGTCAGGTTTGGAAGCCTAAACTACACGGCTGATATCCGAGGAGACTTGACCTTCGACAGATTCGAGCCCCTACCGAGTGCGCCGCACTATCACGATGGGCATGATTTTGCTCTGCCACCTAACAGTGTCCTGGAGACCGCACCTGCAGCCGCTCCGACCTTTAATTCGGAGCCAACTGCGCCCTCCGAGGGCGGGTGGTTAGGCCCCGCCATGGAGGCAGCAGCCTCAATGAAGATCGAAGCGAACACCAACCTTATCCTTCGCGAGGCCCGTGACTCCCCATCGCCGGACTCTCCTCCGGACTATGGACCATCCGTGCCCCTGCCAATGGAATCCGATTGGGCGCCGATCGTGGAGTTCACTGTCGCGGATATCTTTCAGCACTCGCCCTTTGGCGACATACTGAATTCACTAAGGTCTCTCTCTTTGTCAGGAGAATCCTGGCCAGATTATGACCGGCAGGATTGGGATGCGGACGACAAAGAAATTCGACGCCCACCCACCACCCACTTCATAGCCACTGTTGATGACTTGACCGACATGCTGGACTTCGACTCCGAAGACATCGATGGTATGGATGACGATGCAGGAGACGAACAGGAACCAGCACCTATAGGGCAATGGAAAGCCACCTCGTCGTATGACATATATATGGTGGACACACCCAAAGAAGGCAATGGCGACGGGACAGCGGAGGATGACCCCTCCAAGAAACAACCTAAGCGCCAGCGTCAACGGCGCCGCCCTAAGTCCTGCCAAAGCAAAAACGGTGACTCCGGCACAGGAGATAATAACACCCCGGACAGTGCCGAAGACAACCCCCTCCAGCAAGATTCAACACAGGAGGATGGAGAAGCCAACCCTCATGATAGAAAGGAAGAGGATAATAATTACATACCTCCCTCCGAAGACGAGGAAAGCCTCGGCGACGACGAATTTGTCGTGCCTGAGGATCCCATTGAGCAAGAGCGCTTCAAGCGTCGACTTATAGCCACGGCAAATAGCCTTAAGAAAAAGCAGCAGTAGCTTAGAGCTGATCAAGACTTGCTAGTCGACAGATGGACTGAAGTCCTTGCGGCCGAGGGATATGAACTCGAACGCCCCTCCAAAAGCTACCCAAAACGCAGGTTGCTACCCCGATTAGAGGAGGAAGCATCTAAACCTACGTCCCCAGCGTATGACGCGGCTGACCGGCCACCTCGTGGCCACGACAGAGAGGCCTCTCGGCCCACAACTCAAGCCGCACCCCAGCGCCACTCAAAAAATACCAAGGCTCGGGGAAACGCGCTAGACCTGTGAGATATATTGGAGGACAAAGCAAGGCAAACAAGATCGATCTACGGATCGCGTGGGCGCCCCACGACACGAGACGATAACCGTCACGCCGGATACAACAAAAGTAAATCCGGCCGGGCCGAACACAACAGACAAAACTCATTCAAGCTGCGTTGTGATATAGCCCAGTACAGAGGCACCGCACACCCGTTATGCTTCACAGATGAAGTAATGGATCATCAAATCGCAGAGGGTTTCAAACCCGTGAATATCGAATCATATGATGGTACGACAGATCCCGCGGTATGGATCGAGGACTATCTCCTTCATATCCACATGGCCCGTGGTGACGATCTACATGCCATTAAATACCTCCCACTCAAGCTTAAAGGACCAGCCCGACATTGGCTCAACAGCTTGCCAGCAGAATCCATAGGTTGTTGGGAGGACCTGGAAGCCGCATTCCTCGACAACTTCCATGGCACCTATGTGCGACCACCAGATGCCGATGACTTGAGCCACATAATTCAACAGCCAGAGGAATCGGCCAGGCAATTCTGGACATGGTTCCTAACCAAGAAAAATCAAATCGTCGACTGTCCGGATGCAGAGGCCCTAGCAGCTTTCAAGCATAACATCCGCGACAAGTGGCTTGCCCGGCACCTTGGACAAGAAAAATCGAAATCTATGGCAGCCCTCACGACACTCATGACCTGCTTTTGCGTGGGAGAAGACAGCTGGCTAGCTCATAGCAATAACATGTCAAAGAGCCCTGGTAATTCGGATACCAAGGACAGCAATGGCAGGTCACGTCGCAACAAGCACAAGCGCCGCATTAACAATGACAATACCAAGGATACGACAGTTAATGCCAGATTCAGAGGCTCTAAGCCCGGTCAACAGAAAAAGCCATTCAAAAGAAGCACGCCGGGCCCATCCAGTTTGGACCGTATACTTGATCGCTTGTGTCAGATACATGGTACCCCTAACGAGCCAGCCAACAACACCAACAGGGATTGTTGGGTGTTCAAGCAGGCCGGCAAGTTAAATGCCGAAAACAAAGTCAAGGGGCTACATAGCGACGACAAGGAGGAGCCCCGACCGCCGAACACCGGAGGACAGAAGGGGTTTACCCCACAAGTGCGAACGGTGAACATGATATACGCAACTCACATCCCCAAGAGGGGAGCGGAAGCGTGCGTTAAGGGACGTGTACGCGTTGGAGCCAGTCGCCCCAAAGTTCAATCGATGGTCCTCCTGCCCGATCACTTTCGATCGCAGGGACCACCCCACTAGTATCCGCCATGGCGGCTTTGCTGCATTGGTTCTAGACCCAATCATTGAAGGATTTCACCTCGCTCGAGTCCTTATGGACGGCGGTAGCAGCTTGAACCTGCTTTATCAGGACACAGTGCGCAAAATGGGCATTGATCCCTCAAGGATTAAACCCACAAAAAACGACCTTTAAGGGAGTAATACCAGGTGTAGATGCCCATTGCATAGGCTCAGTCACACTAGAAGTGGTCTTCGGATCCCCGGATAATTTCCGAAGCGAGGAGTTAAACTTCGACATAGTCCCGTTCAGCAGTGGCTATCACGCACTGCTCGGATGAACCGCATTTGCAAAATTCAATGCGGTGCCGCACTATGCATACCTCAAGCTCAAGATGCCAGGACCTCGGGGGGTCATCACAGTCAATGGAAACACAGAGCGCTCTCTCCAAACCGAGGAGCACACTACGGCCCTCGCAGCAGAAGTACAAAGCAGCCTATCAAGGCAATTCTCTAGTCTGGCGATCAGACATCCGGACACCGTGAAGCGTGCCCGAAGTAATCTGCAACAGGACCGCCTGGCATGTTCTGAGCTCGCATAGCAATGCGGCCCCTACCCCAGCCCCATCCAAATGGCGACACACGTGCCACGCGTACACAATTACGCATTAAAAATACCATGGGCACAGGGGAGGGGCACGACTACGGCACGCCCCGAAACGCGGCTCAACCGCACTAGGGGCTCCCTACTTTGTTATTGTTTTCTCCTTCCAGGACTTCACTCTCTGGAAGCCCTGTCCGGCAATATAATCGCCGAACACACGATGCAAGGACCAGGGGGGCCGGAAGCTACGTCGCATCATGGAACTCCCAGGTGGTCTCTATAACGAGCAAAATACCCGCTTTCACTACCATTCCGCAACTTACCCTTGTAAGAGACATGTCAAATAGTCCCATTTTATGCTTATCGCACTACTTGTATCATTTTGCTTCAATGCATCTTTTCGAATAAACAATGCATAGCTTCAGTCTGTTTTTGCATTTTTCTTTTATATATGTGTTCATTAATGACACCTTGCAACCGTACACTTTGGTACGGCCAATACACCAGGGGCTTAAGTACCCCACAATATGGTGTGAGAAGTCCGAACACTTTCACAAGTGCGGCACCCCAAACTTATAGCATTATATGCATCAGCTCTGAATCATGTCTTTGGTCAATAGTTGGGTTTGCCCGGCTCCCATGTTTTGGTACCTTACGTTCCGCTATATCGGCTAAGGTAGCACTGGGAGAACTACTGCGATTGTGCCCCGGTTCAGCTGGGCTAAGCACCTCAGTAGAGAAAGCTAAAACTGACTGTCATGATAGGGCGAGAGCTGGTCGCTGTTCGAGAGGTTTCGAGTCCCTAAAGACTTATGCCGCTTAGGGCGAGGAGCCGGCTTTGTCCGGCCTAGGCGTGTATAGCGCCCCGAACTCGGTCTTCCGAACACTAGGGGCTTCGCCAAAATTTAAAATTATAGAATTCTCTGGCTAAGTGAGAGTGATAACGCATTATAGTCCGATTGCCTTGTTCGTTGTGCTGAGCACCTCCCTCGAAGGACCCAAGAATGGGAAAAAGAGTGCTCAGGTTTATCCCGAACACCCCAGCACTCGTGGCATGGGGGCAGAAGCCGACGACTCGCCATAAATGGCCGTATAGAAGGTAATATTTTAAATTCAAACAAGAGTTGCATAGCGCATATGAAAAAGTTTTCAGCGTACAGGATCACAAATGCGAGTTCACTCAAAAATTACATCCTTGGAACATTCATCCGCCACAAGGCGGGCACCCTTCAGGACGCCCTCATAGTACATCTCAGGGTTGCGATGCTCCTTGCCCTGCGGTGGCCCGTCCTTCACCAGCTTCTCAGCATCCATCTTGCCCCAGTGTACTTTAACACGGGCAAGCGCCCTGCGGGCGCCCTCGATGCAGACGGAGCGCTTGATGACTTCAAGCCACGGACAGGCATCCGCCAGCCGCCTCACCAGCCCAAAGTAGCTCCCAGGCATGGCCTCTCTAGGCCACAGCTGGACTATAAGACCCTTCATGGCCTGTTTGGCCACCTTATGGAGCTCGACCAATTGCTTCAGCTGGTCGCTCAAGGGCACCGGGTGTCCGGCCTCAGCATACTGAGACCAGAACACCTTCTCCGTCGAGCTCCCTTCCTCGGCCCGGTAGTAGGTGGCGGCATCTGACACGCTGCGGGGCAAATCTGCGAACGCTCCTGGAGAGCTCCGGACTCGGGTAAGTAACAAGTAATTCACTTTCACGTGCTTGCTTTGCATAATGAATGCCTTACCCGCTGCTATATTCTTCATCGCCTCAATTTCCTGGAGGGCTTTTTGGGCTTCGGCCTTGGCAGACTTGGCGCTTTCAAGGGCCGCCGCGAGCTCGGACTCTCGCGTCTTCGAGTCAAGCTCCAAACTCTCATGTTTTTTCACAAGGGCCTGGAGCTCTTGCTGCACCTCCTCCACCCGCGCTTCATGTTTCCCTCGCTCAGTGCGCTCCGTGGCCTCTTTGTTTTTGGCCTCGGATAGCACTTGCTTTAGGGTCGCCACCTCGTTCGTGGCCCCTGCCATAGCCACGATGATCCTGTCATTTTTCGCAACCACATCTTTTTAATATACTTACACAAGGTATTACTTACCTTCTTTCTCCTCGAGCTGCTTCTTGGCAAGGTCGAGCTCTTTCTCGGACCGCTCGAGGCCCTGCTTCAACGCATCGACCTTCGCAGTCAGTGCGGCAGAGGTCAGCAGCGCAACCTGCATACCCAGACATACTTTTGTTAGACTCATGTGTTTATTATTAGATCCTCTATTCGGCTTTTCTTTGTGAACACCAAACAGAGCATCAGGGGCTACTGTCTATGTGGAAATATTTTCATATATTTTTTATATACCTCAAAGCCTGTTAGAAGGCTGGCACAGGCTTCAGTTAGCCCGCTCTTGGCGGACTCAACTTTCTGGATCACCACACTCATAATAGTGCGATGCTCCTCGTCGATGGAGCGCCGTCAAGCACCTCCAGCAAGTTATCCGGTGCCTCCGGTTGGACGGAGGTCACCGGTGCGGTAGGCTTGCCCTTCTTAGTGTGGGGCCGCCTGCCGGAGTCCGGAACCACTAAAGGTTCCGGTGCGATGTTCGGTCCAGGACCGGACTTGGAGCCCTTGGGACCCTTGCTCCCCTTGTACCTGCAGTCCGGAAGGTCGCATTGCGGTGCCTCCAGGACTACCTCCCCTCGGCTTGGAATCCTTTGGGACAGCACCTCAGGGTTATCCATAAGGCGGGGGGTGGAAGAGGTCGGAAGCGAAAAGCTATTCACATCCGACGAATCCAAGGAACCACTCGACGATATGTCGACTTGGGCTCGGAGCGGACTGCATGATTATATTCGGCGTTAGGAGAAGCTGTGCAATAATGTAACGGTACGAGTCAGTCTGGTGTCCGAATACTTACGACTTCGCCAGGGACTTGGCCCTGGGCGGCCACTCCTCTTTGCTGTCAGCGGCGTTGGTGGAGTAGTCCGGAGGAAGGGTCCTTCCCTTCTTGGACCCTCCGGCCTCCCCCGTTGGGGCGGCCTTCCTTTTCTTTTCTCCCCCTGCTGGAGGGGAAGAAGCCTCTTTTTCCTCCTCCTTATCTTCGTGGGAGGAGTGCGCCCCGGAGTCATCGGACGATGATTCCGACACCACTTGGCGCCGGGAAATCTTTTGGGTTCCCGCGGCCTTCTTCTTGGCCTTCTTCTCCGGCACCACGTAAGGTGTCGGAACCAGCAGCTACGCCAAGCGGGTGTCTGCTGGGCCTTCGGGCAAAGGAGCCGGACAGTCGATCTTTCTGGCCGGCTCCTGCCAGTCCTGTCAAAGGTACGGGAGCTTAGATCCCGCATAGAGTCAAACTATGAAAAACGAGTATCCTGTAAGAGGTAAAAACAGCTTACCGCGCTGGCTTGGCGCTCCGCGCAGAATCCGCAGTCCTCGGTAGTGGGAGGGGGAACCTCGGCGCCCTTGAATAGCACCTTCCAGGCATCCTCGTGTGTTGTGTCGAAGAGCCTGTTCATAGTTTGGTGCTGGGCCAGATCGAACTCCCACAAGTTGAAAGCCCGTCGTTGACACGGGAGGATCCAGCGGATGAGCATGGCCTGGACTACGTTGACGAGTTTGAGCTTCTTGCTCACCATGTTTTGGATACATGTTTGGAGTCCAATCAGCTCTCCCGAACTACCCCAGGACAGGTCCTTCTCTTGCCAGGAGGTGAGCCACGTGGGGATGCCAGATCGGAACTCGGGGGCCGCTGCCCATTCGGGGTCACGCGGCTCGGTGATATAGAACCACCCCGATTGCCACCCCTTTATGGTCTCCAGGAAGGAATGGCGCCTCCGCACTCCGCTTGGCGGCCGCTCACTACCTTCGGCTTGACATTGAAGGTCTTCAGCCATAAGCCAAAGTGGGGCTTGATGCGGAGGAAGGCCTTGCACACGACGGTAAATGCCAAGATGTTGAGGATAAAGTTCAGGGCCAGATCGTGGAAATCCAGGCCGTAGTAGAACATGAGCCCCTGTACGAATGGGTGGAGAGGGAATCCCAGTCCGCGGAGGAAATGGGTAAGGAACACTACCCTCTCGTGGGGCCTGGGGGTGGGGATGAGCTTCCCCTCATCTGGGAGCCGATGCGTGATGTCGTCGGGTAGCTATCCGGCTCTCCTCAGCTTCTTGATGTGTCCCTCCGTGACGGAGGAGACCATCCACCTGCCTCCCGCTCCGGACATTGTTGGAGAGGGTTGAGGTGGGAAGTCCGGACTTGGGCGCTGGAGCTCGAGTGTGCGAAAATGGATGAGCAAAGGAGGAAGAAGGCGTGGATGAAAAGGTGAATCCTTATCCCTTTATATGGGTGGACGAAACTATGCGTCCCCACCAGCCTGGTAAAACACGCTTATCCCCCAAACACGCAATCAATGGCATGGTTGGGTTACCCATGCCCGTATTGATGAGAATCCCATAATAAGGGGACACGATCTCTGCTTCGACAAGACGTGCCAAGGAAACCGCCTCGCAAAACGCGCTGAGGTGGGACAGTAAAAAATGATTCAAATGAAGGCTTGGCGGTGGTGTGATGTCACGCTACAGAATACGTCATCAGATTAGATTTGTGAAAACGTTACTCCCTCTCTCTATGATGGTATGTGGAACTTGTTTTGCAGAGCCGGACACGATCCTCGTGTTCAAAATCTTCTATGAAGTATTCAGAGGAGGAACCCGCCTTGCAATGCCGAAGACAATCTGCGCACCAGACTCGTCGTCACTGAAGCCTGGTTCAGGGGCTACTGAGGGAGTCCTGGATTAGGGGGTGTCTGGACAGCCGGACTATAACCTTTGTCCGGAATGTTGGACTATGAAGATACAAGATTGAAGACTTCGTCATGTGTCCGGATGGGACTTTCCTTGGCGTGGAAGGCAAGCTTGGAAATATGGATATGTAGATTTCCTCCCATTGCAACCGACTCTGTGTAACCCTAGCCCCTCCGGTGTCTATATAAACCGGAGGGTTTAGTCCGTAGGACAACAACAATCATACCATAGGCTAGCTTCTAGGGTTCAGCCTCTCTGATCTCGTGGTAGATCAACTCTTGTAATACCCATATCATCAATATTAAATCAAGCAGGACGTAGGGTTTTACCTCCATCAAGAGGGCCCGAACCTGGGTAAAACATCGTGTCCCTGCCTCCTGTTACCATCTGCCTTAGACGCACAGTTCGGGACCCCCTACCCGAGATTCGCCGGTTTTGACACCGACACCGCCCCTTCCCGTGAGTCTTGGCCACGCATGCGCGTCGCCGGTGCACGGACACATTGCCACGCTGCGTGTCACCTCCTCCCCTCCCTCTAGAGCTCTTCCCCGCGGCTATAAGTAGCGCCCTCGAGCCCCTAGCAGTCCACAATGCCCCCCAAACCACTAGCTTGACCTCGAGGAGGTCTCCATCCCCTCCCCATCACCATGTCCGCTGCCTCGGGCTCTGCTTGATCCTGGCGCTACCGCGCCCCTCTCGCCGTTTCTCCCCCACCACTGCGTCACCTGAGGTCCGGCGAGCCGCCCCGTTGCCTTGCCGGCCCATTTGCCCCACGGGAGCACCTTGCTCGGTGGTGGTCGAAGCCTCTCTCTGCCGCGCGCCCTGCAGCTCCCTCCCTAGTGCTCCTCGACGGCAACTGACACCACCACGGGATGCGCCTCTCGCTCCTGAGCTCGTGAGTACGTCGTCTGCCATGTGCGGTGGTCGGAGCCGACGACAATTGTCGTCGAGGCGATCCCCTCCCTCTGCCAGGCGCGCGCACGAGCGGGGGGTTGAAGACGCCAGGCCAGGAGGGCCCCTCCCCGCGCGACCCCACCTGGCAGTGTCTCGGTGTTGACCCCGCCCTGGGCCCGCGTCTGTAAGTGAAGGCGTATTCTGGTTATGCGTTTTCGATATACGAAAGTGTATTTGCTCCCTCTTTTACCTGAAATACACTTTCGTAGTTCTGAAAGCGTATTCGCTTTGCACTTCGGCTCAAAATACGTTTCTCTTTGCAAAAAAGGTATTCGGCCCAAAGGCATGTTCAGCTTTTCCTCCAAGGGCCTGTTTGCTGAAAAAAATTCATCGATAGGTCCCTGATCTTCAACCTTCGTATCTAGACAACCGTAACTCCGATTGAGGTGATTCCAACGCTCACATTCTCGGTTCGTCGAGCTCTTTCCATTGGTATCATTTTCATAATGTTTTCACATAGTGAAAATGACCACTTTGCCCTTTCCTGTAAACAGCCCCCTCCGAGAGAGAACTGTTTTCGGCAACCCTTTTCGTGAGCGTTTCACACTTCTTCCCGAAGTATTTGTTGACCCCAGGCAAGCCAACCTCTTATCATGAGCCCCAAACTTGCATGTTGAATTTGCTGGCACCTCGTGTGTGTGTTTAGTTGCAGTAGTTTCTTATCCGTTCCGGCTGCTGTTATTTTAGTCATGCTATATGTTTTTGTCATCTGTCTTGCATGCTTATGCTTTCATGAAATAAGTTGACATGTTAATTTGCTGTTGTTACTGGAAATATCATGCCCATGTCTAGTTTCTTCTCATGTTAGTAGTATCGATGTTATGATATTCTGTTGCACTAGTGAAATTACTAGTACTTGTTATTGCCATGTTTCGCATGCTACCAATGTTCATTTGAAAAGCTTGATTTTGTTACTGCATCGGTATGTTGCATGATAGTTGTTGCACTCATGTTAAAATGCTTGCATGATGATTGATGACGGTGAAGTTAATAATATGACTTAATATCAGACCTTCTCCGTCATCACTGGGATATCATAGTGCCACCAAATCGAGCTTTCTCCAGTGCAACCACATTTACCTTATGGGAGGTCCTAGTTGGGTCTATTGTCATGCCTCTCATCGGTGCCTCCCGCGAGGGAAGGTTATGGACACGCGTTACCCTGATCAGGTAGGCGTACATAAGCCTTATGTGCCCGGGTTAGGTTTTGAGCTGATGTCCCTATTTGGGACCATTTTGCCACGAGAGTGGCCATTGGTACCTTTGGTAGGTAAGGGGCCACCCAGGACTGAGCCCATAAGGGGTGTTGGTCGGAGTGGCCGGGAGAGTGTCATGGCAGTAGGTCAGTTTTGTCGGAACGCCGTTGGTCCACCTGAATGGGAGTGCGAGGCCATGGGTTCCGTGGTGTGGGTACAGTGCACTACCTCTGAAGAGTGTATTTTAATCTATCGATAGCCGCGTCCTCGGTCATGGGCACAAGTTCGTAGTAGGTCACGCTATCGGATCTTGGTCGAAGTGGAGGATAAACCTAAAATAACTAAGTTGATGATTAATGTGCAATAAAAGAATGTGATGACTTGGACTATGGGAAAATCATGAGAAGTCATGATGATGTGTGATATGACCCCGAGACGAGGTCTCGATAAGTCATGCATGTGCTCCAAGGAGTCGTGGCCGAGTAAGTGATTATTGCATAATGTTATTATCATATGTCTTCACGGGAGGTAACTGGTTGTTTATTTCTAGCATAGTTTCATGATGCCATGCCATGTTTTGATATGCTATGCTTTGTTGTTGCTTTGTTAGAAGTAAATTTGCTATGCCCTGCTAGTAGATGCTTTGATGTTATTCATGATTAGTTTGATTTATGATTCTAGTTAATATCATGCCATGCTTAGAAGTTGTGTTGAAGTAGACTGTTGCATATGTTTGGTTCTTGCTAGTCATCTGTTTGTTTGGATGCTGTGTATTTGGTTGTCTTGCAAGTACATTCAATGTACTGACCTGGCGTGTCATGCCAGTTTTGTAGATCGCGCCCGAATTGTTCGCTTGTTCCGTCGTGCTAGGCCGTAATCTTACCAGTCCTGTGAGTTATGGAGCCCAACCAGAGTTGATGAGCCGCCAAACCAAGACTTCCGCCGCTAGTTAAATAGACTTCCGCCGCCAAATAATAGCCTTAGGACTATGCCAGATAATTGTATTCATCAATGATGTAATCTTATACGCATGTATTTGATGAATATTATTGTACCTGGAATGCTATATCATGGACCTGTCGTGCGTCAGGTGTTATCCTGGGCTGACGTGCGAAGGCCCCCCTGCTCCATGCGGATCGGGGTGCCACAGGATATGGTATCAGAGCAGCCAGGCTGGCATAGGTTATCCTAGCATTAGATCACCACTACCATCAACCCGTAATGACCCTAATGGATTTGACCCATCTCTGGCATCTGGCATGGCCACTGTTAATCAACAGGTGGCGCAGTCGGGACCGACACGTCCTCACCCCGCTGTCCCCTCCTAGTTATCCGTGGAACGAATAGCAACCCTATCTTTTTTGGTCGGCCTCACTGCTTTCCCTTTGCCATTAAGGGAAAGGGGCCACACCATGCGGGCATGTCCCGCATAGCTGCCTATAAAAGCCCCCTTTCCGCTAGCCGAATCGATCACCCCTGAGTCAGCCATGTCCCTGCAAAGAAGCCTAGCTAGTAACACCCCAGCCATGGCTAGCACCCTCAAAGCTCCCAAGTTTTACACCCGCACCTTTGCCATCAACCACCCTGGCTTTCCACCCCTTCTTGCTGAGATGCTCACCAAAGCCTTTGGTTGCAATGCTATCCCCAATTACCTGGTGTTCCAGTCGACACCCGTCCCTCACCTTCATCGCTATGATTCAAGAGTACACATTGGCCCAGGTCCCGCAATAGATGGCTAGCCTTTGGTTTTTCAGGTTAGAGCCATGCCTACCGCTGATTTAGCCATCCAGGCCGCTGCTGTGGAGGCCATCCTATACCTCAGAACCAAATTTCTGCAGGTGGCACAAAGGCGGGAGTTCTGCTTTTTCCCCATTGTGACAGAAGAAGGAATTTAGCCTTCTCCCACTATCCAAGGAGATGACTCCGTAATTGCTCACCTGGTGCAATATATCACTGCCCAGGGGATGATCATTTCTAAGATGCTTGCCTAATTTAGAACCCTGGACAACGATGCGGTACGAGTTGGCAAGGAAGCTTATTGTGAGGCTCGTAAATTCGCATCTCAAGCCGTTCACCCCATGCCATCTGAACCAGTGCTACCCTCTCAGCCTGTGTTGTGGCCTATACCAAACATCGTCACCCTCGACAAGGCTCTTTACCGAATCCACCAGCAGCATTTGCTTGGATCAATATCAGCCACACCCCCAACAGTCGAATCCCAACCCATAGTGCTATCGGACGATGAAGATGGAGATTGGCTCAGTCTTCGTCCTCCTGGAGAGCCCCAGCAAGGCCAGTCCTCTGCATGACCTTTGTCAGGGAGTGAGGTGATTCTGCGAGTAGATCAGTTAGTCTGTTCATCCTCGATATGAGGATAGAACTATGTATCCCAGAATGAGTTGTTTTGTTTAGCGCGTAGAGCGTTAGTGCTTTGTTGTATGATGGTACTGTCGTAATATGTATGCCGTGTTCTATGTATATTTTTGTGCTTTTGTTTTCGTGCTTGTTTTTTATTGTCTTATTGTCAAGCAGAAACGTTCGACAGTGCTGGCAATGTGTTTCTAACAAGATTTTGATCAGTAGATCACCTACACTAAAAACAACATTGACTCGTCCCGAGTCTCTAATAAAATACGCGCTGGTGTAGGTATATGTATGCCAGGAGTACATATAACCCCTAGCATTAAAACACTTTAGTTTGATTTGTCTGGTGTGCCTTTCTGTTGCATGTTTATTGTCTCTGCCTCTTTATTAGTTTAGGTTGTACTGCATACTGCACGCATACCCGGTTCCCCCATGAGTACATTCGGGCAGTACTCGCAGAATGCAAAGTCACATATCCCTCTCTATCTGTGCATACCCACTATGCCGAATTTCGAAACCCAGAGCTTCGCAGAGGCATTTCTGTCTGGCAGTGCCTCGTCTCTAATTATTTTTCCCGATTTTGTTTCTGGAGGAACACTGCCAACTTTATTTCATTTGATCCAGTACATCTACCACAATACAGATTTCAACTCTGATTCTACCTCTACACCTACATTGCGTGGAGCTATCCGCGAAATTTTTCCATACCCAGTGTGTTTCTGGAGCTGGAGCAGCCACCTCGCCTGCATCCAAACCTCACCACCAACATCGTCCCTGCCTTACGTGGCGCAGGCAAGTCGCAACCACCGCAGCACACGATTACCCCACCGACAAGATCTCCTTGGCGGGTGGCACGCGCACCCTGACGCGGTCCGCGCCGGGCAGCCACCGCGTGTCGCGAAGGAACGTGAGGTGGTCGTCGTGGACGATGGAGCCGTCCTAGTCGCCGGAGCGCTCCATGAAAATTCAAGCCCGACGAAGGCAAAGGGATGACGACGAGCGTATGGACCCGCAGTGGAGCAAAGAAAGGCCTCGAGAAGGAGAAGCTTGACGACAGCAGCAAATCGCGGCAGCACTTCGGCGAGCGTGGAGTGCGGCAGCAGTGAGGAAGAAGAAAGAGTGAGGGAGGGCGCGCATGCCTCTGCCTCTCCCCTCTCCCCCTACTTATAGCCCTCTGGCTGAAAAGCCGAGGGGGCGGGGTGTGGGATCGTGGGATTTACTGTGCCCACGACCCCATGGCCCCGCACTTACCATGCCGTAATGGCGCATATAAAAACACACATGATCCCAACCGCCCACCTCGGCCGCAGCAGATCCGCGCGTGTGCCGAGGCCCGGTAGTGGTGGGCCCGGCCTACTGATGCGTCCCATCGAGCGTGGGCTGGCAGGCCGACCCGGCCAGCTAATGTCGCATGGCACGCATGTGGCAGGCGACAAGCCTAGGCACCTAGCTAGCATGCCTCGTGCCTCCCGCCACGACTATTCAAATTCCACCAGTCGTCATGCCAGGCCCGGGGCGGCTCCTGGCATCCGACGCTCCAGAAGACGGACAATGCAAGCAACCAAGACCTTATGGAGTAGGAAGCTGTCGGGGCACCCCCCTTATCAACCACGGCGACCCGCCAGCTTCGGGGACTACTGTCGGAGTTATTGGCCATGGGTAGCCTCATCTGCCCCCCATGGAAATTCAAGACATCGGGGCCGACTATGCCCCTCAAGCCTCAAAGATTGATCGCCGCCTTCTTGTGGCCGGCTGGTCCAAGCGGCTGGCTACGAGAGGGGTCGGCTCCTAGCAGGCGGCCCCCAGAGGGGCAGGTTTCTAGCAGGCGGCCCCAAACGCCCTCAAAGTCTGAGCCACCATGAATGCGATGAGAGGAGGCATGGCTATAGAGAAGGCTGCGACCCTCAAATCAAGGGCGGGGTGTGGCTATAGTGCGCCATACCGACTAGTATCTCCCACACGGTGCAGCACTGTAGCCCTTCCGCCCATGACATCACCCAAGACAGAAGGGGCCCAGCTCCCACAAGGGGCTACCGGTACGGCCCACATGCGGCGGGTCCTACCAGCATGTGAAAAGATAGAAGGTGGCAAGCTCAGTCAGCCGGCTTGGGGGAGGCCGGTTTCCGGCAGGCGGCCCTCCCCCTCTCAAGAGTTTGTGCACCATCAGCCGGGAGAAATAGGGAATGGCTACAGTGAATGACCGCCAGGCGGCGGGACTGTAGCCACGCCTCCCCCGACAAAGAAAGCTTCATTAGAAGCACGACTACTGTGCTGAGCCGCCAGCAAGGCCCCGCCGGCTGTCTTTTACTCGGCCGAGTACAAGACAGCCGGCAGGGCCCACCAGTCGGCGGGCCCCAGCTTCTAGCGGAGAAGCCGGCCACAAGAGACACTGACGGCCTAGGCCCACACTCGGCCAGTTTACCATTGTACCCCTGGGTGGTAGGCCTATATAAACCCCCCCCCCCAGGGCTCCCATGCAAAGGGTTCAGACTCTTAGAGAAACACACACACACACACACATAGAGAGAGAGGGAGTTAGGGCTAGCCTTGTTCTTCTTCCTCCTCTAGAGAAACAGCTCTAGGAGCGATTTTGTAGCCACTCTTGTTGAGTTAGTGAACATGCGGAGACCCCGCAAAGCAAGACTATGGGTGTTATCTCCTAGGAGAGCCCCGAACCTGGTAAGATCCGCCGGTGTGCATGTCTTCGTCTCATCCCGTTTCCTGGCACCGGCGACGTCTTATTAGCCCCCTTCATGATAAGCCATCCGTTGAAATATGTCGCACGACACCCCCAACATTTGGCGCCCATCGTGGGGCTAGGTGCACTGTCGTCCGAAGATCTGTTCTGGATGGGCACCCTCTTCCTCTCGAGCGAGTGTAGCTAGCCTGGCACGCCAGACGGCGTTTGCACCGATGCGCTGCACGGCGCGGAGGTCGCATGCGCAGCAAGCTGCCTCGCCGACCTTGTTGGTGAGGTCCATCTTTCCGACGAGCCTGCGTCCGACGCAGGCTCAGATGGCCTCGAGAGCCGCCTCATCAACCTCCTCGACCAGCTCCACATTGCCAATGAGCCGGCCTTTGACTTGGAGTCGGTCGGCTCCACTGACCCGATGCTTGTTGACTCTGACACGGCTTCCCTCGATGCTTTCCCCACCAACGTGGTGGTCATCAACGATCCACTCCCATGCGCGGAGAGCGGCGGCAACACCGTCAGGGAGGTCCTTGTTATCAGCCACCATGGGGGCTCCGGAGGAGCCGGCCAGGACCCATTGCAGGCGGCAATGTGGACGCCAAGAGCTTGGAAGCCTGCCGCATTTCACTTGTGGAGAATGCCAAGAAATTGGCTACCATGAGACGCCTCTCCGAAGCCTTCCAGCGCGAAGTTGATCGCGTTGTCGGTGGCACGCCGACTGCTGCTCGGCCCAGCCCAGCCGGCACAGTCAGGCAGCAAGGCGGAGCCATCGCCAGCATATTTGCAGTAGACCGCCTGGTCTACGCCACGCCCATGGAGAACATATGCGCCGCCCAGGCGGCAGCAGATGATATGGACCACCTGGAGGGCGACGAGCGCGCTACATGACGGAGCGTGTTTAGCAGCTTATTGATGCGGCTGCTGCCCAGCAAGAAGCCGGCTGTCGCACTAAAGAGCTTCACCAGCGGGTGGAGAACCCCCCCCCCCTCGCCAAGAGCATGGCGCGACCTCCCGGACGCCGACTGGTGGTGCCCGCGACAGGCGAGACAAAGAGCCGGCTGCCAGTCGCAGCCGGACTCGCATCACCATCGAGTGCGACCAAGACGGCCGCCCTCAAGCAGTCAAACGATGGGACAATGATCCATTGCCGCCGCCTCCTCGTAGGGAGAGGCACGCTTCCCCGCCGCCTGCTGATCATCTGACTCTTGGTCACCGGCTAGGCCGCCGAGAAGGAGTCGACAAGAACGATGCACACCACCAGATCGACCGGCTGGATTGATCCCTGGCGCTAGAAGAAGAAGGCGCGATGGGTCAGCCTTGTTTTGGCCCCCACATCCGTGACGAGCCTTTCCCCAAGGGGTTCTCACTCCCGAGGGACACGCCCAAGTACAACGGCACCGTGAAGCCAGAGGATTGGCTGGTGGATTATTCCACGACAGTCAGCATAGCAAACGACAACAAGCGCATTGCTATGAAGTATGTCCCGCTCATGCTCCAGGGCACAGCCCAGACAAGGCTGAACAGCCTCAAGCCCTACAGCATCAATAGCTGGGTAGATTTCACTGAGGTGTTTATTCGAAACTTCACCAGCACCTACAAGCTGCCTCCCAAGCCTCGCCAACTCTCACTATGCGTCCAAGGCCCCAATGAGTTCACCTGTGATTAACTGACGCGGTGGGCAGAACTGTGCAACTCCTACAAAGGAGTGCATGAGGTCCAAGTTATCAAGTACTTCACCACCGGGTGCCGAGAAGGCACCTTACTCAAGAACCGGCTTCTCTGCGATGAGCCGGTGACACTCGATGAGCTACTGATCATAGAAGATAAATATGCCATGGTCGACCCCTCCATGAAGTTGGAGCTTCGTGTGGACACTTCTGGGAAGGTGCTCCCCCGGCTCCTCGAACATCGGCTAGAGACAACAGTCGGCGCCAGCAGCCGAACGACAATAAGCGCAAAGCCCCCCCAGCCGGCTTCCACCAGCTGGCAGGTGGCAACTGTTGAAGATCAACAACCCGAAGGGAAGCCACCTCCCAAGTGTCAGAAGGGTGGCAAGTCGACTTGGTTACCTGCCTTCTCCTTCGAGCAGACTCTCGATGCCCCTGCAAGTTCCACAGCGGCGCGAAGCCATCCAGCAAGAGAGAAGGACTGCCTCCTCCGCCTGCTGGCCCGCCGGCTCCGCCTCCTCAGTAGCCGGTCGCCCGTCCAGTAGTCGGCCAAGTCCAAGATGATTACCCTAAAGAGCATGGCGGTCATGTCGTCTTCACCAATATGGCCAGCGATAAACACAGCCGGCGCCAGCAACACCTCGAAGTAAATGCGGTTGCTTCCACTACTCCAGAGTTCATGCATTGGTCTGAAAAGCCCATCAGTTGGAGCCAGACCGACCACCCAGAGGCGATGCCCTCTCCGGGTTCCTATGCCCTGGTTTTGGACGCCACCCTTGCAACAGAGAGGCGGGCTGCTCATTTTTCCTGAATCCTGATAGCTGGCGTTAGTAGCTTCAACATCCTTTACCGGGAGACCATGGAGAAGCTAAAGATCAAAGAGAAGCAGCTGCAGCCCAGTCGAACTGTGTTCCATGGCATTGTGCTCGGCTTGTCCTGCTCACCAATCGGCAAGATCAAGATAGATGTGTCCTCTTCGGAGACAAGGATCATTTCCGCCGCGAAGCCATTTGGTTCGAGGTGGTTGACCTAGAGAGCCCTTACCATGTGCTTCTAGGCCGACCGGCTCTAGCCAAATTCATGGCGGTGCCGCATTATGCTTACCTTAAGATGAAGATGCCAGGAACTAAGGGCATTATCACAATCGGTGGTGACTATGAAAATTCGGCCGCCTGTGCTGTAGCCAGTAGCCGGCTGGCCAAGTCCCTCGTGATTGCGGCAAAGAAGAAGCTCCTGGACCGGGTGGTGGCCATGGCCGGCAAGCAGCCGTACATGTCCCCAGAAGCCCAAGCGGAGACCCAGGGCTCCTTCAAGCCGGCCAAAGAAACAAAGAAGATCCCATTGGACCCTGAGCACCCGGAGAGGTACGCTATCATAGGTGCAAACCTTGACAGCAAATAGGAAAGCGAGCTCGTTCATTTCCACCATGAGAATCGGGACATCTTTGCATGGTCCCCTAAATACCTGCCGGGTGTTCTGACGGATTTCGCCGAGCACAAGCTACATGTGAGAGGAGATGCCAAACTAGTCAGACAGCCCCTCGTTGACTGTCGGAAGAGAAGAGGATAATTGTTGGAGAAGAGATCGCCCGCCTATTGGCAGCCGGCTTCATCATGGAAGTTTTCTTCCCAAAATGGCTTGCCAATCTAGTCCTTCTGCTGAAGAAGAACAACAAGTGGCGTATGTGTATTTATTACACCAGTCTCAATAATGCCTGCCCCAATGATCCGTTTTCCTTGCCACAGATTGACCTAGTGATAGACTCCACAGCCGGATGCGAGCTGTTGAGCTTCTTGGATGCCTACTCAGGTTATCACCAGATCAAGTTGAACCCGACAGACCGCATGAAGACCGCCTTCATCACACCATTCGGAGCCTTCTGTTACCTGACGATGACGTTCGGCTTGAGGAATGCCGGCACCACCTTTCAGCGTTGCATGCAGAAGTGCCTCCTCAAACAACTCAGCAGGAACGCCCATGTCTATGTGGACGATATTGTGGTGAAGACGGAGAAGCGCGGTACCCTATTGGAATATCTCAAGGAGACCTTTGAAAATCTGCTCCGGTTTCAGATCAAGCTCAACCCGGAGAAGTGCGTGTTCGGTGTACCAGCCGACCAGCTCCATGGCTTCTTGATCTCAGAATGCGGCATTGAGTGCAATGCTAAGATCAAAGCCATCGAGAGGATGGAAGTACCCACCCGACTGCGAGATGTCCAAAAATTCACCGGCTTCCTGGCATCCATCAGCCGCTTCATCAGTCGGCTGGGCGAGAAGGCCCTTCCCCTGTACCAGCTCCTGAAGAAAACCACTCATTTCGAGTGGAATGACAAGGCGGATGAGGCCTTTCTCCAGCTCAAGAAAATGTTGACCACGCCGCCTGTCTTGGCCGCGCCGACTGCTAAGGAGCCCATGCTCCGCTACATCGCCGCCACCAGCCGGGTGGTCAGCACGGTCATGGTAGTCGAACGCAAGGAAGACAACATGGTTCTGCCGGTCTAGAGACCAGTATATTATTTGAGTACTGTCGGCTTCCAAGCAGAACTACCCCCACTACCAGAAGATGTGTTACGGCGTACACTTTACCGCCAAAAAGTTAATGCCATATTTTCAAGAGCACCCTATGACGGTTGTCTGCACTTCTCCGCTTGCCGAGATCATAGGCAACCGAGATGCTTCATGCCGAGTGGCCAAATGGGCCATAGAGTTGGCCCCCACACCATCTTCTACCAGCCTCGCACCACCATCAAGTCCCAAGCACTGGCCGACTTCCTTGTCGACTGGGCCAAGACCCAGTACCTGCCGCCAGCGCCGGACTCTGCCCATTGGCGGATGCACTTTGACGGTTCGAAGATGCGCACTGATTTGGGAGCCGGCATCGTCCTCACCTCTCACAAAGGCGACAAGCTCAGATACACATTGCAAATCCATTTTGCCACCTCCAACAATGTGGCCGAGTATGAGGCACTAATACAAGGACTCTGGCTTGCCAAAGAACTCGGCATTCGCCGAATTCTGTGTTACGGTGACTCCGACTTGGTGGTCCAACAATTGTCTGGCAACTGGGACGCCAAGGATGCAAACATGGCAAGCTACCGCTTCCTCGTCCAGGAACTCAGCGGATATTTTGAAGGGTGTGAATTCCTCCATGTGCCACGAAGCGATAATGAGCATGCAGATCCTCTGGCGTGGATTGGCTCCACCCAGCAAGCCATACTAGCCGGCGTATCCCTCCAGCGACTCCGCAAGCTATCCATCAAGCCCTCGCCATAATCAGATTCTATCTTCGTGTCGGCTGCTCCTGAAACAGTCGGATCCGGCTCCATAGTTTCAGCAGTCGGCCCAGGGACTTCGGCAGGTGGCCCGGGGATTGCAGCAGTCGCACCCGGCCCGGTGACTTCGGTAGTCGGCCCGGGGACTTCAGTAGTTGGTTCAGGGACTTCAACAACGCAGCAAGTGGCGGCCGACTCTAGCCCGCCACCTCCCAACCCAGCTGCCACAGTACATGTGGCATTATTCACAGTGGAGGAAGTCTGAAGACCAACATGGGCTCAGCCCATCCTCAACTTTCTGGTGAACAAGGAGCTGCCAACCGATGAGATCTCGGCCCGACAGGTGCAACGTCGGGCAGCAGCATACACCATCATCAACAGGGAAATCATAAGGCGTAGTGTCACTGGTATATACCAGCGCTGCATAGAGTCGGAAGTGGGCCAAGCAACCCTCAAAGATATCCACCAAGGCGAGTGTGGCCACCACGCGGCCTCAAGATCACTTGTGGCCAAAGCCTTTCGTCATGGTTTCTTCTGGCCAACTGCTTTAGAAGGTGCCAAAGACTTGGTCAAGAAATATAAGGGATGCAAGAAGTTCAGTTCCAAGCAACATCTGCCGGCTTCTGCACTCAAGACTATTCCCCTTGCTTGGCCCTTTGCTGTCTGGGGACTAGACATGGTGGGACCATTCAGGACAGCACGCGGCGGCATGACTCATCTGCTTGTCGCTTTGGATAAATTCACCAAGTGGATAGAGGCAAAGCCAATCAAGAAGTTGAATGGTCCGACTGCTATGACTTTCATCGCAGACATCACCACTCAGTACGGCGTACCTCACAACATCATCACCAACAATGGCACAAATTTTGACTAGGGCGCCTTGGCTCGTTTATGTGTGACACAGGGCATTTGACTGGACTTAGCGTCCGTTGCCCACCCACAGTCAAACGGCCAAGTTGAGCGAGCAAACGGCCTCATCTTGACCAGAATCAAGCCCCGACTGGTCGAGCCTTTAGAGCGTTCGGCCGACTGCTGGATCGACAAGCTGCCGGCCGACCTCTCGAGTCTGCGCACCACTCTGAACAAGTCAACCGACTTCACCCCCTTCTTCCTCGTATATGGTGCCAAGGCGGTCATCCCAACTGACATCGAGTTCGACTCATCTTGCATCACCATGTACACCGAGGCGTCGACCTGCTGGAAGAGGGCCGGCTATTGGCACTCAGCTGGTGCGCCATCTACCAGCAGGGTCTATGCCGCTACCACAGTCGAAAGGTCAAGCCGAGATCCTTCCAAGAGGAAGACCTTGTGCTCCGGCTGATCCAGCGAACAGCCGGCCAGCACAAGCTTTCGGCTCCTTGGGGAGGCCCTTTCATCATCAGTAAAGCCTTGGGAAATGACTCCTACTACCTGATCGACGCCCAGAAGCCCAGGGCGTGCAAGAGGGACGATTCCGGCAAAGAAACAGAGTGCACATGGAATGCAAACCTCCTTCGAAGATTTTGCAGTTGAATGCAGTATGTACCACACTATCTTTTGTATCAAGTATGAAGACTTTGGGTCCCTCGAGGAACACTCGGGGACTACCCTTTCCTTTATCTATATGATAAGTATTATGCCTACAAAATGTGTTATTTCATTTCTCCTCCTGAAACCGGGTTCGACCAGTCGGCCCGGGGGCTTGCCGCCTTGTACTATGTCGGTGCTTCCTGCAGTCAGACCAGTAATGTGTCAGCACCTACGCACCCTCTTGCCATTAGGCACAACTCGCAAAGCGGCTGTATGCTTGGCAAGAGGTAAAGGCAAGAAATGGTGCTCACATGAAAAATGGCTAAGGACCAAAACATTGACATAGGACAAGCCGGCCCTTCGCCTCACCGACCGGCTAAACAGCCGACTAGCCGGTTTCTTACTTGGCTTGCAACGTTCCAATCGGTCAAAGTACTTGTCCTCCCACAGTGCTGAAATACTTGACCAGGCTGCAGTCCGCAGAGCGGATGACCAGTTGGTAAGTAGGTACCAAGGGAGGGCGGCAAAGGAAAAAATCAAGGAATGGAGAAGCAAGAAAAGTCGGAACTCGGCCAAAGCACAACTTGTGTGGAAAATAATTTACATATCAAAAGGCCCTCGACCAACATTCGACGTAGTTTGAATACTCCACGCAGGTGGAATTGTGCAAATTTAACAAAAGTTTGTGGAAGAGACTACTAAGCAGGAAAAGCTACGATAAATTAGCGGCCTAGACCAAGGGAGCAGCAGGCGAGTCCGGCAGGTTAGTGTAGTCGGGGGCGCCGACTAGTGGAGTGGCCAGCTGGCGGGTCTCGGCTTCGCCGCTTTCAGCAACAGTCGGCGTTCGGGCACGTGGCTCTGTGTTGGAGGCGCGGTCGATTTGAGGTTGGTCGTCCGCTCCGACCTCCGGCGCGTCGTCTTCATCATCCTCGCCCTCCTCGTCTTCCCCCTCATCACTGGAGGCGACTTCCTTCGCCAAGTCTTCGCCATCATCCAAGTTCAGACCGAATCATTCTGGCGGCGCTTCAGCACCGTTCTCGTTCAGCTAAGGGACAAAGTCTCCGGTGTTGGTGAGGTCGCACTCCACCGCCGCCAGCTCGGCGGCGGTTTCCAGACGAAACGTGGCCAACTAGGATAGATCTAGCCCGGGATACCACGCCTTGGTGAACTCCAAGGCCCGCCGCGCTCCTGCTCAGGCCGCGGAGCCCTTCCACGCCTCAAGACGGCCGGTGGCCACTTCCAGCCAGTCGGCAGTCCGACTGGGGGTGCGTGGGGCTTGCCTGTCTGGCCATAGGGCGGCGATTGCCTAAGCCCCAGCGTGTTGCAGCCAGCGGATTATCCGGTGGGCTGACTGGAGACGAGCCTGAATGCTGAGGAGCTGCTCGCCAAGGGTCTGTGGGGCATTGCCGGCAATCTCCATGCCACCTGCCCGTCGCTCCTCGCGGCGAGCCTCAATAGCCTCATTGGCAGAGATGGAATGGCCGGGGAAGAAGTCTCACAAGCAAAACAATAAGTCAGGAGTCGGAATCTAGAGGCCGGCTCACTCGACCGCCAACAGTCGAAAGAAGAGAAGAAAGCTCACCGTCGACTATGTCTTGAATCTAGCCATAACCAGTAGTGAGCACCGCCTCCGTCTCGGCCCAACCCAAGTGCTCGGTCTCGAACTCGGCCAGGAGACGGGCCTCGTTGTCCTCCGCCTGCTTCATGGCCGCCTTGTGAAGTGTCGCTTGGTCTGCCGACTGCTTGATCAGGCGGTCGCGTCCTGGGACGCCCTGTTGCATTCGTCCTCCTTGGCGCACAGTGCAGTGTTGGCTTCGCCCAGTTGCTGCTGCAAGGCGGCGTTGGTTTCTGAAAAAACAAGAGAGGAAAAATATCAACAATCAAGAAAAAAGAGAAGTATTAGCCGAGAGATCCGGCCCGACTGCTCAGCAATCGGCCCGCATCTCATGGACTACAGCCCGCGGGTGCGCTGACATGCGCCCGCGGAGAGAAGAAGATGGAGTTCTTACTCTAGCTTTGCGCCAAATCGGCAGTCTGTCGGACCAGCTCTCAGACCTGGGCATTGAAGCTGGCCACGCGGATGTTGTGATTGTCATGCAACAAGGCAAACAAAAGGGAAGTCAGTCAGAAGTTCAGATCCCACTGTGAAGTTCCAGGCCGCCTGCTCAGCAGCCGGCCCAGAACTCGGGGACTACACCCAGTGGGTGCGCTGGCGCGCCCCCACCGAAGATTACAGAAAACAAAAACAGGAAGCAAGTCACGTACCCGAACGGCGGCATGCATCTTCACAAACGCCTTCATGGATTGCGAGAGGGCGGCGGCTTCGGCTCTGAAGTCGGCCTGGACGTCCCGCGCCGCCTTGATCAAGGCACTCGTCCCGCCTCCGTGCACCCACTCTGTCGGCGCGGCACTGGTGGCTTCGGCCTCGGGAGCCGATGAGCTGGCGCTCCCAATCTACATCAGCCTCAGTGCCGATGCCGCTTTCTCCACACGACGATGCACTGGAGTGCACGCCGTGGGAGCCGACCCCACCACCAACTCGCCCCTGGCTGGTGGTTCCAATGGGGCAGCCGGCTGGGCGCCCTATGCGTCTGCAGTCGGCGGTTGCAGAGGCCCCTCTATCTCCGGCAAGACGGCGTCACCACCATCCCTCTCCATGGTCGGTTGCTCGTCGCCGGCTCCTCTAGCCGGCGTCGGGATCTCTGATGCTGGCGGCGCGGAGCGTAGGGGGATGATAAGTTGGGGGCCTGATGACGAGCGGCATCCGCTGCCCGCTTCTTTGCTGCAGCATCGGCTTGGGACTTAGTCGCGGCATCTACGTCCGCCTGCGCCGCCCTAGCGGCGGACACCTTGTCAGCCTCCACTTTCTTGGTGGCGGCTTCTTTCTTCTCCCGCACCTCCCATGCGTTCCGTTCCCGCGCCTCCCGGAGGTCGGCGGCCAGGTCTATAAGACGGGTATTGGTGGAGACCTCCGCTGTCCTGACGACGGAGGCTGAGGTCAACCGCTCAAGAGAGAGTGGAGCCCTGCTCAAAATAAAAAAATAAAAAGAAGACACAAGGAAGGTTAAGGACTTACGCCGACACCATTGGAGGCTACTTAGGGGCCTTCTGGAACTTGGCCGCTTTCGCGGCGGCCTCGCGCCGCTTGGTCGCAGCGGCCATGTTGTTGGCCGCGGCGGCCGAGTGCTTGGGCTTCTTGGGGTGGCTTCCGAAAGGCAGCCCGCCTTGTCGTTTAGGCCCACCGCCCGGTGCTGTTGGTGCGGCTGAGGAACTCGGCCCCGCCTTGTGGGAAGGCGATGGATGGTGAGGCACCTCCTCCTCCTCCTCCTCATCCTCCTCCTCATCATCCGGCCAGTCCTCCAGGCTGCCTCATCCTACGGAGCCGTCTGCCCCTCCATCGCCTGTGGCGTCGTCTTCCAGGGCAGGCGCCCCCAGGTCGGGGTCCGCCACATCGCTCACATCCCGTTCCGGCTGGTAGACGATGTCGGCATCCGGCTGGGAAGGGAGGACCTGCATCACCGTCAGTCCGGTCAGTCGGCAAACAAGTGCCCAACAGAAGGGAGAGAGGAGAGTCAAGAGCTTTATTGGAAATATGCCCTAGAGGCAATAAAAAAATGGTTATTATTATATTTCCTTGTTCATGATAATTGTCTATTCTTCATGCTATAATTGTATTAACCGGAAACCGTAATACATGTGTGAATACATAGATCGTAATATGTCCCTAGTAAGCCTCTAATTGACTAGCTCGTTGATCAATAGATGGTCATGGTTTCCTAACCATGGATATTGGATGTCATTGATAACGGGATCACATCATTAGGAGAATGATGTGATGGACAAGACCCAATCTTAAGCATAGCACAAGATCGTGTAGTTTGTTATGCTAAACCTTTTCTAATGTCTAGTATCATTTACTTAGACCATGCGATTGTGCAACTCCTGGATACCGTACAAATGCTTTGGGTGTACCAAATGTCACAACGTAACTGGGTGGCTATAAAGGTGCATTACAGGTATCTCCAAAAGTGTATGTTGGGTTGGCACGAATTGAGACTAGGATTTGTCACTCCGTATGATGCAGAGGTATCTTTGGGCCCACTCGGTAATGCATCATGATAATGAGCTCAATGTGACTAAGGAGTTGGTCACGGGATCATGTGTTACGGAACAAGTAAAGTGACTAGCCGGTAACGAGATTGAACGAGGTATTGGTATACCGACGATCGAATCTCGGGCAAGTAACGTACCGATTGACAAAGAGAATTATATACGGGATTGATTGAATCCCCGGCATCGTGGTTCATCCGATGAGATCATCGTGGAACATGTGGGAGCCAATATGGGTTTCCAGATCCTGCTATTGGTTATTGGCCGGAGAGATGTCTCGGTCATGTCTGCATGGTTCCCGAACCCGTAGGGTCTACACACTTAAGGTTCGGTGACGCTAGAGTTGTTCTGGGAAATAGTATGTGGTTACCGAAGGTTATTTGGAGTCCCGGATGAGATCCCGGATGTGACGAGGAGTTCCAAAATGGTCCGGAGGTGAAGATCGATATATTGGACGAAGGGTATTGGAGTCCGGAATTGTTCCGGGGGTACCGGGTGACGACCAGCGTGTCCGAGAGGGGTTTCGGAGGCCCCGACAAGCGTTGGGGGGCCTTGTGGGCCAAGGGGAGGGGGCACATCTGCCCACTAAGGGGCTGAGCACCCCTCCCACCCCATCTCACATAACTTGGAGAGGTGGGGGTGCCTCCCCTAGGGCAGCCACCCAACTCAGCTTGGGGGGCAAGTTTCCTAGGGGTGGGGGTGTCCAAACCCATCTAGGGTTTCCCCTGTGGCCGCCGCCCCTCCCCTAGGGAACCCTAGGGTTCCTCCTCCACCCCCTTCCCCCTATATATAGTGAGGGAGAGAGAGGGCAGCCACACCCTTTCCCTGGCGCAGCCCCTCCCCCTCTCCTACACCTCCTCCTCCTCCGTAGCGCTTGGGAAAGCCCTGTCGGAGAACCACAAGCTCCATCACCACCACACTTTCGTGTTGTCGGAGCTCTCCCTCAACTTCTCCTCTCCCCTTGCTGGATCAAGAAGGAGGAGACGTCCCCGGGATGTATGTGTGTTTAATGCGGAGGCGCCGTTGTTCGACGCTTAGATCGAAATCGGCCGTGATCTGAATCGTTGCGTGTACGACTCCACCAACCGCATTCTTGTAACGCTTCCTCTTAGCGATCTTCAAGGGTATGAAGATGCAATCCCTCTCTCTTGTTACTAGTATCTCCTAGATTGATCTTGGTGACACGTAGGAATTTTTTGAATTATCGCTACATTCCCCAACAGTCGTATCAGAGCTAGGTCTATGCGTAGATTCTATGCAGGAGTAGAACACAAAGCAGTTGTGGGCGATGATTTGTTCAATTTGCTTACCGCTACTAGTCTTATCTTGATCTGGCGGCATTGTGGGATGAATCGGCCTGGACCAACCTTACACGTACGCCTTCGTGAGACTGGTTCCACCGACTGACATGCACTTGATGCATAAGGTGGTTGGCAGGTGTCTATCTCTCCCACTTTAGTCGGATCGGATTCGATGAAAAGGGTCCTTATGAAGGGTAAATAGCAATTGGCATATCACCATTGTGGTTTTGCTTAGATAAGAAACATTCTTGCTAGAAACCCATAGCAGCCACGTAAAAACATGCAACAACATTTAGAGGACGTCTAACTTGTTTTTGCAGGGTATGCTATGTGATGTGATATGGCCAAAAGGATGTGATGAATGATATATGTGATGTATGAGATTGATCATGTTCTTGTAATAGGAATCACGACTTGCATGTCGATGAGTATGACAACCGGCAGGAGCCATAGGAGTTGTCTTAATTTATTTATGACCTGCGTGTCAATGAAAATGCCATGTAATTACTTTACTTTATTGCTAACCGTTAGCCATAGTAGTAGAAGTAATAGTTGGCGAGGCAACTTCATGAAGACACGATGATGGAGATCATGATGATGGAGATCATGGTGTCATGCCGGTGACAAAGGTGATCATGCCGCGCCTCGAAGATGGAGATCAAAGGTGCAAGATGATATTGGCCATATCATGTCACTTTATGATTTGCATGTGACGTTTATCATGTTTGCATCTTATTTGCTTAGAACGACGGTAGCATAAATAAGATGACCCCTCACAAAATTTCAAGGAAGTGTTCCCCCTAACTGTGCACCGTTGCGAAGGATTGTTGTTTCGAAGCACCACATGATGATCGGGTGTGATAGATTCTAACGTTCGAATACAATGGGTGTAAGCCAGATTTACACATGCGAAACACTTAGGTTGACTTGACGAGCCTAGCATGTACAGACATGGCCTCAGAACATGAGAGACCGAAAGGTCAAACATGAGTCGTATAGTAGATATGATCAACATGGAGATGTTCACCATTGATGACTAGTCCATCTCACGTGATGATCGGACATGGCCTAGTCGATTCGGATCATGTATCACTTAGATGACTAGAGGGATGTCTATCTGAGTGGGAGTTCATTGAATAATTTGATTAGTTGAACTTAATTATCATGAACATAGTCTAAATTGCCTTTGCAAATTATGTTGTGGATTAATAGCTCACGCTTTAGCTCTTTGTTTTAATACGTTCCTAGAGAAAGACTAAGTTGAAAGATATTGTAAGCAATTGTGCGGACTAGGGCCGTAGTCTGAGGATTGTCCTCACTGCTACAACAAAGGCTTCTATCCTTGATGCACCGTTCGGTGCGCCAACCCCTCTGGCATCGTTTGTGGATGTTTTGAACATCGGGTAGACATGTTCTGATGACTACCTGATAGTTTAGTGCGCCATGCTTTACGGCTTAGAGTCGAGGCTCAAAAAGCGTTTTGAATGCCATAGAACATATGTGATGTTCGAAGAGCTGAAATTGGTATTTCAGGCTCATGCTCGTGTTGAGAGGTTGAGACCTCTGACAAGACCTTTGCCTACAAGATGGAAGAGAATAGCTCAGCCAGTGAGCATGTGCTCAGAATGTCTGGGTACTTCAATCACTTGAATCAAGTGGGAGTTAATCTTCCAGATAAGAGAGTGATTGACAAAAGTTCTCCAGTCGCTACTAGAGTTTCGTGATGAACTATAACATGCAAGGGAAGATAATCCTGGAGCTATTCGTCGTGCTTAAGGCCGTAAAGGTAGAAATCAAGAAGGAGCATCAAGTGTTGATGGTTAACAAGAGCACTAGTTTCAAAGAAGGGCAAGGGCGAGAAGGGAAACTTCCTGAATGGCAAGCCAGTTGCCGCTCCAGTGAAGAAACCCAAGAACCCAAACCCGAGACAAAGTGCTTCAATTAGGGGAAGGGTCACTGGTAGCGGAACTGCCTCAAATACTTGGTAGATAAGAAGGCTGTCAACTTCAACAGAAGTATATTCGATATATGTGTGTTATTGATGTGTACCTTACTAGTACTCCTAGTAGCACTTGGGTATTAGATACTGGTTCAGTTGTTAATATTGGTAACTCAAAACAAAAGCTACGGAATTAACGGAGACTAGCTAAGGGCGAGGTGACGATGTGTGTTGGAAGTATTTCCAAGGTTGATGTGATCACCATTGCACGCTCCCTCTACCTTCGGGATTAGTGTTGAACCTAGATAAATGTTGTTTGCATTGGTGTCTGCGTTGAGCATGAACATGATTAGATCATGTTTATTGCAATATGGTTATTCATTTAAGTCAGAGAGTAATGGTTATTATGATTACATGAATAATACCTTCTATGGTCAGGCACCCAATGTGAATGGTTTATTGAATCCCGGTCGTAGTTATACACATGTTCATAACATTGATGCCAAAATATGTAGAGCTGATAATGATAGTACCACTTTCATGTGGCACTGCCGCTTAGGTCATATTGGTGTAAAGCACATGAAAGAACCTCCATGCTAATGGACTTTTGAAGTTACTTAATTTTGAATCACTTGACACATGCGAACCATGCCTCTTTGGCAAGATGACTAAAACCTCATTCTTTGGAACAATGGAACGGGCAAGTGACTTGTTGGAAATCATACATGCTAATGTGTGCGGTCCGATGAGTGTTGACGCGCGCGATGGATATCGTTATTTTTTCACCTTCACTGGCAAATTGAATAGATATGGGTATATTTACTTAATAAAGCATAAGTCTAAAATGTTTCAAAAGTTCAAGCAATTTCAGAGTGAAGTTGAGAATCATCATAACAAGAAGATCAAGTTCCTTCGATCTGACCAAAGGGAAAGTATATGAGTTATGAGTTCGGAAATCACTAAAGACAAGGTGGAATCGTTTCACAGTTGACGTTGCCTGGAACACCATAGCATGATGGTGTGTCTGAATGTCGTAATCGAACCTTATTGGATACGGTCTATGATGTCTCTTACCAATCTACCGTTGTTTTGGGGGTTATGCATTAAAGACAATTACATTCACTTTAAATAGGACACCATCTAAGTCCGCGGAGACGACACAGTATGAACTATGGTTTGGCAAGAAACTAAAGTTGTTGTTTCTTAAGGTTTCCGGCCACGATGCTTATGTAGATAGGCTTCGGCCGGAAAAGCTCAAACCCAAAGCGGAAAATTGTGTCTTCATAGAATACCCAAACAAGATGATTGGGTATACCTTCTATCTCAGATATGAGGGCAAAGTGTTTGTCGCTAAGAACAGGTCCTTTCTCGAGAAAGAGTTTCTCTCGAAAGAATTGAGTGGGAGGAAGATAGAACTTGATGAGGTTGTTGAACCTTCACTTCAACGAGAGAATAGCGCATCACAGAAAGATGTTTCTATGACACTTACGTCAGTTCAAGAGAAAGCTAATGATGATGATCATGAAGCTTCAGATCAAATTACTATCGAACCTCGTAGGTCGACAAGGGTGTGTACAACTTCCCAGTGGCAACCCTATCTTAAAGGTCATGTTGTTGGACAACGATGAACCTATGAGCTATGAAGAAGTGATGGTGGGCCCGGCTTCCAACAAATGGCTAGAAGCCATGAAATCCGAGATAGGACCCATGTATGAGAACAAAGTATGGACTTTGGTGGACTTGCCCAATGAATGGCAAGCTATTGAGAATAAATGGATCTTTAAGAAGAAGACAGACGCTGATGGTAATGTCACCATTTGTGAAGCTCGAATTGTCTCAAAGAAGTTTTCGGCAAGTTCAAGGAGTTGACTTTGATGAGACTCTCTCAATCATAGCGATGCTAAAATCTGTTAGAACTATGTTAGCAGTTGCTGCATTTTCATTTATGAAATCAGGGAGATGGATGTCAAAACAAAGTTTCCTTGACGGTTTCCATGAGGAAAGGTTTTATGTGATACACCCAAAATGTTTTTGTCAATCCTAAGGATGCTAAAAGGTATGAAAACTCCACCGATCCTTCTATGGACTGGAGCAAGCATCTCAGAGTTGGAACATACGCTTTGATGAGGCGATTAAAGCATTTGGGTTTATACAAAGTTTGCAAGAAACTTGTATTTGCAAGAAAGTGAGTGGGAGCACTACAACATTTCTGATAGGTATATATGTATGACATATTGTTGATCGGAAATGATATAGAATTTCTAGAAAGCATAAATGGTTGTTTGAATGGAGTTTCTCAAAGGAAGACCTGTGTAAAACTGCTTACATGTTGGGTATCAAGATCTATAGAGATAGATCAATACGCCTGATAAGACTTTGACAGAGCACATACCTTGACATGATCTTGAAGGAGTTCAAGATGGATCAGTCAAAGAAGGAGTTCTTCCTCAGTTGTGAGGTGTGAAGTTAAGACTTGAAGCTCGACCACGGCAGAAGAAAGAGAAAGGACGAAAGTTGTCCCCTATGCCTTAGCCATAGGCTCTATATGATATGCCATGCTATGTACCGCGATGTGCCTTGCCACCTGTCTGTTAAGAGGGTACAAGAGTGATCCAGGAGTGGATCATGGGACAATGGTCAAAATTGTCCTTAGGAATAAGGAAATGTTTCTCGTTTATGGAGGTGATAAAGAGTTCGGCGTAAAGGGTTACGTCGATGCAAGCTTTAACACCTATCCGGATGACTCTGAGTAGCAAACCGGATATGTATAGTGGAGCAACCATTTGGAATAGCTCCAATTGGAGCATAATAGCAACATCTACATATGAAATCGACATTTGCAAAGAACACACGGATCTGAATGTTGCAGACCCATTGACTGACACTTCTCTCGTAAGCATAACATGATCAAACCGTAGAACTCATTGAGTGTTAATCACATGGTGATGTGAACTAGATTATTGACTCTAGTAAACTCTTGGGTGTTAATCACATGGCGATGTGAACTAGATTATTTACTCTAGTAAACTCTTCGGGTATTAGTCACATGGCGATGTGAACTATGAGTGTTAATCACATGGCGGTGTGAACTAGATTATTGACTCTAGTGCAAGTGGGAGACTATTGGAAATATGCCCTAGAGGCAATAATAAAATGGTTATTATTATATTTCCTTGTTCATGATAATTGTCCATTGTTCATGCTATAATTGTATTAACCGGAAACCGTAATACATGTGTGAATACATAGATCGTAATATGTCCCTAGTAAGCCTCTAGTTAACTAGCTCGTTGATCAACAGATGGTCGTGGTTTCCTGACCATGGACATTAGATGTCCTTGATAACGGGATCACATCATTAGGAGAATGATGTGATGGACAAGACCCAATCTTAAGCATAGCACAAGATCGTGTAGTTCATTATGCTAAACCTTTTCTAATGTCAAGTATCATTTCCTTAGACCATGAGATTGTGCAACTCCCGGATACCGTACAAATGCTTTGGGTGTACCAAACATCACAACATAACTGGGTGGCTATAAAGGTGCATTATAGGTATCTCCGAAAGTGTCTGTTGGGTTGGCACGAATCAAGACTCGGATTTGTCACTCCTTATGACAGAGAGGTATCTCTGGGCCCACTTGGTAATGCATCATCGTAATGATCTCAATGTGACTAAGGAGTTGGTCACGAGATCATGCATTACGGAATGAGTAAATTGACTTGCCGGTAACGAGATTGAACGAGGTATTGGGATACCAACGATCGAATATCGGGCAAGTAATGTACCGATTGACAAAGGGAATTCTATACGGGATTGATTGAATCCCCAACATCGTGGTTCATTCGATGAGATCATCGTGGAACATGTGGGAGCCAACATGGGTATCCAGATCCCACTATTGGTTATTGGCCGGAGAGATGTCTCGGTCATGTCTGCATGGTTCCTGAACCCGTAGGGTCTACACACTTAAGGTTCGGTGATGCTAGAGTTGTTATGGGAAATAGTATGTGGTTACCGAAGGTTGTTCGGAGTCCTAGATGAGATCTCGGATGTGACGAGGAGTTCCGGAAAGGTCCGGAGGTGAAGATTGATATATTGGACGAAGGGTATTGGAGTCCGGAATTGTTCCAGGGGTACCGGGTGACAACCAGCGTGTCCGAAAGGGGTTTCGGAGGCCCTGACAAGTATTGGGGGCCTTATGGGCCAAGGGGAGGGGGCACATCAGCCCGCTAATGGGCTGAGCGCCTCTCCCACCCCATCTCACGTAACTTGGAGAGGTGAGGGCGCCTCCCCTAGGGCAGCCACCCTCCCGGCTTGGGGGGCAAGTTTCCTAGGGGTGGGGGAGCCCCAACCCATCTAGGGTTTCCCCTGTGGCCACCGCCCCTCCCCTAGGGAACCCTAGGGCGCCTCCTCCACCCCCTTCCCCCTATATATAGTGAGGGAGAGAGAGGGCAGCCACACCCTTCCCCTGGCGCAGCCCCTCCCCCTCTCCTACACCTCCCCCTCCTCCGTAGCACTTGGCAAAGCCCTGCTAGAGAACCACGAGCTCCATCACCACAACGCCGTCGTGCTGTCGGAGCTCTCCCTCAACTTATTATCTCCCCTTGCTGGATCAAGAAGGAGGAGATGTCCCCAGGTTGTACGTGTGTTGAACGCGGAGGCGTCGTTGTTCGGCGCTTAGATCGGAATCGACCGCGATCTGATTCGCTGCGTGTACGATGCCACCAACCGCGTTCTTGTAATGCTTCCGCTTAGCAATCTTCAAGGGTATGAAGATGCACTCCTTCTCTCTTGTTGCTAGCATCTCCTAGATTGATCTTGGTGACACGTAGGAATTTTTTTGAATTATCGCTACATTCCCCAACAAGCTTACCATAGGCGGTGGGTTCGTGCGGGAGTATGGCCGCTTGCCGAATCGCCACCTCTCCTCGTCGAGCTTGAGGTCCATGATCCCATTCACTAGGAGGGCCACCTCTGCGGTCGGCATCTCCTTGGTGCACGTCCGGCACGGGTCGCGGTGCCCACTCATCTGACTCATCATGTGTGGTCGGCTTTGAAGCTACAGGATCCGGCGCGCCACAAAGGTGACCATCAAGTCAGACGCCTTGAGGCCTTCCGACTCCGTCATCACCTTAAGGCGGGCGATGGCGGCGGAGGTGTCCTCCGACAGCGTCTTCAGCTTGAAACCCCAGTTGACGCGGGGCACGGCAGGCGGACCTGCCACATAAGGCGGTAGGTTGATGAAGTCGCGCGTCGGGTCGACGTTCTTCACGTATAAGTACGACTTCTGCCGCAGCTTCACCGACTGGATCAACTTGATGGCTGGGAAGGCGTTTCCAGGACCCGGACGCTACACCGCGATGAAAGCTCCACACTGACCCGCCTCCTCCTTGGCGGCGGTGCCGAGCTTAGTGTAGAAAAAAGCTCCCGAGAGCTCGATGGTGGGGAGGACGCCAAGATACCCCTCGCATAGGGTAATGAAGGCCGACAACAGCACCACTGTGTTTGGTGGGAGGTGGTGTGGCTGGAGTCGGTAGAAGGACAAGAAGGCGCGGAGGAAGTCGCCCGCCGGTAGGCCGAAGCCGTGGAAGAAGTAAGAGTGAAAGATGACGCCCTCGCCCTCCTCCGGCGCCGGCGAGATCTCCTTGACGGGCGGCACGCGCACCCTGACACGGTCCGTGCTGGGCAGCCGCCGCGTGTCGCGAAGGAACATGAGGTGGTCGTCGTGGACGTTGGAGCCGTCCTAATCGCTGGAGCGCTCCATGACGACTCAAGCCCGACGAAGGCAAAGGGACGGCAACGAGCGTATGGACCCGCGGTGGAGTGGAGAAAGGGCTCGATAAGGAGAAGCTCGACGACGGCAGCAAATCGTTGCAGCACTTCGGCGAGTGTGGAGTGCGGCAGCAGTGAGGAAGAAGAAAGAGTGAGGGGAGGGCACGCGTGCCTCTGCCCCTCCCCTCTCCCCCTCCTTATAGCCCTCTGGCTGCGAAGCCGAGGGGGCGGGGCATGGGATCGTGGGATTTACTGCGCCCACGACCCCATGGCCCCGCACTTACCATGTCGTAATGGCACGTGGTAAAAATGGCTCGGATCCCAACCGCCCACCTCGGCTGCAGCAGATCCACATGCGTGCCGAGGCTCGATAGTGGCGGGCCCGGCCTGCTGATGCGACCCATCGAGCGTGGGCTGGCAGGCCGACCTGGCCAGCTAATGCCGTGTGGCACACATGCGGCGGGCGACAAGCCTAGGCAGCTAGCTAGCGTGACGCGTGCCTCCCGCCGCGTCTATTAAAATTCCACCGGTCGGCCTGCCAGGCCCGGGGCGGCTCCTGGCAACCGGCGCTCCAGAAGACGGACAGTGCAAGCGACCAAGACCTTATGGAGTAGGAAGCTGTCGGGGCACCCCCCCTATCAGCCGCGGTGACCTGCCAGCTTCGGGGACTACTGTCGGAGTTATTGGCCATGGGTAACCTCATCTGCCCCCCATGGCATTTCAAGACACCGGGGTCGACTACGCCCCTCAAGCCTCAAAGATTGATTGCCGCCTTATTGTGGCCGGCTGGTCCAACCGGGCGGCTGCGAGAGGGGCCGGCTCCTAGCAGGTGGCCCTAGATACTACAAAAAATACACATCCGTGACATTTTGGGCCGAACGATTTTTTTTCTGTCATACCTATGACACTTCTATGACGATAAGAGTGACAAAACCCGGTATCATCATAGATGTGGTGGGGTCCTACTTCTATGATAAAAATCAAGACAAAAATTTGGATTTTCGTCCTGGGCAGGCCGGAGACGCAGCGGTATGACATTCTTTGGGCCGTCCATGACGGAAAAAAATGTGGTAGAAGCTAAGGCGCGGAAAATATCGGGGGGTCCCTGGTTACGGTGGGTGGTCGGGGGCCGAGCGATGTGCGTTTCTCTCGTACGTACGCGTGTGTGTGCGAGGCGTTGGGCTCTAACTAAACCCGAGCGAGGCGTTGGGCTCTGCAGGCTACGCGTTACTGAACCCGAGCGATCGATTGATGGCTGTTAACTGAACCCGATCGAGCGATTCCTTCGCTACTGCTGCTAACTAAAGTCGATCGATGCTGCCACTGGATGAACAGTGAGCGTTGCACAGGGGGGGTGGATGAACAGTTCCTGGTGGGGGTGGATGAATAGGACCCCATGGTGTTGCCTCTGGATGAACAGTACCCCGATCGATCGAGCCGGTTGGGGCTGGATGAACAGGATCCCGTGGAGGGCAGGATGAACAGGACCACCAAGTGGAGGGTAGGATGAACAGTAGACGGTGGAGGGCAGGATGAACAGTAGCCCGTGGAGGGGTGGTTGAAGAGGAGCCCGTGGAGAGGGCTGGTTGAACAGTAGCTGGTGGAGTAGCGTGCGGTGGAGGCTGGATGAACAGGAGCTGGTGGATGAACAGTCACAGGTGGAGGCTGGAGGAGGTCGACAGTGGATGAACAGTAGCCCGTGGAGGCAGGAGGGGGTCGACGGTGGAGATGAACAGTATCCCGTGGAGTCCCGTTTTGCGGTACGCCACACCCCTCCCGATGAACAGGAACCCCGTTTCGTCCATAGCGCTCCAACACAAGTCTGTTTCCTCTGTTTTGCGGTACGCCACACCCCTCCCGATCAACAGGACCCCTGTTTCGACCGTAGGAGGTCCGTTTCCTCCGTTTTACGATATGCCAGACCCCTCCCGATGAACAGGATGCCGTTTCGAACGTGGCCGGTCGAACACAAGGTCGTTTCCTCCGTTCTGCGGTACGCCAGGCCTCGTTTCCATCGGTTGTTCCGTCCAAGCCCTCTTGATGAACACGATGGCGCATTCCATTCCGACCTAGCCAGTTGGCTCCCCACGAACATGACGACGACGTTGTTTCTCCGTTCCGACCCAGCCATGTACACGAGCCCTGGCCGTACATATGGATGAGTACGCGTTCGAGACCCTTCCCGTATGTACGTATGTGGCCGTATTTTATTTCTTGCACACTGGCCGATGTACGTACGTGCACATGCTACGTGCGCGCCTCTTCTACGACACGTGTGCGCCTCTACATCAACCAGTATGTACATGCACGTTCGCGACCAGAATGACAACGCTATGTATGCTTCGACCAGGTGGGTCCCGACTGTCACGCACTTCCTTGCGTGCGAAGATGTAGCTGGTGGGTCCCAGCAGTCAGGGGGCGAATCGTTTTTTTTGCCCGGACACACTTCCTTGCATGCGAAGATGTAGCTGGTGGGTCCCAGCGGTCAGGGGAAATGTTTTTTTCATGAAATACGGTGGCCCGTCCGGTGGGTCCATGCCGTCAGGTGGAGGAATAATTATTTTGCGCGTAATAAGGAGGCACTTCCTTGCTGTGGCCATGGACCCAGCTGTCAGCCTCTCCATGTATAGTCCATGTCCGATGGAAGCCGTTCCTTGACCATGTTGACCACGCCACGCCGAGAGCACCAGGGCGATGGACGACGGCAAGGCATAGGAAGGAGGCGACGCGAAGCCGGGGAAGACGCGGCAGTGGAAGCCCGCGCGGAGAGGAGTATGAGGGTTTACTGGTTCGGCTGCGGTGTGAGGCTGCCGTCGCCGCAGGGCCTGGCCAGCGGTGGGAATAGTAGGGGCGGTGAGGCCTCCGTGGCAGCACAGCCGGCCACGGGAGGCAAGAGCATGCGGCACAACCGGCGCTGCTTTGGGCGGCTGGAGCAAGAAGACCAGAGGTTGAACAACCACAACGGCCGTTGGATGGACATCATACGGTCACTGAAGCTAGAATCGTTCATATTGACTAAGTTGACAAAGCACTCCTCCCCGTCAACTTAGTAGGCGCACAAGTCAGCCACCCACCAAGGTGGGTCCCAACTAGCAAGGGGAGTATTCATTTTTGTGCGTAATAAGGCGACACTTCCGGTGGGTCCGAGCTGACAGAGGGGGGAACATTTTTTTCACGAAATATGGTGTCCCGTCCGGTGGGTCCCAGCAGTCAGGGGGAAATGTTTTTTCACCAAATACGGTGGTCCGTCCGGTGGGTCCCTGCTGTCAGGTGGAGGAATAATTATTTTCCGCGTAATAAGGAGGGACTTCCTTGCGGCTGCCGTGGACCCAGCTGTCAGCCTCTCTAGTCGTTCCTTGACCATGTTGACCACGCCGCATCGAGAGCACCAGGGCAGCGGACGATGTCGAGGCCTAGGAAGGGGACGACGCAGAGCCAGGGAAGATGCGGCAGTGGATGCCCACGCGTAGAGGAGTATGAGGGTTCACTGGTTCGCTACGGTGTGAGACTGCCATCGCCGTAGAATAATAGGGGTGTGGGTGAGTAGAGGGATGGCCTGGCCAGTGGTGGGAGTAGTAGGGGGCGGTGAAGCCTCCGCCGCATCACAGCCGGCCACGGGAGGCAGGAGCACGAGACACGACCGGCGCTGGTTTGGGAGGCTAGAGCAAGAAGACCAGAGGTTGAAGAAGCACTATGGCCGTTGGATGGACATCGTACGGTCACTGGAGCTAGAATCGTGCATATTGACTAAGTTGACAAAGCCCTCCGTCCCCGTCAACTTAGTAGACCCACAAGTCAGTCTGCCACTATACTGGGTCCCAGCTAGCAAGGGGAGTATTCATTTTTTTGTGCGTAATAAGGACGCACTTCCTTGCATGCGAACATATAGCTGGTGGGTCCGAGCTGTCAGTGGCGGTAATTTTTTTCCGCAAAATACAGAGGCCCTTTCGGTGGGTCCCAGATGTCAGATGGAGGAATCATTATTCTGTGCGTAATAAGGAGGCATTTCCTTGCATGCGGCCGTGGACCCAGCTGTCAGCCTCTCCACGTACAGTCCACTTTAGATGCATGTCGGCCGTTGACCACGTTGACCAGGCCGCGCCGAGAGCACCAGGGCGGTGGATGACGTCGAGGCCTAGGAAGGGAACGACACAGAGGCAGGGAAGACTCGGCAGTTGTTTCCCATGTGGAGGGGAGTACAACTGTATGAGGGTTTACTGGTTCGTCTGTCATCGCCGGAGAATAACAACATGTGTGGGTGAGTAGAGGGATGGCTAGGCCAATGATGGGAGTACGATGGGGCGGTGTGGCCTGTGCGGCGGCATAGCCGGCCGCGGGGAGGAGGGAGCAGGTAGTCCCGCCGTCGCTTGTTTCAGTGGCTGGAGCAGGAAGAGCAGAGATTGAAGAAGCACGACGGTCGTTGGATGGACATCCAACAGTCACTGCTTGTGCATCAACCTTTTTTTAGGAAAGCCTCAAATCTGTGGAAAATAGCATACATCCCATCTGCCATTATTTCTAATAATTTACAGCCCATTTGCTAATTCTTAAGGTTTTTTGAGCCCATATTCTTTTTGTTAGCATTACAGCCCATATTGTGGCCACAGCTAAAAAATTATACGAAATGTTGCATATTTCGGCGCGGTCCGAACTGTTTTTAATCCGGAAATTTCGAGTCACATTCAAACTGATTTTAAAAATAAATGTATATCAATATAAGATCCTACAAATTGTCCACGCATAAAAATAAATGCAATTTAAAATCTTGAAATGAAAAAAGAAAAAAGAAAATTGAAAGTAATTGCCGGTTTGATGTGTTTTAAAAATGTACAACCCATTTCTCATTACTGATAGGCCATTTTCTCATCCAGCCGAATGAAGCTCTCCTCGTCTTGAAAGATTTGCAGCCCAACAGGCCTGTCAAAGCGACTTACTTGGCAAATCACAAAAAAAACTGGGCTAGCCATTTTCAGAAAGAAAAAAAAACTACTGGGCTGGTCTGTGGTAAACATAAAAGAGAAGGTTGTGTAGACAGGCCAGAGTGCCCCGCACAGCCCAGTTGACACCCTGCTTCCGTCTCCAAAACAAATTAGATAAATGCCACAACAAATATGGCGATTCATAAAATGCCACTGCAACTTTGAAAAATGCCCCTGCAATTTTTGCAAACTTTGGGAAATGCCACTGCAATTTGCAAACTTTGAAAAACGCCACTCCAGACTTTGAAAAATGCCACTGGAAATGGCATGAAATGGCATTCTTCAAAGTTTGGAAATTGTAGTGGCATTTCTCAGAAACACCAGATTTGGAGTGGCATTTATCAAATTAACCCAAAGCAAAAATAACTGGGCGAGTTGCTGGGTCCCTGGTGTCAGCCGCTCGTTGTGCAACTCTCTCGTTTATTGACTACGTTGACAATGGCATGGGACCCAGATTTCAAAAATCCATTAGGAGGAGCCATTTTTTATTGGATTGAAATAAGGAGGCACTTTCTTGCGTACTGCCATGACCTTGGCGGGTCCCTACTGTCATCCTCTCCACGTACAATCATCTCCTGATTGTGTACGCGTCGACTTGGTAGGCCCACAAGTCAGCCTCTAAACCCGTGGAGGACAAATACAACCCATTTAAAAAAATAACAACCCATTCCATACGTTCAAACGGAAAGTTCAACATTCAGAGCAAAGTAACAGGTCTGATCCACATATAGAGTACTGAACTTCCACGTTGACAACCATCATAGCCAAGTTAACTATCTACTCCCACTAATACTCTAGTAGCGTACAAGTACTACTTACTCTTAGCTAACTAGACGATGCCAGCCGCCATCTGCAGTACACGCTAAACGCCGGCACCGGCATCCTGCACCTTGCCTCAGACTTGCCAGAGGTGCGATAGGGCGCGTTGCTCGCGCGCGTTGGCCCTTTCCATGCCGGCGTGGTCCACCGAAGCTTCGGCTTCTAAGCGGGAAACCCACTTGACGAGCTGGTAGTAAAAATCGGCGTCGCAAACGCGTGCGTGCCCGACAGCCTCCAGGGCTATTTGCCGGGCGCCGGCCTCCACGTAGTCGGCCCAGGTGTGGATGCTCTGCTCGCGATGCGCTGCTGCTCCATGTCCCGCTGGCAGCACAAATCGGCGATACGCTGCTCCTCCACCAAGCGGTCGCGCTCCAACAACTCATGCTCCTCCGCCAGGCGGTCGCGCTCCAGCAAGTCCTCGATCTCCGCATTGCCATCTAAAGACCGATAGAATGCCTCCTCCCTCCGTCTGCCTTCCGGTGAAAATCCGAACACTAGTTCCGGCGGTGACTGCCTCCGGCCTCGCCTATCACGGACGAGAGGGGGCATGGCGGACTTGGCGAGAGCAAGGATAAGTGGCGAGCAATGTCAGGCCGGTGGGGGCTTATGAGGATAGCGCGAGTTGGGTCACGGTGCCACCATAGAAGGCCGGGAAACAGTACTTATAGGCGGAAGGTAGCGCGACGGTCATTAGAATTCAATGCATAATTAAGCAGGCATGGCTTAGCGCGCCAGCTTGCCGTGGAAAACTAGAGAAACTGAAATTCTGACTTTGCCGTCCCGTCCCGTCCGTGCTGGGTCGCACACCGACATGACGGTCAAACGAGTGCACTCGAATCATCGACCTCCTTGTCAATAATGATTCCACAGATTTAAAAGGCCCGCAACAATTAAAGCGTGTCTTTTTCGCATCAGTTAGCTGCCTTAATTACGGCTGGCTGCAGGCAGGCACTCAAAATCGCTCGCAGCCAGTACGCGGAGCAGCATGCAACGAGTCACAGCCGAGGGCATTAGTTGATGAACTTTAGCTGGGAGATAAGGCATTTGCAAATGTTTTCACTGGCAGTTTCTTCAGATTCGCATGGCATTTTCTTCAGAGCAGCTTGTCAGTTTCTTCAGAGGTAGGCATTTTTATTCAAAAAACTGCCACTTCGGATCTTGCGTCGCAACTAAAACAGCCAGGAGTGCATTAGTAGGCTAACTAGTGATCGATCAGTAACTTGTAAACACTGAGCGAACAGATATAAGGAACTGTTGATGCATCTCAATGATTCACAGATCATATAGAAATATGTAGCTCCAAAAGGAAAGATCAGCCACAACTAAAACCAACTAGTACGATTCCCATACATAAGATCAACATGTTAATGCATCTCAATGATTCACAGATCATATACAAATATGTAGCTCCAAAAGCAAAGATCTAGAAAAAACATATGTTCTTCCTACTAACATGGATGCTTCTCTTGGCCAACATTCAGTACAGACTGAAAGACAAATTTGTTTGTGAAGTCTACAATTCCTCTTGCAAACGTAAGTGGTTTCACCAACAGCTGGAACCATGAGAATGAACCACACATGATGGAGGAACATCCACTGCAATATGATTTGGTCTTCTCTTGATCACACGGCGAGACTATTTTCGGAATACAAACTTTAACTTAGGCAAAATGATGCCCATTGTATAATCAGACCAAAGCAATGAAGCACCTAGTGTTGGCCAATAAATAGTACAGTACTACTTTTCTGCAGTCCATGAAGTGACTATCCAATCTTTCTGTGTCTATTTTCAAATGGCACTGCATGCAGTGACTATACTATTCTCTTGTGCAGTTCAACCAAAATTGCGGTCACTTTGTGTGTTTGCCAAATAGCAACGGGCAGACATCTCTGTCTGCACAAATATCAAGCAGCTAGTAAACATATACCCCACCTTGTATTTTCGGTTTAAACATGTCTCTTCCGCTTAGCATCTGTCATGTTTTGCACTGGACAATTTGATACAGTCATGTTTTGCCCTGGACAATTTCATACTAAATTGATTTGCTTGTTCAGAGCAGAAATATAGCGCCTATTCTTCATCAGACCAAGGATATCCATGTTCGCAGTGATGGAAAAGGTGAAATCGATACAACCGAAATTGAGCATCCAATCATTGAATCTGTCCTGCACCTCCAATGTAGGTCCACCCTGCCAATAAATTCACATGCAAACCACTAGTATTACTATCTAATGACAGTACAAAAAGAGTAGCAAGATAGTAGCAAACCATGTACCTTCTTAATGAACAGCTCATAGTGCCACCAATTGGATATAAAGGTTTGGAAGAAAACATGCTCCTAATGTTGAACCAGTTGGACTTTTTGTGCAGTTCCACTAAATCGAGCATCCCTGTTTGCATAGATATTGAAAGTGTGATTACTATAAAAGTGGCACTAGTTGAAGCATAGACTCACAAATATAAGCATTCCAATTTCTTAATGGGAAAAGGTAGCAAGACTGTTTCTAACCACCTGTTTGAAGGAATAAATAAGGCAACAGAGGCTGATGTCAGAAAGGCATATATAGTTCTTTCTGAAAGAATGATCGATTCCTGACCTTTCCTCTTCTTTTAAGCATATTTTGTGCAGTTCAACTAAAATAAAATACCATCACCGCCTTGACATTTCAGTGACACTGTATAAAAGGAAATGACTTAACATTACATCATGATGTCAGGTATCTAGTTGACAGGCATTAGAGACAAACTTACAGACCTCCTCCGATAACACAATGAACATTAATTTTAACAAAGGTGTGACTAGCTTTACCGGGATAATTTGAGTGAACTCAACACCCTCTGTTCCTTAATATAAGACGTTTTTGCGGTTCTGTTTAAAGTACCCAAATGTCTACTAGTATTTAGAAAAACAAGTAGTAGTTTTCTTGAGCACATATCTGGGAAAGCTTGCCACACTTTATTTATGTCCATACGCTAATGCAACACCATTCAAAATTTCGAATACTACAAATATAGACTAATCCAGTGGCTAGTGCAACAGTAGAGTAGTTATTTTATTACAGGGTACAGTACAATGGTTTTATTGAATAGATTTCAATAAACTCTGGCACTGGAAGATTTCTATAAGAATTAACAATACAAAATGTAAAGGTAACACATTAAACCAAATACAAAAGTCTGAAGGTAACTATCATTATTAACTAATGACAATATAAAAAAATTTCAAACCATGTACCTCCAAGGTAAATATCATTTCAAACTCGGGGGGGCTTAAAAATTGCTATCCCAATCTTGATAATCGACCAAACATAAAAACTTGATTGAACAAATCAGGAGAACAGCCCGAGGAGGAGGTGCCCACTCTCGACCTTTCCTCTTGTCTTCATAATTTTTTGTGCAGTTTAACCAAAATAAAATGACATCAGCGCCTTGGCATTTTGGTGACACCGTACAAAAAAATTAACTTATCTCATGAAAGTGAGGTATGTAATCTATAAGCATTAACAGTGCAAACATCTAAAGGTAGTAACAAGTTTCATCGTTGGTATACTGGCTGTGCAACAACATTAGAATGCCTTAGCTGAAAAATCTTTAATACATCCACAATCAACAGCTAAACCCTGAAATAATCCGGTGACATTAAATGGCGTTGCTTAAATTTATTGGTGGCATTAGACTGAGTGTGGCATTAGTTAAATGTGGCATCACTTTAGCAGTAGCATTGCTTGACTTGACTACTGCGTTATACTAACAGCAAAAAAGTGACACTAAGAGCATGGGAGGCACATTCGGACAGTGGGCGCACCAGTACGATGTACCTCCACGGACGCATAGAGTGGTGAGGGAGGTATGGTTGCCCAGAGCAACAAATATCCAGGCAGCATATGTGGATTACGTCCCATTTTTGTTATGTTTAGCCACCTTTTTCCTATGTGAGGACAACAAACCGATCGACCTGGTCATTCTCTATTGCGTTGTCATGCCTTTCTACCCTTCTTCAACCAAGAGACACGAGACTCGTTCCTTAGCTACTGATTTTCCCCTTTTCAACCTAGATGCGGGTTCGATGCCTACTCTCTTGGACAGTACAGTCTCCCTTCCTTTCCTTATTCAACCCAGACATGGATTAGTCTGCATGAAGTAGGGTTTCCTTTAATAGTGCAAATTAAGGTTTTCGTCTGCGTGACCAGCAGAGCAGAGGATAGCAAATTGGGAAGATGGTGGAGTGGAAAAAGATCCACATGCAGCGACATGGCAGATGGGGCAATAGAACAAGGGTATGGTTCGAAAAGAGGTAGCATACCTGAGGGTCGGCGGGAAGTGGCTTCGCTCGTGGTCGTCGTCCTCCGCACGCACTACGGCAGCGAGCTTGGGGACGGAGGCCATCCCGCGCGGGCGCTAGGTCTGAGAGGACGGCCTTGTCGTCAGTGCGTGACCTCGCTCGCCGACGACGAGTGCGTCAACGCTGCACGTCCTTTTCTTCCCCGGCGGATCTGTGACCACCGGTGAGGAGGGAGAGAGAGGCCGTCTTTTTTAGATCTGGAGAGAGGGTGATAGTGTGAGAAGCAAGTGGGCAGCCCTTAGCAAGAAAGCTCTGAAGCTCCAGCCTATATATCTTTTTTATACTACTAGTACTAGAGGTGGAGTAGTGGTAGAGTAGTTTATATTTTCTCTGCAAACAGTACCAGTTAGTCGTGCTTCAAAACTGAACGGCACGCCATTAAAAAATAAAGTCGAGAAATAATGCGGCACCTCGGGCCAACGCGGCCAGATCGCATTTTGCACGAGAAATTACACACCATGTTTCGTTGACATGTGGTCCCGTTCCAACATGTCAGTGAGACGACGGCGAGTCCTTTTGTACAATTTCCGAAAGGACGTGTAGGCCGGGGCGCCTCTTCGTGTACCGTGGCAAACTGGCAACCGTCCACCGACTCTTCGCCTTTCCCTCTCGATTTGGAACTGCTGTCGCACGCTCTTCCTCCCTCCTCCATTTGCCTTCACCCTTCCTTCTGCCATTGTTCGATCGTCTTCTCCATGGAGGGAACAAGCCGGAAACGACCCCGTTATTCTTGCCCCGATCTGAAAGATGACGTGGTGGGGGAACTCATTGATCGGTGCGACGTCATCACCTCGGCTAGCATGGCAGGTTCGTTCAAGCCCATTCTCGACTCAACTAATAACATCATTACAAGGAACCCAAGGGTCCAGGAGCGGTTTGATCTCCCTTATCTTCTTCGCTATAAGCCTGTTCGCATGGGCGCGGACGACGGAGGCCTCGCCTTGTGCAAGTTGATGCCGCTTGATAATGATACGTGTGATGTCAAGATGCCATCGCTTAAGGGTAAGTCCTGGGCTGGCGCAAATGGAGATTGGGTTGTTTATATTGGGTACAATTGCGAGTGGGAACTTGTGAATGTGTACACTCGTCAGCGGATTCCACTTCCAAAAATCTCAGAGTGCCCTGAGGTTGAGCACACAGATGATCTACGTACGTTCAAATACGATCATGGTGACTGTCGTCTACTGAAGATAGCAATTTGTCGAGTTCCCAACCGCTCTTGGAATTACAAGAACTATCAAGTTGTTGCTATCTTCGACAAGCTTGTTGCCGTCCTTCGTGGTTCGACTGGATGGATATTGCTCAAAAATCAGTTTCTATACACGGATGTGTACTGTGATGCAATTGAATACGAGGATCTTGTGTTTGCTGCCACCACTCGTGGCACTGTTTTTGCATGGGATCCTCGTAGTTTCGGTACGTTTGTCTTCCACCGTAATTATAATTGTTTCATCCACATGCATGCGGGTTAGCAAGTTTCCCTTTACTAATTAACCTTCTTCTTGTGTTTCCAAGGTCCTGTGAACATTCCACCACCTATACTTGAAAAATTTATAAGCAAGGGGGAGATGACGATGGTGATGATCACGAGCATGAGGAGGAGCAGAACTTATATACTCAGTGGCGCCTGGCAACTAATTCCGATGGATCACCTCTTCTTGTCTGTATACAGTGCACTCAGACTGTTACTACTGAGGAAGCAGGTGTTGTCTCCCATGGTCGCCCTCTCCTGACCTATTCCAACACCCGTTGCATGGTATTCAGGACGGATACTAGTGTGCTAGCGCCAACACCTTCTCCCTGGTTCAGTATTGATAGTCTTGGAGCAAACTCGCTCTTCCTTGGACCAAACTATCCAATGATGGTGAAAGGCGATCCAGCTGCTGTTGACACAACGTTACTACCATTTATGAGAAGCAACTGTATCTATACCTCGGACATTTCGGTGGTTCCCTACCCTGGTCCTGATATATGCCGCTTCAGCCTGGATGATCAGTCCTGCGTTGCTCTCGATATTGACAATAGCTGGCCCTTCCCAGAGCACCTATGGTTCAAAGCAAGCGTTTCCAACGCCGAGGATTGGTTGAGTTGAAGTTCATTTCATTGCTTGTTATTTGTTGTGTGATGAAAACTTTAGTATTTGCTAGAATGTTTTGTTGGAAATAATCTATAATCCAACATGTATCCTCGTTGTCGTTGTGTGTTGATGACTTGTTGTATTTAATGAATGGTACATTTCAGTTGCAAATGCATGTCATAGACTCAATTTATGAATGGTTTTCGAGTCACTTCTTGGAGTGTGAGTACCGTAGTAGTATAGCCAGCATCCGGTTAGTATATGAAGTTGCCACATCACATAGAGCCAACCTAATATTGGAGTATGCTAGCCCTCCACCGGCGCGCCGCTTCAAATGGCGGAGGAAGTGAGAGGTCGCGTCACCTTGTGTCCAGATCTGAGATGCCACGTGTACCAGATGAATGACTCCAAGTTCGACCACCGTGATGCTAGGTGCGAGCCAAGGAACACTGTTGGAGAGACCCCCCTCATAATTTTCCTACATTGGTCGTTTGATTCATAGGATAGAATGCTATAGGATTTTTTCCTATGTAATCATGTTTTAATTGGCAATCTAGCATCCACTCCAACTTTTGTTTCACTTCCTTTGTTCCTACGAAGAGAGTACTTGCTCTAAATGATGTGCCGCTGCAAGAGCCGCCTATATTAATTAACCATGCTCTAAAAAGGTGGACCAGCTTTGGCTATAGTAGTACTGTACTAGGTTAGTAGGTGACCTTGCGCTTGGCTCTTCTCCTCTTCCGGAAGTCGAACAATAATGATGGTACTACAGTAGTACTTCTGGCAATCTGACACCAAATGAACTGCTGCACGTCCACCGCTTGTAAGCAAAAGTTTCTCCTCGTGCTGCGAGCCACCGCGCACGCGTTGGCGAGGGAGAAGGCGTAGTAAGCAAGCTTCTCGTCGTTCTGCGAGTTGACGGGACACATCAAAGTTATTTATTAGTACTCTCTTCAAAAAGGGCCGACCATGTCCATGGCTACCATCCCGTGCTCTGTCATTGAGTACATGCACTATTCACGTGCCATCGAGGAGAAAAAATATTGCGTAGTACTAGGTGCCATCGAAGTGCACGACTCACTTACGCACTGCATATCTCCATTTTCTTGCATGACACGCCACCTTGATGCTAGATGTCCCGCGTGTCATGGAGGCATATAGTATGATTTTGTAAAATGGAGGCATATAGATGTCCCGCGTGTCGGCAACAGGATGAACAAAGCTCATGTCTTAAACGAAAGAGTGGAAGAACATAGATTCCCGACGACCGAGAAGGAGCTACAAACCTCGGGGTGGAGCGTCTGCACTCATAATATTTTATATTATTCAGCGATATAAAATCAACCAAATCTCTCCACGTTCCTATACCATTCTATAGTATGAGAATAACTTTGAACGTAAGCCATTGATTCACTCTATCCAATGGTCATAGTTGGAAAATCCAAACAAAACCAAGCATTGGATCAACTCTTTTTTCGAGATCAACTCTTTTAGCACTTAGATTGTTGCCGCCTGCCCACCTAGCCCACCTATATATCCGCTCACGTGTGATGACCACAGGAGCTATCCACTCAGATTGTATGTTAAAAAATAAAGGTCGATAACTAATGCGGCACCTCGGGCCAACGCGGCCAGATCGCATTTTGCACGAGAAATTACACACCATGTTTCGTTGACATGTGGTCCCGTTCCAACATGTCAGTGAGAAGACGGCGAGTCCTTTTGTACAATTTCCGAAAGGACGTGTAGGCCGGGGCGCCTCTTCGTGTACCGTGGCAAACTGGCAACCGTCCACCGACTCTTCGCCTTTCCCTCTCGATTTGGAACTGCTGTCGCACGCTCTTCCTCCCTCCTCCATTTGCCTTCACCCTTCCTTCTGCCATTGTTCGATCGTCTTCTCCATGGAGGGAACAAGCCGGAAACGACCCCGTTATTCTTGCCCCGATCTGAAAGATGACGTGGTGGGGGAACTCATTGATCGGTGCGACGTCATCACCTCGGCTAGCATGGCAGGTTCGTTCAAGAACATTCTCGACTCAACTAATAACATCATTACAAGGAACCCAAGGGTCCAGGAGCGGTTTGATCTCCCCTATCTTCTTCGCCGTGACCCTGCTGACTGGCGCGGGGACGAGGGAAGCCTCGCCTTGTGCAAGTTGATGCCGCTTGATAATGATACGTATGATGTTAAGATGCCATCGCTTGAGGGCAAGGCTTGGGCAGGCGCAAATGGAGATTGGGTTGTTTATATTGGGTACAATTGCGAGTGGGAACTTGTGAATGTGTACACTCGTCAGCGGATTCCACTTCCAAAAATCTCCGAGTGCCCTGAGGTTGAGCACACAGATGATCTACGTACGTTCAAATATGATCATGGTGACTGTCATCTACGGAAGATAGCAATTTCTCGAGTTCCTAACCGCTCTCGGAATTACATTAACTATCAAGTTGTAGCTATCTTCGACAAGCTTGTTGCCGTCCTTCATGGTTCGACTGGATAGATATTGCTCAAAAATCAGTTTCTATACACGGATGTGTACTGTGATGCAATTGAATACGAGGGTCTTGTGTTTGCTGCCACCACTCGTGGCACTGTTTTTGCATGGGATCCTCGTAGTTTCGGTACGTTTGTCTTCCACCGTAATTATAATTGTTTCATCCACACGCATGCGAGTTAGCAAGTTTCCCTTCTCTACTAATTAACCTTCTTCTTGTGTTTCCAAGGTCCTGTGGACATTCCACCACCTATACTTGAAAATTTTATAACCAAGGGGGAGATGATGGAGGACGAGGAGGGCCCATATACTCAGTGGCGCCTGGCAACTTCCGATGGATCACTCCTTCTTGTCTGTATACAGCCCACTGCTGATGTTACTACTAAGGAAGCAGGTGTTGTCTCCCATGGTCGCACTCTCCGGACCTATTCCAACACCCGTTGCATGGTATTCGGGATGGATACTAGTGTGCTAGCGCCAACACCTTCTCCCTGGTACAGTATTGATAGTCTTGGAGCAAACTCGCTCTTCCTTGGACAAAACTATCCAATGATGGTGAAAGGCGATCCAACTGCTGTTGACACAACGTTACTACCATTTATGAGAAGCAACTGTATCTATACGTCGGACATTGCGGTGGTTCCCTACCCTGGTCGTGATATAGTAGGCCGCTTCAGCCTGGATGATCAGTCCTGCGTTGGTCTCGAGATTGACAGTAGCTGGCTCTTCCAGAGAATCGCTTGTGGTTCAAAGCAAGCGTTTCCAACGCCGAGGATTGGTTGAGTTGAAGTTCATTTCATTGCTTGTTATTTGTTGTGTGATGAAAACTTTAGTATTTATAATGTATCCTCGTTGTCGTTGTGGGTTGATGACCTGTTGTATGTAATAAAATGATATGCCTGTGATAAACTTACTAAATTTATGAATGGCTATCGAGTCGCTTCTCTGAGTGGGTGCTGCGACGAGGCAAAAAATATTTTCCGAATACATAATTGTACGTGCATTGCAACAGGTTATCGGATGAGGCCAATCAACAATAGTACACTATTTGTACTAGCTTCACATGCTGCACTATCTCTACGTCTACGTACGTAATACAACAAGTTTTAAACTTGAGACCAGCCACCCATCCTCACAAAGAACACTTTTTAACCTAGCACAGACTCCAGGAAATTTGGCCACAGTGTGAGGTGGGCCATATGTTAATGTGTTCGCTGTACGTAACCAGCACCTCGAATCCTCGATAGTACTAGGATAGTAGTAGGAGTAGTAGGGTGGCATGGGCCAGAACAAGCATTCACGTCCAGGAGTACGGCACACGCCACCAGCACGACTTCCATCTGACACCATATTTCTTGGAGTCCGTGCTACAACAATCTCTTCAACCTCGTCGTTTCTCTAACTCAGCCATCGCGCGGCGGGCGAGGTGGGGGTTTGCCGATAGTCGGTTTCCTCAACTGCGGTCCCACTTGTAAGGCCAACTCCAACGCACGACCCCAAACGGACCTCCGTTTTGCCCGGATTCTGTCCGTTTGGGTAGGGCAATGGGGTCGTGTCCGGGCCATTTCTCGGATGCGGTGGTCGTGCGCCGAACGCGCGGACGCATCCCGGCCGCGTACATTTTTCTTTGCAAACACATATCTTTTTTCATCATTGATTTTTTGGTACATGGAAATACATCACCAAAATTTTGACTAGAAAAAGACAAAGAAACAAACCACAAGAATACATTTTAGAAGATATCCAACTTCCATAACTGCTCCTGTAAGTTGGATTAGTGCCTTCTCGATGCATTCATTGTTGATCTGCGGAGGCTCGATCTTGCGTGCTTCTTTCTTCTTCGAGTGTAAAGAAGTAGACGTGTCTAGCCTCTATTCTATCAACAAGTGCACTAGTCTCATCTCTAGCCTCTATGCTAGCTAAAAGTGCTAGAACATCTACTAAATTGCGCTCTATCAATATATCGTTGTACTCTTCTTCCCAATACCAAAACTTGCATCCATTCTACACAATAAAATTTTAAGTTAGCACAACTAGTCTAATCCGAGAGCACAACCGAAGATTTGGTCGAGTTCTTCCTCCTTTTGCCGACACGTGGGACATCCAGCATCCAGGTCGTGTCATGCAAGAAAATAGAGTGGTAGGTGAAGCCACGTGATGTGCATCTTGGGTTAAACTGTAAATAGAATCTTACTACTCTTGAGTAACTCCAAAAGCGGCCACCGAAGATCTTTATTGGATTTGTTTTTCATCACCAGCACGTCGAGGTGAAAGATGTGCAGGTTCAGTGGGTCCTCTTGCGTTTTCACTGACATGTGGGACCGCATATGAGCAAACAGACGATGGGCTCCGCGCGTCTGCTGGCTGGCTGAGAAGAGAGATAGAGGAGGGCTGAGCACGGACTCCAGGAAATTTGTTCTACGTAAACAGCACCTCGATATAGTGGGGTGGCATGGGCCATAACTAGCATTCATGTCTAGCAGTACGGCACACGCCACCCACACGAGTCCCATCCGACACCAATTTTCTTGGAGTCCGTGCTAGCTACAGCCATCTCTTCTCCCTCCTGTTTTCTCAGCCATCGCGCGGTGGGCGGGGTGGGGGTTTGCCGATAGTCGGTTTGCTCAACTGCGGTCCCACTTGTAAGTGAAAATGCAACACAGCACGCATTCCCCCTTGAGCGGCGTGCCGGACAAACCGTGTGGGGGTGCGACGCGAACACGGCAGGCTTTTCCTTTTGAACTTGTAACTTGTAAAATTTGGTTCTGCTCCATGGGGCGACCGATAGATAGAAATAACGATTTTCCCTAGAGTAATGAGAAGTTTGGTTCTGGCGCGGTTCATGCATGGAGTACGTAGGAAAATTATGAAGTTGATGCGAAAGGTAAGATAATTACTAGTAGTACCATATACTACTACATGGATTTGACGGAAAGATAAAGATACATACGGATCCATCAACGACATCCTCACGCCCTAGTGCACCGGGTCACCAACCGACGTGTGAGGAGCAGCGGCGTTGGCGGCAAGCTCAACGTGCTTCTGAACAATGCCGTCCAAGGTTGCCCTGCGGTCCAAGAAGGCCAGCGTCCTATCGTCCTCCTCTTGCATGTAGTAGTCCTTGTGGACGATTTGCGCGTAGACGTGGGTGATTATGTCGATGGTGTCTTGCTGCGCCAGGCGCTGCGCGGCGAGCGCGACCTCGAGGTGGACATTCTCCGGCGCGACGGCGGGCAGTCGCAGGGCCACCAGTGCGTCGAAGAGGTTGTCACCATAGAGGCCGTTGAGGGTGGCAGGCATCGCAGAGCCTGGGCGCGTGGGCTGGAGGCGTACGTCAAGGTCGTCCGCGAGCTTCTTGACGACGGTGAACTTGTCGAGGAAGCCGACGAGGACCTCGTCGAACAAGGAGACGAAGCTGTCGTCCAAGCGGCCCCTCGCCCTGGCGGCCTCAAGCACTACCTGGAGACGTTCCTCGGTGCCGGGCCGCAGGCCGGCGTCGTGGACCATCTGGCACAGCCGGCTGATGCTCGCGCTCATCGCCTCCATGGGTCTAGCTTCTAGTCAACTGATCTTGCGATTGGAGTGATCACTCTTGCCCTTGGGTGCGTAGGTGCGTAGGATTTCGTAGATTGGACTGGCGGGAGCCTTTATATGAGAAGTGCAGACTGCGTTGAATTCACGTGCGTGTTGGCCATCTACTCCTCGCCCCTCTACTGCACCTGCCTTTGGCTGTATGACAGGTTGGCCAGCCACCCGTTGGGCCCACGTGTCATACACCCAAAGGCAGGTGCAGTAAGTCAATGAAGCTGCGTCCCCCTCCGTGCCCGTGCATGCTTTCAATGACTTGAGACTACCAAACATCACATGCAGTGGTTAGTTCATTGCATGTAATCCTATTAAGTAGCAAAAAGACATTAAGTTACCTCGCCGATAGGAATAAAACAATACACCATGTATTTATTTACAGAGGGAGTAGTACATTTTTTGTGACATGCATTACTAGATATTGCTAGTCAAATACTAAATCCAGATGGACGTGGTAGTACTACTAAATCCAGACGGTGGTGCTAGTACTAGTAGTAGTAGTACTACCAATGTAGTAGCACTGTACTACCCGTTGGTCAAATTATTACGTGCTGCTCCTCACAGTGAAGTGACAAGACCCTACGCCGGAGATGACACCTGAGTATAGGCGCCGTGTTCGGCATACCATAGTCAGCCTCACCGTCTGCAGTCACTATCATCATGGCTGTAGACCTAGCCTGCTTACAACTAGCCGTGTTCGACATAATTTCCCGTGCGTAGATGCCCGTGCATTGCACGGAACACCAAGATTGGGGGGTGGACGGCGCCGGCAGCGGCCATCGCGCCAGATTTTTCCATGGCCTTCTAGATGTGGTGGGGAGGAGATAAGGCTGATTGTGAGAGACAAGGAGTTGTTTGTAAATAGGGAACAAGTGCGGGCATCTTTTTGCAAAACTGGAGAAGTTTGGTTTGTATGCGTCAGATCTAGATCCGACGGCTATTGGTGAAAGATGGCAGGCACAACATCATCACCAACTCAGGACCTGTTTGATTCGCAGGATTTTGAAAACGCAGGAATAGGACACGGCAATATTACAAGTTTCAAACTGATATTACAAATGTTAGGAGTAATGCTGCACCTACGAAGAGGGAATTACTAGGAAGTTTACGTAAGAACTTTCGTTACTTTAGGTGGATGCAGCATTATCGTACAAACTAAAATCCACCGCCCTGACAAGTCACTAATGGGCAAATAAGTTTTCGAGTCTCTGGCCACTTGATGTTTCAAAAACAAATTCAGCTTCTGCGGAGACTTTGTCATTTAGGCTTAGACGCTTGCGGTGATCAGCACGCCATTCATTGTTGCGCCAGAGAACGCCAAACCTCATTACCTTGAGCACACTTGCCTCCAGAACAAAGAACCTGGCCAATTTAATCTCAGATGTGCTGCCTCGGTAGTCGATCAAATCAATTTCTGTAAGATGGAGATCAAGGCATTCGATGAGATTGTTATAGTGCAGCACATTTTTCACTTTCGGGTCTTTTTTATCTGCAAAAGAAGAGAACATATTAGAGCAGCTGGCTGTATAAGATTGCCGTGTCATCAAGAGGTACCAATATCATTCGCTCATACGATAGGGTTGGCTGGCTAGTGATATTTTTTCACTCTCTCTCTCTCTCTCTTTCCTCTCATTTACCTAGGAGTACGTGAAGAGCTTGGGCATTTGTTGCCTTCCACTATGTGGCCGATGCCATAATACGCATCGATGTCAAATCAAAAGATTTTGGCACCGCTCTCGCGATGTGAGAGAGTTGGCACCGCTGTGCACACAGACCCACATGTATAAACAAATCAATCAAACCAACTACACCAGCCTCTCACTCTCCCAAACAAGTGTTTTTTATTGCCTCAGTCCTCTCTCTCTCCCACGCAAGTGTTTTTTCATTGCGTGAGTTAATTTGGCACCGGAGCAAAGTAGGTGATCCAGATTGGGGCACCAGGTGAGCAATGGAGGGGCATCGATGCCAAATGCATCACAAGTGAATTTGGCACGTGTTTTGGCCTACATAGTGGAGGGCCGTTATAGCCCACTTTTGTACTACCTCTTATTTAGTATAAAATTTTGACCATATATTTATGTAAGAAAATGCCAATGCATGTCACTAAAAATTACACCATTTGAAATTATGTTCAAATACGAATCCAACGATATAGTTCTTAGTGACATGCATTAACATTTTGTCAGTTAAATCTATGGTCAAATTTTGATACTACAAAATAGGAAGAGTAAACCAGGACGGAGGTAGTACTTGCTCTTAGGGTAACCATAGAGTTACTGGAGTAGTCTAAGTTACTTTCCACTATGACTAGCCTAGGCTACTATAGTAGTACAACAAAAAAACGATGCAGGTGATCACGTGAGAAAAAATACTAAAAACATTTCTTTCGGTGCAGTGCGTAGATGCAGTTTTGAACACTACACTTGTCATCGTAATTTGGGAAAATTACGAAAAATTTGAGCTACGTTGTGATTACCGTTTACTAATAGGAAAGAAGTTTCACCTCGATGAGTAGCTTCTCCGTGCACGGAAAGCATGTAAGGAATCCAACAACTTGATCCAGATTGGGGCCGATAGATTTTATTGCCAAGATCTTCACTGTGCGCATAGACTGGGTCAAGCTTGTGGGAATCATTTTCTGGAAGACGGTCGTAAATACATCAAGAAGAAATTTAAAAATGTGAATTTCAAGAAGACGGAGAAGAAGATGAGTGTTGTACCTGAACGATTACGGATCCAATAAAGAGTTCGGAGAATTTGGCAGACGAGTGCACCAACGCTGTCAATTTCGGCGCGTCAATGACCCTGATTTTTGTTGGACCTTCTAGATCCGATACAAGCAATCTCTCAAGGAAAGGCGCATTCTCAATGACCATAACGTGGAACAGCTGGAGTGATCTCTTCCCAATTGATGTCTTGTTGCGGGGCCAGCAAGACACATAAATCCATCGGAGATTCGTCGAGGCGATGTGGAGGCTAATGAACCCGTGGATCTGCTCAAGACGAAGGTACTCGAGCGCAGTACAGCTGCGGAGCAGGTGCTCCATAGCCTTCTTCGAGATGACAACGTCGAAGAGGTCGAGCTGCTTGAGTTGAGGGAGAAGAAGGGCGGGCGCGGCATTAATCTGGGGAAGATAGCAGGAGCTGAAGCTGGCGCGGCGCAGCGTTGGCGCGAGGCGGAGCGCGGACGGCGGCAGAGAGCGACATCGTCCAGCTTCAAAGCTGAGCTCCTCGAGCTGATCTAGGGCGGGGGATAAGAACCACTCGTCGAACTTGGGTTGGACCTTGCAGTTGGTACTGAACATGCGGATGTCAAGGCGTCTGGCTGGCCCAGGGTGCGATGAAAGGATCTTGGAGACTGCGGCCATGCGTTTGCAATCCCCGTCGCAGAGGCAGCTGTCGACGGTGAGGTTGAGGGGGACGCGGCGCCAGAGGGGGCGCCACCGCCGGGAGAGCAGGGCGGTCCGCACGGCAGATTTGGTGGGGAGGAGGCCGATGATGACGAGCAGCATGTCGTCGGGGAGGCTGCTGATGAAGTCCAGGCTCGCCGGATGCGGTTTTGGCTCGAGCCGCCTCCGCTTGTTGGCTGCCTCGCCGTCCATCTCAACCGGCGGCGACGCCGGTGTACACGTGTGCTGGTGTGTGTTGTGTGCTGGGTGTGCGCGAGTGCGTCCTTCTGTGCATGCCGCCGCGCAGTGGTGAATTGTGCGCGAGTGCGTCCTCCACGCGGAAGAAGTGTGTCCTCAATGCGCCCTCAATTTACTAGCGTGCGGGGTGCTACCCCGAGTGGTTTCAACTTTGTTTACTTCACCGCGTGTCAGATGGGCCTCTAGTTTACTTATTTTCACCCACTGCCACATGGGCCAGCACACGAAGATACAGAACACGAGCTGACAAAGCAGCATGTGGACTGGTTGACCGGTCAACTAAACAATATACGGAGCTATACGCTGACACAGTGAGCGTATAATCCGTCGGTATAGAGTGTTCGTGTGAGAGGGGAGGCCCGTGAGAGATAGCAGAGAGAGAGAGAGAAAGAGCTACTCCCTCCGTTCGATAATGTAGTTCCAACATTTTTTTAAAAGTCAAACTTTTGAAACTTTGACCAAGTTTATAAAGAAATTACTTATATCTACAATACCAAAGATAAATGATAGTATGAAGTAAGTACATGTTGTGATGAATCTAATGATCTTTCCAGATGTAAATGTTTTTCTCCACATATACCTGGTCAAACTTTTCTGAGGTTTGACTTTTCAAAACATCCATATGCTTATGGACGTGAGAGAGTCCCTAACTAGAGAGAGAGAGAGAGTGAAATAGAAAGAGTGAGTGAAAAAGTGTGTGTGCGTGTGTGAAAGAGACATGGACAACACTCGATAAAAGTCGAGAAAAAACGTGTGTGTCTTATGCAAACATATCACACATGCATCTTCGACAACGGAAGCAAGGTGAGGAGATAGTGTGTGGTTGTTTGCAACCGAGAGAGCAAGACCCCTAGCACGTGGCCAAGAGGGGTCTGACAAACAAGGGAGAGAGGTCGAGAGAGACGTACGGAGAAAATGCAGACATGGGGAGGAGAGAGTGTATGTTTGTCATAGAGAGATCCCCTGGAGATCGTGATGGGACTACATGGGTGGGAGATCGAGTGACAAGGTGTGTGCGCGATAGAAGATACCCCGAGAGATATCGAGATAGACGTATGGATGGAAGGAGACAATACGTGTGTTCCTGATGGCTAGTGAGAGATAATCATACTTAGGGGGGGAGTGCTTGCGCCTATGATGGAGTGAGGGATTATGGTACTTATTAGGGGGGTGCGTGTCACATAGAGAGAGAACAAGGGCGGAGAGTGTTGGATGGGTCTATATGTATAGCGCGAGCGAGACATGTGTATGTGTGAACCAGGGAGATATAAAGTTTGAGAGAGATTGAGGAGCCCCGATAAGGCTGAGTGGTGCGTCAGATAGCTGAGAGGGGGAAAGAGATATTCCATCCGCTCGATAATGCAGTGCATGTAATTTTTTTAGAAGTCAAACTTTGGAAACTTTGATCAGGTTTACACAAATGTTATTTATATCTTCAATACCAAAGATACATCATACGAAACTACATCTCATGGTGAATCTAATGGTATATGTTTGCCGTTCCAGATGTAATTGTTTTTCTCCACGTACATGGTCAAACTTTGTGATGTTTGACTTTTCAATAAATCAATATGCTATGGACCGAGGAGAGTGCCTAAGTCGAGAGGGATCAAGTGCGTGTGAAGGAGAATGAGTAAGTGTGCAAAAAGAGTATGTGTGTGAAAGAGAAAGTGACAACAAACGATAAATTAGAGAGAGTGTGTGTTTTTTCGTTTCTTAGGCGAACATATCACGCATGCATCTCCGAGATAGAAAAGCGAGGCGAGGAGATACACGAAGATAGCTAGTGTGTGATTGTTTGCAACGGAGAGAGACACCCCTATAGCACATGTCCAATAGAGGTCTGGCCAACAAGGAACAAAGGTCGAGAGGGACACATGGAGAACATGGACGCATGGGGAGGGCGAGAGGGTGTGTTTGTGATAGAGAGACCCCCTCGAGATCGTGAGGGGACTATATGGGTGGGAGATCGAGGGAGGTGCGTGCGCGATAGAAAGATGCCCCGAGAGAAATCGAGATAGACCATGCACATGTTTGTGATGGAGACTAAGATTAGCTAGTCATATACATATAGGGGGGACTGCGTGTGCCTACAATTGAGTGAGAGACCATCATACTTGGCTAGCTAGGCATGAGATTGTGTGTGTGCGTGTGAGATGGAGAGAGAACGAGGGAGAGAGATAGAGTTTTAGATGGGCCTATCGAGTGCGAGTGAGATATGCATGTGTATGTGTGACCCAGGTAGATGGAGAGTTTGAGAGAGAGGGGGAAGAGCTCCGAGACGACAGAGTGGTGCGTGAGAGAGTTACGGGCAACGAGCCAAGGAATTTGTGTGCGTACGATGAGTGCACCCAAGATATCTAGCTTGGACTAGAGAATCATACATAGTGTGCGAGAGAGACCTATAGATGGAGTATATATGCATGCGAACTAGAAAGACCCCCCCCCCACGCACACACACAAAGAGAGAGAGAGATGGAGAGAAAGAGAGAGGACCAACAAGGTTTGTGTGTTGGATGCGTGCGACAGAATTGAAGATTGTCGGCGAGAGAGAGAGAGAGAGAGCAGGAGTCCGGGAGAGGGGGAGGTCGCGTTTTATGCATCAAAGACTGATATAAACCATGTTTCGATATAAACTTGCATTCAAATATTTAAATTGGAGAACATGTTGTCTGCAATCCACACATGAACGGATATATGCGTATATCAAACAAGTTCATTAATTTGACTTTCAACATGTTCATGGAGTACTATAATACTGTACAACATGCTATTCGATTGAGGTGTTCAATTTTGGATTTAGTTCACTATTTTGACCTGGTGAACGAGCTATTTCATTGAATCGAGATATTTCATTTTGGGTTTGATTCCCGTTTTTGAGTGGGTCAACTATTTGTCATATAGTAAATCGCTAGCAACGAGCATGTAAAAACACATTACTCCCGAGCATCATCTCTCCATCTAAAAAAGAAGTGGCAAGCTAATATTTCTAAATTTGATTCGAATCGACTTGGTAAGGTAGACGTGGATGCTCGTTCTCCCAAATTTTGAACGAACCGTTAAACATCCTCTGCTCGGTGGAATTCGCCCGAGCAAATAAATGGGAGACGCGAAATTACCGTCCTATGTGGGAGACGCATTAATTGGCCCGTTGTGCATCGAGGGTAGGTTCGTAACTTCATCCAAGCGCGCCTTCTCCTCGGCCGAAATGACATGTGCCGAATAATTCATAAACCATGGTCGGCAAAACACGCTCTCCTCGCCCGAAATAGCTCGCGCCCACTTTTCAAAACACGCTCTCCTCGCCCGAAATCGCTCGCGCCCACTATATTTCAAAACACGCCCTCCTCGCCCGAAATCGCTCCCGCCCACTATTTGGGGAGAAGCAAAGTTACTCTACTATCCCCGACCCTCAGTACACAGACCCAAGCCGAGAAGCCTAAAGGCAGGGGTAGAACTGTAACTCCCCCTCACATTTCAGACAAATGCGTCCGTAAAACATGGTTCCACTCCCCTCCCAATTCCCCCCCCCATTCATACCTCGTGGGCGCCAAATCACCTTCTCCCCGGAAGCTCCCTTCTCCCGAGCCGCGAAACCTCAGCCCCTCCTCCATGGCGCCCCCACCGCACCAATTTCACAGCCGCCCTCCTCCCTAATGCCGGAGACGCTGTCCATTTGCCGTCGTGCACTGGGCCGTGTGCCTCTTACTCCGTGCTGCTGGAGCTGCCTCGACGACGGCCGCGTGAACCGTACCGGAGCCGATTCACCCCCGCCGTTGTTCACGGCGCCGGAGCGGCTCCAACTTCGGATCCGTCCAGAGTCCCGGCGCTGCTTCCCCGTAGCCGTCGACCGTCGCGACATCGCTGTTTCCCTGCCGCCGGTGGCCACCGCAACCGCGCCGGCCTCACCGACTCGGCAGCTGGACCTGCCTACTTCACCATGCCGCCAGATAGGTCGCACCCTCATCTCAAATCACTTTATTTAGGCGTCAGTTGTCTGAATTTTTATTCTGGGCCAATCGATTCCCAATGGGAAGCAGCACCCCTCGAGGCGGCGGAGCTCCTAGGCTGCCGGTTGGCTGGTGTCTAACGTAAGGGTGCGGGGCCGCAAGTTCGCCGCGGTAGCAGCGCTTAGATGGCTATCTTAGAGTTGCGTGGGTTCAAGGTACTGCCGCCGCCGGATCTGGATGACGGGGAGTCTTTGTGGATTGGCCCGGGGGCGGCGCAACCACGGCAGTGCGGTGGGGCGGGGAGCGGGGTTTTGGCCGGGGCCACGGACGGCGGAGGCAAGCTGCTCTGCCGTTGGTCGCTGGCTCTTCGGGGAAGATTCCTAACAGTGTCAGCCGGGAGGCACAAGACGGCCATCAAGCCATCCGGCGTAGATCGGACAGTACCAAAATAAAATAAAATCGTGTGACCCCAATTTAGTCTCAGTCAACAGACGTGTGACCACTCTCGTACCTTGCTGTTGATCTCTTAGTGTATTTCTTCAGATCAAAGAGATGTGTCGTTCTTAACATTATGCGTTATCTGCATCTTCAGCCACACCGTCTTCCGACTCACCGCAGCTGCTCCAACAAGGGAAGCATACACCAGAAGGGAGCTATAGTCCCCACTCAACAGTTCCCTGCATCGAATGCGCGTGCCCGACATGGACAGCCACAACAACTGCAGGGCCATCGACAAGTCAGCACATGATGCTCACTCCTATGGATGGCGGCCAGATAGGTTGTACCCTCATCTTACTTGTGTGCAACATTTATGGCTTTGTTATTCATCTAAGCATGGAAAATAGATTATCACATTTCACTGTATATTCATGCTGATCTCTTACGGGTCTTGTTCAGGAGTTAACGTTGTTCCATAGTTCAGCTAAGATACTTGTTCTTTAGGTAACGTTGTTCCATAGTTATCATCCATCAGCCAATGCTATCCCACAGGCTGGTGATTATAGTATTATACCACTTCTAGTATTACCTATGTTGTTCTTTAATACTTTTGTGTGCCATCTAGTTAATCTCGAGTACAAACGATACATATTCTGTAGCTTTCATCTGTGTTCTCCCTTTAGTTTTTGAGACCTGTTGCTGCTAGTTAACCCCAGTCCTACTATTTATGTCGTCTCCTACAGGCACTCATTACATAAATCTAACTACTAGTTGTCTTCCATGCATGTCAGATATAATTGCACACACTGATATATCCACAAGAACCTCACGGAGCAATGTAAAGGCCAATAAACTTGATGTCAATGATACCCAATATGATGGAACATGTAAAGGCAGTTCTTCAGAAGACTTGCAGAAAGATGTTGAATCCTCTTCACCCCACAAGGTCCTTGCTCTAACTTGGCCCGTGATATGGGTACAACATGCATATAATGTCCTGGAGTGTATCTACTCTGTTGCAATGCCATGTGCTTAGCATGCTGATCATGCATGTAAATATGTCATGCCTTCCTGTTTTTCAGTACCTATTCCATTCATGATAACATGTTTTCAAATTCAAGTACTGTCATTCTACTCTATCGCAATGCCATCTGCTTAATTTGGACATCATGCTTCTGAATATCTTATGCATTGTTATTCATCAGTATGTACTTCATCTGTCTACCATACCATGTTTTTTTACATTGAAGTGCTGTTCTAGTGCTCTGTTGCAATGCCATCTTAGTTTCCCAATCATACACGTGTATGCTGCCTTAGTTTTTTCTGTACGTATTCCGCTAGCATACAGTTTTACATTCAACTAGTGTTTTTTTACTGTGTTGTCCTGTCGTATCCCTAGCTCTTACACCATACTCCCTCCGTCCGGATTACATGTTGCCGAAATGGATAAAAAGGATGTATCTAGAACTGAAATACGCCTAGACCCATCCATTTTTTCCGGATGGAGGGAATACATGTCAATATGTCATGCCTTTCTATTCTTCAGTACCTATTCCATCTCTCTGCTGTAGCATGTTTTATAACTGAAGCACCATTCTTCTATACAAGGCATGCAAGGGGAAGACGACTATGTTAGAATCTGAAGGGTTACAAACCAGGTCTTTGCAAAAGATCCAAACGCCAGGACATAATAAACCAACTCCAGTTTTTATAGATACTGCTCCAGCACAGAGAAACCCAACTCCTACTGATAATAAGCAGATTCCAGTGGCCAAAGAACTAGTCCGCTCCAGTCCAGCAAAAATATGTCAACTCCATTCTAAGAAGCGTGTGCGTATCCTTGCATCATGAAATTTTATAGCATGCTGATCATATTTTCTACATGTTTCTTACCCATCTCTCTTTTAGAAAATAAGCTTAACAGATAGAAGAATTTCTGCACTGGTATCGTCTGTGAGGAAAGATTCTTGCAGGAATTCTCTGTACTCCAATGCAGATGTAAGTACCTGTTGTATATCACTATATTTTTACATCAGCATGTATTTTGTTAATCGGCGTGAATCCAACCTTTATCTGATCTAAATTTAGTTGTAGCAAAATGTATGATTAAAGGCCACAATGTTGATTTTTGTAAGGAAAACTGCCTGGTAGTTTTGCATCCTGAGCTGCATGAGTGTACTATCTCATATCAGTGGGTTTGATTACTTTGGTTCTGCAGTGGGTTTTCAGTGTTTTTTTACTGTGTTGTCCTGTCGTATCCCTAGCTCTTACATCATACTCCCTCCGTCCGGATTACATGTCGCAGAAATGGATAAAACTGGATGTATCTAGAACTAAAATACGCCTAGACCCATCCATTTATTTCCGGATGGAGGGAATACATGTCAATATGTCATGCCTTTCTATTCTTCAGTACCTATTCCATCTCTGCTGTAGCATGTTTTATAATTGAAGCACCATTCTTCTATATAAGGCATGCAAGGGGAAGACGGCTATGTTAGAATCTGAAGGGTTACAAACCAGGTCTTTGCAAAAGATCCAAATGCCAGGAGATAATAAACCAACTCCATTTTTCATAGATACTGCTCCAGCACAGAGAAACCCAACTCCCACTGATAATAAGCAGATTCCAGTGGCCAAAGAACTAGTCCGCTCCAGTCCAGCAAAAGAATGTCAACTCCATTCTAAGAAGCGTGTGCGTATCCTCGCATCATGAAATTTTATAGCATTCTGATCATATTTTCTACATGTTTCTTACCCATCTCTCTTTTAGAAAATATAAGGTTAAATGATAGAAGAGTTCCTTCATTGGGATGTATTCGAGGAAAACATCTTGCGGGAATTCTCTGTGCTCCAATGCTGATGTAAGTACCTGTTGTATATCACTATATTTTTACATCAGCATGTATTTTGTTAATCGGCGTGAATCCAACCTTTTGTCTGATCTAAAATTAGTTGTAGCAAAATGTTAAAGGCGCCAATGTTGATTTTTGTAAAGAAAACTGCCTGGTAGTTTTGCATACTGAGCTGCATGAGTGTACTATCTCATATCATGCACATTACTGAATTGTAGTGCTACTCTGGTTGCCCATTCATTCATTGTGTCAATGTTGCTTTCGTATTACCTTAGCTGGCTGATGATAGTTGTGCCATATTGTGTTAATTTGGTGTTGGCTAGTTGCCCAAACGTTCGTTGTGCCAATGTTGCTTTCCTATTATCTGACTTGGCCAATGATACCAATGCTAGTGTCTTAATTTGGTGCAGGCTGCTGAAGATAAGAAGACAAACTCTGAAAACAGCAAGGCAACCCCATTGTTTCTTTCCAATAAATCTAGGCCAGGTAATATGCCAATAACTCATGATTAATCTGTTTGGTTCCCCTCCTAATTTATGTTATGATGAAGTGGTCGAGAGACTCGCCACTATCAATAATACAAGCCTGCCAAAATTGCCATCTGAATCTCTTCAGTATCCTTTGTCTCGAATCCAACGGAAAAAATGTATGTTTGTGAACCAATTAATGGCTGAAGGAATGATGGAAATGGTGGAGGAATCAGAGGTGCAGAGTCGTGCAACACAACAACTGATCAATGTTTTCAGAGACGGTGTAGCAAAGCAGCAAGAACTTGCCCACATGCTTATGGGCGTCATCCATGCTGAGGCTGCAGATTGTGACGTTGTAGATCGTTGGTTCTGTTCATTTATTTGCATTGGCATCAATCTTTTATTGCCCAGTGGATGTATTTCCTGTCATATATGCTGGATGTCCAACGTTTTCCCTGTATGCCGTACCTTTGCTTGATCGGTTTTGGTCTTGTGCATAATTGCTCGTCGTAATGGGCTCAAATTATCTAATTTGGCCTAAAGACATGTACGAACTTTAGTGGGCCCATTAAGTTAATGGGCCGTTACCATGCCGAAAGTTAATGGTCGGCCCTCTTAACTCCCGGGTCCTTAACAGGCTGACATTGAAGCGGGCAACAGGTGGGCCCAATTGATTTCATGGGTCGTTAACAGGCCGTTACTAAGTTTGGGCTACATATGGCCCAACTATACTATGGGCCTTTAGCAGGCCGAAAGAGACATCGGGCTTGTACTGGACCATGAAGAGCATTGTAGCGACCAGACCTCAAACGGTCCAATCTCTGTGCTCCGGGGTCATCCCTAGATCAGTAATGCTGACGCCACACAGTACTTGAAGGATTTATAACAGAGTAGAAATCACACACTTATTACATCGAGTGTCTCCAAAGATAACTTATTACAATAAAAATGGCTTAAGGCCATCTAATAACGATAACAGCGGAAGGCTTGGAAGATACGTGAGTCCATCAACTCCAATGGCATCACTGAGTATAGAACCACGACCTAAAACTCCTTAATCGTCGTCTGAAAAGTCTGCAACATTAACGTTGCAGCCCGAAAACGGGTCAGCACATGGAATATGCTGGCAATGTAACACATAGAGAATAATGGAATGAAACAGCTATACTATATGCATATTTGGCTGGTGGAAGGCTCTATTGTTATAGTTTTGCGTAAAGCCAATTTTTCCCTACTGCAAAGGAATAAATTTATTTAACTATTATGGTGGTTGTTAAACATTGAGAATGGTTGACAGCATTCTCAATCCCAATTAAACATCATCATTAAACAAACCCAACAAAATTAATCTTTAGAGTAACATGTTGAGATTCACATGATAATCCAGGTACAAGATACTCAAGATGTCCATAACCGGGGACACGGCTAACCATGATTAGTTTATACACTCTGCATAGGTTTGCGCACTTTTCCCCACAAGACTCGATCGCCTCCGTTTGGTTTCTCGCACTACACGGTGTTTGAGAAACGGATGACCGAGATATAGACTTTCAGAAGCGCTAGCACCTTACGATGGGTAGACGGTACCACCTACATCCCCTACATCTGCTACTCTACCACTGTAAGTGTTCGCATGACTTAGTCAACTATGCTTGAGCCCATAATAGCTTGTGGCTGCACACGGAAGTTTCTAGCATGAATAATCTCATGATCCCTTTGAGCCTGGGTGGCGGTCCAAAAGAAAATAGGCAATCCTGGAATACCCAGGTGCCTCAATCCACCCAGATGTGTGTTTAGGTTGCCACCTTAAGTAAACCATTAATTAACAAAGCTCACATCTGTCATGGATACACTCACCCAATCCACGTCTACTAGCATAGCATACCAATAATAAGCAAACGTAGAAGTAACTCCCAAAGGTTTGATAATTAGATAGGTAATAGGTACTACCTCAACTACTTCCCAACCCACAATTTAATTAGATCCTAATCATGCAATGTGTAAGGATTGATCTAATGCAAGAAAACTGGGTAGTAGGAGGTATGATCAAAGTGTTACTTGCCTTGCTGATGATCCGGGAAACCTAGCGATTCGAAGTAACAGGTGGCGCACTCCGGGTACTCTATCGCAAACAAACAAGCACATAATAAGTACTCAACTAATGCACAGGTAAAACTCAAATAAGAGATTTAACCTGAAAGTTCAACTTAAGAACTCCGGTTGGCAAAAAGAATCGAATCGAACAAAGCAACGAAAAACAAACGGCAAAAGAAACAGGCTTCGTTTACTATTTTGGATCTAAGGCAATTTTTACAGAAGCAAAAACTGGTTTAAGTTGGTTAAACGGAAAGAGGGTTTCGAGACAAAACTCCAGGCGCTTGAATCGCCTGATTTCGATAAACGAGCGAAAAGATAAACTAAAACAAAAATTGGATCAGAAATCGCGATCAGAAAATCGCGGATTTAATCCGAGAAAAAGAAAAATGACGAACAGTTTAACGAATGAACATTCGTTAACTGGATCTAAATGAAGAACGCGTTCGTTAAAACGAACGAACGAGCGAACGCTCGCTAATTAGCCTAAATCGGAAAAAAACCGATCTAAAGAAAAACCGAAACAAAAAAAAGACCGACGAAAATCGAACGGTTTTCTGGGAAAACCGGCGGCAGGATCGAGGTAAACCTTGGGCGGCGGGACGGCGGCGGCGGCTCCGGCGAGGCAGCGACGGGGTCCGGCGGGCGGCAGCGGGCGGCGGCGGCATCGGCGGTGCGGCGGCAGCGTCAGCGGCAGCGGGTGGCGTCGGGTGCGGGCGGCTTGGGTTTCGGCCCGGGGTGGGCCAGCGGCTTATAAAGGCTGGGTCCGGGGATGTCCGGGCCTAGCACGGCCCGTAGGTCGGTTCGGACATTTTTTAAAAAAAAACTTACGCTCGGAGAAAAAACAAAAGGACTACTAAAGGACTCCAAAAATCCCGAAATAAATTTTCCCCAGCTTCTAAAATCAAGCCGCACAGGATGAACATTTATTTGGGGCCTAAATGCAATTTTGAAAAACACGCATTTTTTCCCTAAATTCAAATAAAATAGCAAATAAAACCAAATAAAATCTTATTTGATTTTTTTTGTTAAATCCTCAATATTTCTTTATTTTGGGAAAGTCATTTTATTCCCTCTCTCATATTTTTGTAATAGAAATAATTGAAGATAAAATAAATCAAATCAAATGATCCTATTTTCAAAATTTGAGAAAACTCAAATATGAAAATAACGAAATCCCCAACTCTCTCCGAGGGTCCTTGAGTTGCGAAAAAAAAATTCTAGGATCAACCAAAATGCAATAAATATGATATGCAATGATGATCTAGTGTATAACATTCCAAATTGAAAATTTGGGATGTTACAAACCTACCCCCCTTAAGATGAATCTCACCCTCGAGATTCGGGTTGGCTAGAAAATAGGTGAGGGTGGTCCTTCAGCAAATCTTCCTCTCGTTCCCAGGTGGCTTCATCCTCCATGTGGTGGCTCCACTGAACCTTGCAAAACTTGATAACCTTGCTGCGGGTGACTCGACTGGCATACTCTAGAATCTTAACTGGTTTCTCATCATAGGTCAAATCACTGTCCAACTGAATTGCTTCCAGTGGTACCGTATCTCTCAGCGGTATGTCGGCCGTCTCTGTGTGGCACTTCTTCAACTGGATATATGGAACACGTCGTGAACTCCTGACAATCCTTCGGGCAATTCCAACTTATAGGCAACTTCTCCCATACGCTCCAAAACTTGGTATGGGCCTACAAAACGTGGTGCTAACTTTCCCTTAACTCCAAAGTGCTTAACTCCTCGAAGTGGTGATACTCGAAGATAGACTCGGTCTCCGACTTCGTAAACTGTCTCCTTGCGTTTAGAATCTGCATAACTCTTCTGCCTGGATTGAGCTACCTTCAGCCTATAACGAATTAATTTCACTTTCTGTTCAGACTCCTTTATCAGATCCGGTCCAAACAACTGGCGATCTCCAACCTCATCCCAGGACAATGGGGTCCTGCACCTCCTTCCGTACAAGGCTTCGAAAGGGGCCATCTTCAAACTGGATTGATAGCTGTTGTTGTAAGAGAACTCTGCATATGGCAAATTCTCATCCCAACTAGATCCATAATCTAGCGCACAAGCTCTTAGCATATCCTCCAAAATCTATTTTACTCTCTCGGTCTGTCCATCTGTGTGCGGGTGGAAAGCTGTGCTAAACTCCAGTCTGGTTCCCAAAGTCTCATGCAACTGATTCCAGAACTTCGAGGTAAACTGGGTTCCTCTATCCGATACAATGCTCCTTGGAACTCCATGCAGACATACGATCCTGGTCATGTATATCTTTGCCTACTTTGTGGTAGTCTTCACTGGAATGAAATGAGCTACCTTTGTCAAATGATCGACTACAACCCATATCGAGTCATAGCCTGAACGTGTTTGTAACACCCCGGATGTAACTTTACCTTTTTGTACTCCAACTCTTGCCGTCTCCGGCATTAAGTTATATTTATTTCTCGGGTTCGGGTCTTTGTCTCCGTGTGTTGTTTTCGTTGTCATGCATCTCATATCATGCCATCATGTGCATTGCATTTGCATACGTGTTCGTCTCATGCATTCGAGCTTTTTCCTCGTTGTCTGTTTTGCATTCCGGCGCTCCGTTCTCCTCCGATGGTCTTTTCTAGCTTTCTTTCGTGTGTGGGGATTAAACATTTCCGGATTGGAACGAGACTTGCCAAGCGGCCTTGGTTTACTACCGGTAGACCGCCTGTCAAGTTTCATGTCATTTGGACTTCGTTTGACACTCCAACGGTTAACCGAGGGACCGAAAAGGCCTCGTGTGTGTTGCAGCCCAACACCCCTCCATTTTGGCCCAAAACCCACCAAACTCTGCTCCATGTCCTAGAGCGTTCGATCACGATCGCTGGCCGAAAACCGCACCTCATTTGGACTCTCCTAGCCCCTCCTATGCCTATAAATAGCCCCTCCTCCAAAATCCCGGATCTCCTCGTCCAAACCCTAAAAAAATCGCCCCGCGCCGCGCCGGACATTGTCCGACCCGGACGGACACCGCCGCCGCCCTCTCCCGAGCTGCCATGTGGCAGGCGCCGCCTCCCACCGCCGCCAGCCCGCGGAGCCCGATCCGGGCCCCCGCGGCCCATCTTCTCCATCGCCGCGCCCCGTCGCCATCTTCCCC